>NC_138976.1:113637790-114130477 GCF_964341445.2 Mesoplodon mirus | reverse complement strand
TCACTGTGTGAACTGTCACCATGGTTACTGCCACTATGAGCAGTGTCTCTGTGAGTACTGTCAGCATGGGTTTTTACATTGAGCACTGTCACCATGAGCCCTGTCACCATTTTTCAGTGCCACCATGTGCACTACCACCATGTGCACTCTCACCATGGGCACTATCACCGATAACACTGTCACCATAAGTACTGTCTGCATGGGCACTGTCACCAAGGGCACGGCCAACATGTGACCTGTAACCATTGTCAGTGTCACTGTGAGAAGTGTCACCATGGGAATTAACAACATAGGCACTCTCATCATGAGCACTGTCACCATGAGCACTGACACCACGAGCACTGTCACCCAGGGCAGTGCCACCATGAGCACTGTCACCACAACTGTTGCTATGAGAATTGTAACCATGGGCAATTTCTCAATGAGTAATGTCACCATGTGTATTTTCACCTTGGGCACTCTCAAAGTAAACAGTATTACCATGAGCACTTTCACTGTGAACACTGTCACCATGGGCACTGGCACAATGTGGTGTGTCACCATGAGCCATGTCACCATGGGAAATGTCACCGTGAGAAGTGTCACCATAGGCAATGTCACCATGGGCAATGTCACCATGGGAACTGCCATTTTGAGCACTGTCACCATGGGTACTGCAACCATGAGTACTGTCACCATGAGTAATTTAACCATTGGCAGTATGACCATGTGCACTGTCACCATGGGCACTATCACCATGACAACTCTCAGCGTGAGCACTGTCACTGTTGGAAATGGCATTGTGTGCAATTCCACCATGGGCAATGTCACCATGGACATTATCGCTGTGAGCACTGTCAATATGAGCACGTCAACATGAGCCCTGTCACCATGGGCAATGTCACTGTGAGAAGTGTCACTATAGGCAATGTCACCGTGGGCACTGTCACCATGGTCACTGCCACCACTGTCACTGTCATTTTGAGCACTGTCACCATGGGTACTGCAACCATGAGCGCTGTCACCATGAGCACTGTCACCATTGCAAGTATCACCATGTGTACTGTCACCATGGGCACTATCACAATGAGAACTGTCAGCATGGGCACTGTCACTCTTGGCAATGTCACCATGGGCACTATCACTTTGAGCACTGTCAACATGAGCACGTCACCATGGGCACTGTCAACATGGGTACTATCTCGAAGGTCAATGTCACCATGAGCATTGTCAGGATGGGCAACTTCACCGTGAGCACTGTCACCAATGGCACTATCACCATGAGCAATGTCACTGTGGGCCGTGTCACCAGGGGCACTATCACCATGGTTAATGTTATCATTGGCACTTTCCCCGTGAGCACTGTCACCCTGGGCACTGTCATCATGGGCACGGTCACCGTGAGCACTATCTCCATGAGCACAGCCACTGTGAACACCATCACCATAATCACTGGCCTCATCGGTACTGTCACCATGAGCACTGCCACAATGAGCACTGTCAGCATGGGTACTTCCCCCATGAGCACTGTCACTATGAGAACTGCTACCATGGGTATTTTCACCATGTGTACTGTCACCCTGTGTATTGTCACCATTTGCACTGTCACCATGAGGACTATTACCATGAGCGCTATCACCGTGAGATCTCTCACCATGGTCACTGTCACCATGGCACCTTGCACAATGGGGGCTGTCAACATGAGTGCTGGCACCATTGGCACTATCACTGTGAGCATTCTCACTGTGGTCAGTGTCACCATGGGCACTGTCACCATGAGCACTGTCACCATAGGCAATGTCACCATGGTCAGTGTCACCATGAGCACTGTCAACATGGGCACTCATACAGTGGGCACTGTCACTGTGAGCACTGTCACCTTGGGTACTGCCACCATAAGCGCTGTCACCATGAGCACTGTCACCATTGCGAGTATCACAATGTGCCCTGTCACCATGGGCACTGGCACAATGTCGTGTGTCACCTTGAGCAATGTCACCATGGGAAATGTCACCGTGAGATGTGTCACCATAGGCAATGGCACCATGGGCAATGTCATCATGGGAAATGCCATTTTGCACACTGTCACCATGGGCACTGCAACCATGAGTACTGTCACCATTGGCAGAATGACCATGTGCACTGTCACCATGGGCACTATCACCATGACAACTCTCAGCGTGAGCACTGTCACTGTGGGAACTGGCATTGTGTGCAATTCCACCATGGGCAATGTCACCATGGGCACTATCACTGTGAGCACTGTCAATATAAGCACGTCATCATGAGCCCTGTCACCATTGGCAATGTCACCGTGAGAAGTGTCACTATAGGCGATGTCACCGTGGGCACTGTCACCATGGTCACTGCCACCACTGTCACTGTCATTTTGAGCACTGTCACCATGGGTATTGCAACCATGAGCACTGTCACCATGAGCACTGTCACCATTGCGATTATCACCATGTGTACTGTCACCATGGGCACTATCACAATGAGAACTGTCAGCATGGGCACTGTCACTGTTGGCAAGGGCACCGTGGGCACTTCCACCATGGGCAATGTCACCATGGGCACTATCACTGTGAGCACTGTCAACATGAGCACGTCACCATGGGCACTGTCAACATGGGTACTATCTCGAAGGGCAATGTCACCATGAGCATTGTCAGGAAGGGCAATTTCACCATGAGCACTGTCACCAAAGGCACTATCACCATGAGCAATGTCACTGTAGGCCGTGTCACCAGGGGCACTATCACCATGGTTAATGTTATCATTGGCACTTTCCCCGTGAGCACTGTCACCCTGGGCACTGTCATCATGGGCACGGTCACCGTGAGCACTATCTCCATGAGCACAGCCACTGTGAACACCATCACCATAATCACTGGCCTCATCGGTACTGTCACCATGAGCACTGCCACAATGAGCACTGTCAGCATGGGCACTTCCCCCATGAGCACTGTCACTATGAGAACTGCTAGCATGGGTATTTTCACCATGAGTACTGTCACCCTCTGTATTGTCACCATTTGCACTGTCACCATCAGGACTATTACCGTGAGTGCTATCACCGTGAGATCTCTCACCATGGTCACTGTCACCATGGCACCTTGCACAATGCGTGCTGTCAACATGAGTGCTGTCACCATTGGCACTATCACCGTGAGCATTCTCACTGTGGTCAGAGTCAACATGGGCTCTGTCACCATGAGCACTGTCACCATAGGCAATGTCACCGTGGTCAGTGTCACCATGAGCAATGTCTCCATGGGCACTCCTACAGTGGGCACTGTCACTGTGCGAACTGTCACCATGGTTACTGCCACTATGAGCAGTGTCTCTGTGAGTACTGTCAGCATGGGTTTTTACCGTGAGCACTGTCACCATGAGCCCTGTCACCATTTTTCAGTGCCACCATGTGCACTACCACCATGTGCACTCTCACCATGGGCACTATCACCGATAACACTGTCACCATACGTACTGTCTGCATGGGCACTGTCACCAAGGGCACGGCCAACATGTGACCTGTAACCATTGTCAGTGTCACTGTGAGAAGTGTCACCATGGGAATTAACAACATAGGCACTCTCATCATGAGCACTGTCACCATGAGCACTGACACCACGAGCACTGTCACCCAGGGCAGTGCCACCATGAGCACTGTCACCATAACTGTTGCTATGAGAATTGTAACCATGGGCAATTTCTCAATGAGTAATGTCACCATGTGTATTTTCACCTTGGGCACTCTCAAAGTAAACAGTATTACCATGAGCACTTTCACTGTGAACACTGTCACCATGGGCACTGGCACAATGTGGTGTGTCACCATGAGCCATGTCACCATGGGAAATGTCACCGTGAGAAGTGTCACCATAGGCAATGTCACCATGGGCAATGTCACCATTGGAACTGCCATTTTGAGCACTGTCACCATGGGTACTACAACCATGAGTACTGTCACCATGAGTAATTTAACCATTGGCAGTATGACCATGTGCACTGTCACCATGGGCACTATCACCATGACAACTCTCAGCGTGAGCACTGTCACTGTTGGAAATGGCATTGTGTGCAATTCCACCATGGGCAATGTCACCATGGACATTATCGCTGTGAGCACTGTCAATATGAGCACGTCAACATGAGCCCTGTCACCATGGGCAATGTCACTGTGAGAAGTGTCACTATAGGCAATGTCACCGTGGGCACTGTCACCATGGTCACTGCCACCACTGTCACTGTCATTTTGAGCACTGTCACCATGGGTACTGCAACCATGAGCGCTGTCACCATGAGCACTGTCACCATTGCAAGTGTCACCATGTGCACAGTCACCATGGGCACTATCACAATGAGAACTGTCAGCATGGGCACTGTCACTCTTGGCAATGTCACCATGGGCACTATCACTTTGAGCACTGTCAACATGAGCACGTCACCATGGGCACTGTCAACATGGGTACTATCTCGAAGGTCAATGTCACCATGAGCATTGTCAGGATGGGCAACTTCACCGTGAGCACTGTCACCAATGGCACTATCACCATGAGCAATGTCACTGTGGGCCGTGTCACCAGGGGCACTATCACCATGGTTAATGTTATCATTGGCACTTTCCCCGTGAGCACTGTCACCCTGGGCACTGTCATCATGGGCACGGTCACCGTGAGCACTATCTCCATGAGCACAGCCGCTGTGAACACCATCACCATAATCACTGGCCTCATCGGTACTGTCACCATGAGCACTGCCACAATGAGCACTGTCAGCATGGGTACTTCCCCCATGAGCACTGTCACTATGAGAACTGCTAGCATGGGTAATTTCACCATGAGTACTGTCACCCTCTGAATTGTCACCATTTGCACTGTCACCATCAGGACTATTACCGTGAGTGCTATCACCGTGAGATCTCTCACCATGGTCACTGTCACCATGGCACCTTGCACAATGCGTGCTGTCAACATGAGTGCTGTCACCATTGGCACTATCACCATGAGCATTCTCACTGTGGTCAGAGTCAACATGGGCTCTGTCACCATGAGCACTGTCACCATAGGCAATGTCACCATGGTCAGTGTCACCATGAGCAATGTCTCCATGGGCACTCCTACAGTGAGCACTGTCACTGTGCGAACTGTCACCATGGTTACTGCCACTATGAGCAGTGTCTCTGTGAGTACTCTCAGCATGGGTTTTTACCGTGAGCACTGTCACCATGAGCCCTGTCACCATTTTTCAGTGCCACCATGTGCACTACCACCATGTGCACTCTCACCATGGGCACTATCACCGATAACACTGTCACCATAAGTACTGTCTGCATGGGCACTGTCACCAAGGGCACGGCCAACATGTGACCTGTAACCATTGTCAGTGTCACTGTGAGAAGTGTCACCATGGGAATTAACAACATAGGCACTCTCATCTTGAGCACTGTCACCATGAGCACTGACACCACGAGCACTGTCACCCAGGGCAGTGCCACCATGAGCACTGTCACCATAACTGTTGCTATGAGAATTGTAACCATGGGCAATTTCTCAATGAGTAATGTCACCATGTGTATTTTCACCTTGGGCACTCTCAAAGTAAACAGTATTACCATGAGCACTTTCACTGTGAACACTGTCACCATGGGCACTGGCACAATGTGGTGTGTCACCATGAGCCATATCACCATGGGAAATGTCACCGTGAGAAGTGTCACCATAGGCAATGTCACCATGGGCAATGTCACCATGGGAACTGCCATTTTGAGCACTGTCACCATGGGTACTGCAACCATGAGTACTGTCACCATGAGTAATTTAACCATTGGCAGTATGACCATGTGCACTGTCACCATGGGCACTATCACCATGACAACTCTCAGCGTGAGCACTGTCACTGTTGGAAATGGCATTGTGTGCAATTCCACCATGGGCAATGTCACCATGGACATTATCGCTGTGAGCACTGTCAATATGAGCACATCAACATGAGCCCTGTCACCATGGGCAATGTCACTGTGAGAAGTGTCACTATAGGCAATGTCACCGTGGGCACTGTCACCATGGTCACTGCCACCACTGTCACTGTCATTTTGAGCACTGTCACCATGGGTACTGCAACCATGAGCGCTGTCACCATGAGCACTGTCACCATTGCAAGTATCACCATGTGTACTGTCACCATGGGCACTATCACAATGAGAACTGTCAGCATGGGCACTGTCAGTCTTGGCAATGTCACCATGGGCACTATCACTTTGAGCACTGTCAACATGAGCACGTCACCATGGGCACTGTCAACATGGGTACTATCTCGAAGGTCAATGTCACCATGAGCATTGTCAGGATGGGCAACTTCACCGTGAGCACTGTCACCAATGGCACTATCACCATGAGCAATGTCACTGTGGGCCGTGTCACCAGGGGCACTATCACCATGGTTAATGTTATCATTGGCACTTTCCCCGTGAGCACTGTCACCCTGGGCACTGTCATCATGGGCACGGTCACCGTGAGCACTATCTCCATGAGCACAGCCACTGTGAACACCATCACCATAATCACTGGCCTCATCGGTACTGTCACCATGAGCACTGCCACAATGAGCACTGTCAGCATGGGTACTTCCCCCATGAGCACTGTCACTATGAGAACTGCTACCATGGGTATTTTCACCATGTGTACTGTCACCCTGTGTATTGTCACCATTTGCACTGTCACCATGAGGACTATTACCATGAGCGCTATCACCGTGAGATCTCTCACCATGGTCACTGTCACCATGGCACCTTGCACAATGGGGGCTGTCAACATGAGTGCTGGCACCATTGGCACTATCACTGTGAGCATTCTCACTGTGGTCAGTGTCACCATGGGCACTGTCACCATGAGCACTGTCACCATAGGCAATGTCACCATGGTCAGTGTCACCATGAGCACTGTCAACATGGGCACTCATACAGTGGGCACTGTCACTGTGAGCACTGTCACCTTGGGTACTGCCACCATGAGTGCTGTCACCATGAGCACTGTCACCATTGTGAGTATCACAATGTGCACTGTCACCATGGGCACTGGCACAATGTCGTGTGTCACCTTGAGCAATGTCACCATGGGAAATGTCACCGTGAGATGTGTCACCATAGGCAATGTCACCATGGGCAATGTCATCATGGGAAATGCCATTTTGCACACTGTCACCATGGGTACTGCAACCATGAGTACTGTCACCATTGGCAGAATGACCATGTGCACTGTCACCATGGGCACTATCACCATGACAACTCTCAGCGTGAGCACTGTCACTGTGGGAACTGGCATTGTGTGCAATTCCACCATGGGCAATGTCACCATGGGCACTATCACTGTGAGCACTGTCAATATAAGCACGTCAACATGAGCCCTGTCACCATTGGCAATGTCACCGTGAGAAGTGTCACTATAGGCGATGTCACCGTGGGCACTGTCACCATGGTCACTGCCACCACTGTCACTGTCATTTTGAGCACTGTCACCATGGGTATTGCAACCATGAGCACTGTCACCATGAGCACTGTCACCATTGCGATTATCACCATGTGTACTGTCACCATGGGCACTATCACAATGAGAACTGTCAGCATGGGCACTGTCACTGTTGGCAAGGGCACCGTGGGCACTTCCACCATGGGCAATGTCACCATGGGCACTATCACTGTGAGCACTGTCAACATGAGCACGTCACCATGGGCACTGTCAACATGGGTACTATCTCGAAGGGCAATGTCACCATGAGCATTGTCAGGAAGGGCAATTTCACCATGAGCACTGTCACCAAAGGCACTATCACCATGAGCAATGTCACTGTGGGCCGTGTCACCAGGGGCACTATCACCATGGTTAATGTTATCATTGGCACTTTCCCCGTGAGCACTGTCACCCTGGGCACTGTCATCATGGGCACGGTCACCGTGAGCACTATCTCCATGAGCACAGCCACTGTGAACACCATCACCATAATCACTGGCCTCATCGGTACTGTCACCATGAGCACTGCCACAATGAGCACTGTCAGCATGGGTACTTCCCCCATGAGCACTGTCACTATGAGAACTGCTAGCATGGGTATTTTCACCATGAGTACTGTCACCCTCTGTATTGTCACCATTTGCACTGTCACCATCAGGACTATTACCGTGAGTGCTATCACCGTGAGATCTCTCACCATGGTCACTGTCACCATGGCACCTTGCACAATGCGTGCTGTCAACATGAGTGCTGTCACCATTGGCACTATCACCGTGAGCATTCTCACTGTGGTCAGAGTCAACATGGGCTCTGTCACCATGAGCACTGTCACCATAGGCAATGTCACCGTGGTCAGTGTCACCATGAGCAATGTCACCATGGGCACTCCTACAGTGGGCACTGTCACTGTGCGAACTGTCACCATGGTTACTGCCACTATGAGCAGTGTCTCTGTGAGTACTCTCAGCATGGGTTTTTACCGTGAGCACTGTCACCATGAGCCCTGTCACCATTTTTCAGTGCCACCATGTGCACTACCACCATGTGCACTCTCACCATGGGCACTATCACCGATAACACTGTCAACATAAGTACTGTCTTCATGGGCACTGTCACCAAGGGCACGGACAACATGTGACCTGTAACCATTGTCAGTGTCACTGTGAGAAGTGTCACCATGGGAATTAACAACATAGGCACTCTCATCATGAGCACTGTCACCATGAGCACTGACACCACGAGCACTGTCACCCAGGGCAGTGCCACCATGAGCACTGTCACCATAACTGTTGCTATGAGAATTGTAACCATGGGCAATTTCTCAATGAGTAATGTCACCATGTGTATTTTCACCTTGGGCATTCTCAAAGTAAACAGTATTACCATGAGCACTTTCACTGTGAACACTGTCACCATGGGCACTGGCACAATGTGGTGTGTCACCATGAGCCATGTCACCATGGGAAATGTCACCGTGAGAAGTGTCACCATAGGCAATGTCACCATGGGCAATGTCACCATGGGAACTGCCATTTTGAGCACTGTCACCATGGGTACTGCAACCATGAGTACTGTCACCATGAGTAATTTAACCATTGGCAGTATGACCATGTGCACTGTCACCATGGGCACTATCACCATGACAACTCTCAGCGTGAGCACTGTCACTGTTGGAAATGGCATTGTGTGCAATTCCACCATGGGCAATGTCACCATGGACATTATCGCTGTGAGCACTGTCAATATGAGCACATCGACATGAGCCCTGTCACCATGGGCAATGTCACTGTGAGAAGTGTCACTATAGGCAATGTCACCGTGGGCACTGTCACCATGGTCACTGCCACCACTGTCACTGTCATTTTGAGCACTGTCACCATGGGTACTGCAACCATGAGCACTGTCACCATGAGCACTGTCACCATTGCAAGTATCACCATGTGCACTGTCACCATGGGCACTATCACAATGAGAACTGTCAGCATGGGCACTGTCACTCTTGGCAATGTCACCATGGGCACTATCACTTTGAGCACTGTCAACATGAGCACGTCACCATGGGCACTGTCAACATGGGTACTATCTCGAAGGTCAATGTCACCATGAGCATTGTCAGGATGGGCAACTTCACCGTGAGCACTGTCACCAATGGCACTATCACCATGAGCAATGTCACTGTGGGCCGTGTCACCAGGGGCACTATCACCATGGTTAATGTTATCATTGGCACTTTCCCCGTGAGCACTGTCACCCTGGGCACTGTCATCATGGGCACGGTCACCGTGAGCACTATCTCCATGAGCACAGCCACTGTGAACACCATCACCATAATCACTGGACTCATCGGTACTGTCACCATGAGCACTGCCACAATGAGCACTGTCAGCATGGGCACTTCCCCCATGAGCACTGTCACTATGAGAACTGCTAGCATGGGTAATTTCACCATGAGTACTGTCACCCTCTGTATTGTCACCATTTGCACTGTCACCATCAGGACTATTACCGTGAGTGCTATCACCGTGAGATCTCTCACCATGGTCACTGTCACCATGGCACCTTGCACAATGCGTGCTGTCAACATGAGTGCTGTCACCATTGGCACTATCACCGTGAGCATTATCACTGTGGTCAGAGTCAACATGGGCTCTGTCACCATGAGCACTGTCACCATAGGCAATGTCACCATGGTCAGTGTCACCAAGAGCAATGTCTCCATGGGCACTCCTACAGTGGGCATTGTCACTGTGCAAACTGTCACCATGGTTACTGCCACTATGAGCAGTGTCTCTGTGAGTACTGTCAGCATGGGTTTTACCGTGAGCACTGTCACCATGAGCCCTGTCACCATTTTTCAGTGCCACCATGTGCACTACCACCATGTGCACTCTCACCATGGGCACTATCACCGATAACACTGTCACCATAAGTACTGTCTGCATGGGCACTGTCACCAAGGGCACGGCCAACATGTGACCTGTAACCATTGTCAGTGTCACTGTGAGAAGTGTCACCATGGGAATTAACAACATAGGCACTCTCATCTTGAGCACTGTCACCATGAGCACTGACACCACGAGCACTGTCACCCAGGGCAGTGCCACCATGAGCACTGTCACCATAACTGTTGCTATGAGAATTGTAACCATGGGCAATTTCTCAATGAGTAATGTCACCATGTGTATTTTCACCTTGGGCACTCTCAAAGTAAACAGTATTACCATGAGCACTTTCACTGTGAACACTGTCACCATGGGCACTGGCACAATGTGGTGTGTCACCATGAGCCATATCACCATGGGAAATGTCACCGTGAGAAGTGTCACCATAGGCAATGTCACCATGGGCAATGTCACCATGGGAACTGCCATTTTGAGCACTGTCACCATGGGTACTGCAACCATGAGTACTGTCACCATGAGTAATTTAACCATTGGCAGTATGACCATGTGCACTGTCACCATGGGCACTATCACCATGACAACTCTCAGCGTGAGCACTGTCACTGTTGGAAATGGCATTGTGTGCAATTCCACCATGGGCAATGTCACCATGGACATTATCGCTGTGAGCACTGTCAATATGAGCACGTCAACATGAGCCCTGTCACCATGGGCAATGTCACTGTGAGAAGTGTCACTATAGGCAATGTCACCGTGGGCACTGTCACCATGGTCACTGCCACCACTGTCACTGTCATTTTGAGCACTGTCACCATGGGTACTGCAACCATGTGTGCTGTCACCATGAGCACTGTCACCATTGCAAGTATCACCATGTGTACTGTCACCATGGGCACTATCACAATGAGAACTGTCAGCATGGGCACTGTCACTCTTGGCAATGTCACCATGGGCACTATCACTTTGAGCACTGTCAACATGAGCACGTCACCATGGGCACTGTCAACATGGGTACTATCTCGAAGGTCAATGTCACCATGAGCATTGTCAGGATGGGCAACTTCACCGTGAGCACTGTCACCAATGGCACTATCACCATGAGCAATGTCACTGTGGGCCGTGTCACCAGGGGCACTATCACCATGGTTAATGTTATCATTGGCACTTTCCCCGTGAGCACTGTCACCCTGGGCACTGTCATCATGGGCACGGTCACCGTGAGCACTATCTCCATGAGCACAGCCACTGTGAACACCATCACCATAATCACTGGCCTCATCGGTACTGTCACCATGAGCACTGCCACAATGAGCACTGTCAGCATGGGTACTTCCCCCATGAGCACTGTCACTATGAGAACTGCTACCATGGGTATTTTCACCATGTATACTGTCACCCTGTGTATTGTCACCATTTGCACTGTCACCATGAGGACTATTACCATGAGCGCTATCACCGTGAGATCTCTCACCATGGTCTCTGTCACCATGGCACCTTGCACAATGGGGGCTGTCAACATGAGTGCTGGCACCATTGGCACTATCACTGTGAGCATTCTCACTGTGGTCAGTGTCACCATGGGCACTGTCACCATGAGCACTGTCACCATAGGCAATGTCACCATGGTCAGTGTCACCATGAGCACTGTCAACATGGGCACTCACACAGTGGGCACTGTCACTGTGAGCACTGTCACCTTGGGTACTGCCACCATGAGTGCTGTCACCATGAGCACTGTCACCATTGTGAGTATCACAATGTGCACTGTCACCATGGGCACAGGCACAATGTCGTGTGTCACCTTGAGCAATGTCACCATGGGAAATGTCACCGTGAGATGTGTCACCATAGGCAATGGCACCATGGGCAATGTCATCATGGGAAATGCCATTTTGCACACTGTCACCATGGGTACTGCAACCATGAGTACTGTCACCATTGGCAGAATGACCATGTGCACTGTCACCATGGGCACTATCACCATGACAACTCTCAGCGTGAGCACTGTCACTGTGGGAACTGGCATTGTGTGCAATTCCACCATGGGCAATGTCACCATGGGCACTATCACTGTGAGCACTGTCAATATAAGCACGTCAACATGAGCCCTGTCACCATTGGCAATGTCACCATGAGAAGTGTCACTATAGGCGATGTCACCGTGGGCACTGTCACCATGGTCACTGCCACCACTGTCACTGTCATTTTGAGCACTGTCACCATGGGTATTGCAACCATGAGCACTGTCACCATGAGCACTGTCACCATTGCGATTATCACCATGTGTACTGTCACCATAGGCACTATCACAATGAGAACTGTCAGCGTGGGCACTGTCACTGTTGGCAAGGGCACCGTGGGCACTTCCACCATGGGCAATGTCACCATGGGCACTATCACTGTGAGCACTGTCAACATGAGCACGTCACCATGGGCACTGTCACCATGAGCAATGTCACTGTGGGCCGTGTCACCAGGGGCACTATCACCATGGTTAATGTTATCATTGGCACTTTCCCCGTGAGCACTGTCACCCTGGGCACTGTCATCATGGGCACGGTCACCGTGACCACTATCTCCATGAGCACAGCCACTGTGAACAGCATCACCATAATCACTGGCCTCATCGGTACTGTCACCATGAGCACTGCCACAATGAGCACTGTCAGCATGGGTACTTCCCCCATGAGCACTGTCACTATGAGAACTGCTAGCATGGGTATTTTCACCATGAGTACTGTCACCCTCTGTATTGTCACCATTTGCACTGTCACCATCAGGACTATTACCGTGAGTGCTATCACCGTGAGATCTCTCACCATGGTCACTGTCACCATGGCACCTTGCACAATGCGTGCTGTCAACATGAGTGCTGTCACCATTGGCACTATCACCGTGAGCATTCTCACTGTGGTCAGAGTCAACATGGGCTCTGTCACCATGAGCACTGTCACCATAGGCAATGTCACCGTGGTCAGTGTCACCATGAGCAATGTCTCCATGGGCACTCCTACAGTGGGCACTGTCACTGTGCGAACTCTCACCATGGTTACTGCCACTATGAGCAGTGTCTCTGTGAGTACTGTCAGCATGGGTTTTTACCGTGAGCACTGTCACCATGAGCCCTGTCACCATTTTTCAGTGCCACCATGTGCACTACCACCATGTGCACTCTCACCATGGGCACTATCACCGATAACACTGTCAACATAAGTACTGTCTTCATGGGCACTGTCAACAAGGGCACGGACAACATGTGACCTGTAACCATTGTCAGTGTCACTGTGAGAAGTGTCACCATGGGAATTAACAACATAGGCACTCTCATCATGAGCACTGTCACCATGAGCACTGACACCACGAGCACTGTCACCCAGGGCAGTGCCACCATGAGCACTGTCACCATAACTGTTGCTATGAGAATTGTAACCATGGGCAATTTCTCAATGAGTAATGTCACCATGTGTATTTTCACCTTGGGCACTCTCAAAGTAAACAGTATTTCCAAGAGCACTTTCACTGTGAACACTGTCACCATGGGCACTGGCACAATGTGGTGTGTCACCATGAGCCATGTCACCATGGGAAATGTCACCGTGAGAAGTGTCACCATAGGCAATGTCACCATGGGCAATGTCACCATGGGAACTGCCATTTTGAGCACTGTCACCATGGGTACTGCAACCATGAGTACTGTCACCATGAGTAATTTAACCATTGGCAGTATGACCATGTGCACTGTCACCATGGGCACTATCACCATGACAACTCTCAGCGTGAGCACTGTCACTGTTGGAAATGGCATTGTGTGCAATTCCACCATGGGCAATGTCACCATGGACATTATCGCTGTGAGCACTGTCAATATGAGCACGTCAACATGAGCCCTGTCACCATGGGCAATGTCACTGTGAGAAGTGTCACTATAGGCAATGTCACCGTGGGCACTGTCACCATGGTCACTGCCACCACTGTCACTGTCATTTTGAGCACTGTCACCATGGGTACTGCAACCATGAGCGCTGTCACCATGAGCACTGTCACCATTGCAAGTATCACCATGTGCACTGTCACCATGGGCACTATCACAATGAGAACTGTCAGCATGGGCACTGTCACTCTTGGCAATGTCACCATGGGCACTATCACTTTGAGCACTGTCAACATGAGCACGTCACCATGGGCACTGTCAACATGGGTACTATCTCGAAGGTCAATGTCACCATGAGCATTGTCAGGATGGGCAACTTCACCGTGAGCACTGTCACCAATGGCACTATCACCATGAGCAATGTCACTGTGGGCCGTGTCACCAGGGGCACTATCACCATGGTTAATGTTATCATTGGCACTTTCCCCGTGAGCACTGTCACCCTGGGCACTGTCATCATGGGCACGGTCACCGTGAGCACTATCTCCATGAGCACAGCCACTGTGAACACCATCACCATAATCACTGGCCTCATCGGTACTGTCACCATGAGCACTGCCACAATGAGCACTGTCAGCATGGGTACTTCCCCCATGAGCACTGTCACTATGAGAACTGCTACCATGGGTATTTTCACCATGTGTACTGTCACCCTGTGTATTGTCACCATTTGCACTGTCACCATGAGGACTATTACCATGAGCGCTATCACCTTGAGATCTCTCACCATGGTCACTGTCACCATGGCACCTTGCACAATGGGGGCTGTCAACATGAGTGCTGGCACCATTGGCACTATCACTGTGAGCATTCTCACTGTGGTCAGTGTCACCATGGGCACTGTCACCATGAGCACTGTCACCATAGGCAATGTCACCATGGTCAGTGTCACCATGAGCACTGTCAACATGGGCACTCATACAGTGGGCACTGTCACTGTGAGCACTGTCACCTTGGGTACTGCCACCATGAGTGCTGTCACCATGAGCACTGTCACCATTGTGAGTATCACAATGTGCACTGTCACCATGGGCACTGGCACAATGTCGTGTGTCACCTTGAGCAATGTCACCATGGGAAATGTCACCGTGAGATGTGTCACCATAGGCAATGTCACCATGGGCAAAGTCATCATGGGAAATGCCATTTTGCACACTGTCAACATGGGTACTGCAACCATGAGTACTGTCACCATTGGCAGTATGACCATGTGCAATGTCACCATGGGCACTATCACCATGACAACTCTCAGCGTGAGCACTGTCACTGTGGGAACTGGCATTGTGTGCAATTCCACCATGGGCAATGTCACCATGGGAACTATCACTGTGAGCACTGTCAATATAAGCACGTCAACATGAGCCCTGTCACCATTGGCAATGTCACCGTGAGAAGTGTCACTATAGGCAATGTCACCGTGGGCACTGTCACCATGGTCACTGCCACCACTGTCACTGTCATTTTGAGCACTGTCACCATGGGTATTGCAACCATGAGCACTGTCACCATGAGCACTGTCACCATTGCGATTATCACCATGTGTACTGTCACCATGGGCACTATCACAATGAGAACTGTCAGCATGGGCACTGTCACTGTTGGCAAGGGCACCGTGGGCACTTCCACCATGGGCAATATCACTGTGAGCACTGTCAACATGAGCACGTCACCATGGGCACTGTCAACATGGGTACTATCTCGAAGGGCAATGTCACCATGAGCATTGTCAGGAAGGGCAATTTCACCATGAGCACTGTCACCAAAGGCACTATCACCATGAGCAATGTCACTGTGGGCCGTGTCACCAGGGGCACTATCACCATGGTTAATGTTATCATTGGCACTTTCCCCGTGAGCACTGTCACCCTGGGCACTGTCATCATGGGCACGGTCACCGTGAGCACTATCTCCATGAGCACAGCCACTGTGAACACCATCACCATAATCACTGGCCTCATCGGTACTGTCACCATGAGCACTGCCACAATGAGCACTGTCAGCATGGGCACTTCCCCCATGAGCACTGTCACTATGAGAACTGCTAGCATGGGTATTTTCACCATGAGTACTCTCACCCTCTGTATTGTCACCATTTGCACTGTCACCATCAGGACTATTACCGTGAGTGCTATCACCGTGAGATCTCTCACCATGGTCACTGTCACCATGGCACCTTGCACAATGCGTGCTGTCAACATGAGTGCTGTCACCATTGGCACTATCACCGTGAGCATTCTCACTGTGGTCAGAGTCAACATGGGCTCTGTCACCATGAGCACTGTCACCATAGGCAATGTCACCGTGGTCAGTGTCACCATGAGCAATGTCTCCATGGGCACTCCTACAGTGGGCACTGTCACTGTGCGAACTGTCACCATGGTTACTGCCACTATGAGCAGTGTCTCTGTGAGTAATGTCAGCATGGGTTTTTACCGTGAGCACTGTCACCATGAGCCCTGTCACCATTTTTCAGTGCCACCATGTGCACTACCACCATGTGCACTCTCACCATGGGCACTATCACCGATAACACTGTCACCATAAGTACTGTCTGCATGGGCACTGTCACCAAGGTCACGGCCAACATGTGACCTGTAACCATTGTCAGTGTCACTGTGAGAAGTGTCACCATGGGAATTAACAACATAGGCACTCTCATCTTGAGCACTGTCACCATGAGCACTGATACCACGAGCACTGTCACCCAGGGCAGTGCCACCATGAGCACTGTCACCATAACTGTTGCTATGAGAATTGTAACCATGGGCAATTTCTCAATGAGTAATGTCACCATGTGTATTTTCACCTTGGGCACTCTCAAAGTAAACAGTATTACCATGAGCACTTTCACTGTGAACACTGTCACCATGGGCACTGGCACAATGTGGTGTGTCACCATGAGCCATGTCACCATGGGAAATGTCACCGTGAGAAGTGTCACCATAGGCAATGTCACCATGGGCAATGTCACCATGGGAACTGCCATTTTGAGCACTGTCACCATGGGTACTGCAACCATGAGTACTGTCACCATGAGTAATTTAACCATTGGCAGTATGACCATGTGCACTGTCACCATGGGCACTATCACCATGACAACTCTCAGCGTGAGCACTGTCACTGTTGGAAATGGCATTGTGTGCAATTCCACCATGGGCAATGTCACCATGGACATTATCGCTGTGAGCACTGTCAATATGAGCACGTCAACATGAGCCCTGTCACCATGGGCAATGTCACTGTGAGAAGTGTCACTATAGGCAATGTCACCGTGGGCACTGTCACCATGGTCACTGCCACCACTGTCACTGTCATTTTGAGCACTGTCACCATGGGTACTGCAACCATGAGCTCTGTCACCATGAGCACTGTCACCATTGCAAGTATCACCATGTGCACTGTCACCATGGGCACTATCACAATGAGAACTGTCAGCATGGGCACTGTCACTCTTGGCAATGTCACCATGGGCACTATCACTTTGAGCACTGTCAACATGAGCACGTCACCATGGGCACTGTCAACATGGGTACTATCTCGAAGGTCAATGTCACCATGAGCATTGTCAGGATGGGCAACTTCACCGTGAGCACTGTCACCAATGGCACTATCACCATGAGCAATGTCACTGTGGGCCGTGTCACCAGGGGCACTATCACCATGGTTAATGTTATCATTGGCACTTTCCCCGTGAGCACTGTCACCCTGGGCACTGTCATCATGGGCACGGTCACCGTGAGCACTATCTCCATGAGCACAGCCACTGTGAACACCATCACCATAATCACTGGCCTCATCGGTACTGTCACCATGAGCACTGCCACAATGAGCACTGTCAGCATGGGTACTTCCCCCATGAGCACTGTCACTATGAGAACTGCTACCATGGGTATTTTCACCATGTGTACTGTCACCCTGTGTATTGTCACCATTTGCACTGTCACCATGAGGACTATTACCATGAGCGCTATCACCGTGAGATCTCTCACCATGGTCACTGTCACCATGGCACCTTGCACAATGGGGGCTGTCAACATGAGTGCTGGCACCATTGGCACTATCACTGTGAGCATTCTCACTGTGGTCAGTGTCACCATGGGCACTGTCACCATGAGCACTGTCACCATAGGCAATGTCACCATGGTCAGTGTCACCATGAGCACTGTCAACATGGGCACTCATACAGTGGGCACTGTCACTGTGAGCACTGTCACCTTGGGTACTGCCACCATGAGCGCTGTCACCATGAGCACTCTCACCATTGCGAGTATCACAATGTGCACTGTCACCATGGGCACTGGCACAATGTCGTGTGTCAACTTGAGCAATGTCACCATGGGAAATGTCACCGTGAGATGTGTCACCATAGGCAATGTCACCATGGGCAATGTCACCAGGGAAATGCCATTTTGCACACTGTCACCATGGGTACTGCAAACATGAGTACTGTCACCATTGGCAGTATGACCATGTGCACTGTCACCATGGGCACTATCACCATGACAACTCTCAGCGTGAGCACTGTCACTGTGGGAACTGGCATTGTGTGCAATTCCACCATGGGCAATGTCACCATGGGCACTATCACTGTGAGCAATGTCAATATAAGCACGTCAACATGAGCCCTGTCACCATTGGCAATGTCACCATGAGAAGTGTCACTATAGGCGATGTCACCGTGGGCACTGTCACCATGGTCACTGCCACCACTGTCACTGTCATTTTGAGCACTGTCACCATGGGTATTGCAACCATGAGCACTGTCACCATTGCGATTATCACCATGTGTACTGTCACCATGGGCACTATCACAATGAGAACTGTCAGCGTGGGCACTGTCACTGTTGGCAAGGGCACCGTGGGCACTTCCACCATGGGCAATGTCACCATGGGCACTATCACTGTGAGCACTGTCAACATGAGCACGTCACCATGGGCACTGTCAACATGGGTACTATCTCGAAGGGCAATGTCACCATGAGCATTGTCAGGAAGGGCAATTTCACCATGAGCACTGTCACCAAAGGCACTATCACCATGAGCAATGTCACTGTGGGCCGTGTCACCAGGGGCACTATCACCATGGTTAATGTTATCATTGGCACTTTCCCCGTGAGCACTGTCACCCTGGGCACTGTCATCATGGGCACGGTCACCGTGAGCACTATCTCCATGAGCACAGCCACTGTGAACACCATCACCATAATCACTGGCCTCATCGGTACTGTCACCATGAGCACTGCCACAATGAGCACTGTCAGCATGGGCACTTCCCCCATGAGCACTGTCACTATGAGAACTGCTAGCATGGGTATTTTCACCATGAGTACTGTCACCCTCTGTATTGTCACCATTTGCACTGTCACCATCAGGACTATTACCGTGAGTGCTATCACCGTGAGATCTCTCACCATGGTCACTGTCACCATGGCACCTTGCACAATGCGTGCTGTCAACATGAGTGCTGTCACCATTGGCACTATCACCGTGAGCATTCTCACTGTGGTCAGAGTCAACATGGGCTCTGTCACCATGAGCACTGTCACCATAGGCAATGTCACCGTGGTCAGTGTCACCATGAGCAATGTCTCCATGGGCACTCCTACAGTGGGCACTGTCACTGTGCGAACTGTCACCATGGTTACTGCCACTATGAGCAGTGTCTCTGTGAGTACTGTCAGCATGGGTTTTTACCGTGAGCACTGTCACCATGAGCCCTGTCACCATTTTTCAGTGCCACCATGTGCACTACCACCATGTGCACTCTCACCATGGGCACTATCACCGATAACACTGTCACCATAAGTACTGTCTGCATGGGCACTGTCACCAAGGGCACGGCCAACATGTGACCTGTAACCATTGTCAGTGTCACTGTGAGAAGTGTCACCATGGGAATTAACAACATAGGCACTCTCATCATGAGCACTGTCACCATGAGCACTGACACCACGAGCACTGTCACCCAGGGCAGTGCCACCATGAGCACTGTCACCATAACTGTTGCTATGAGAATTGTAACCATGGGCAATTTCTCAATGAGTAATGTCACCATGTGTATTTTCACCTTGGGCATTCTCAAAGTAAACAGTATTACCATGAGCACTTTCACTGTGAACACTGTCACCATGGGCACTGGCACAATGTGGTGTGTCACCATGAGCCATGTCACCATGGGAAATGTCACCGTGAGAAGTGTCACCATAGGCAATGTCACCATGGGCAATGTCACCATGGGAACTGCCATTTTGAGCACTGTCACCATGGGTACTACAACCATGAGTAGTGTCACCATGAGTAATTTAACCATTGGCAGTATGACCATGTGCACTGTCACCATGGGCACTATCACCATGACAACTCTCAGCGTGAGCACTGTCACTGTTGGAAATGGCATTGTGTGCAATTCCACCATGGGCAATGTCACCATGGACATTATCGCTGTGAGCACTGTCAATATGAGCACGTCAACATGAGCCCTGTCACCATGGGCAATGTCACTGTGAGAAGTGTCACTATAGGCAATGTCACCGTGGGCACTGTCACCATGGTCACTGCCACCACTGTCACTGTCATTTTGAGCACTGTCACCATGGGTACTGCAACCATGAGCGCTGTCACCATGAGCACTGTCACCATTGCAAGTATCACCATGTGTACTGTCACCATGGGCACTATCACAATGAGAACTGTCAGCATGGGCACTGTCACTCTTGGCAATGTCACCATGGGCACTATCACTTTGAGCACTGTCAACATGAGCACGTCACCATGGGCACTGTCAACATGGGTACTATCTCGAAGGTCAATGTCACCATGAGCATTGTCAGGATGGGCAACTTCACCGTGAGCACTGTCACCAATGGCACTATCACCATGAGCAATGTCACTGTGGGCCGTGTCACCAGGGGCACTATCACCATGGTTAATGTTATCATTGGCACTTTCCCCGTGAGCACTGTCACCCTGGGCACTGTCATCATGGGCACAGTCACCGTGAGCAATATCTCCATGAGCACAGCCACTGTGAACACCATCACCATAATCACTGGCCTCATCGGTACTGTCACCATGAGCACTGCCACAATGAGCACTGTCAGCATGGGTACTTCCCCCATGAGCACTGTCACTATGAGAACTGCTACCATGGGTATTTTCACCATGTGTACTGTCACCCTGTGTATTGTCACCATTTGCACTGTCACCATGAGGACTATTACCATGAGCGCTATCACCGTGAGATCTCTCACCATGGTCACTGTCACCATGGCACCTTGCACAATGGGGGCTGTCAACATGAGTGCTGGCACCATTGGCACTATCACTGTGAGCATTCTCACTGTGGTCAGTGTCACCATGGGCACTGTCACCATGAGCACTGTCACCATAGGCAATGTCACCATGGGCACTGTCACCATGAGCACTGTCAACATGGGCACTCATACAGTGGGCACTGTCACTGTGAGCACTGTCACCTTGGGTACTGCCACTATGAGCGCTGTTACCATGAGCACTGTCACCATTGCGAGTATCACAATGTGCACTGTCTCCATGGGCACTGGCACAATGTCGTGTGTCACCTTGAGCAATGTCACCATGGGAAATGTCACCGTGAGATGTGTCACCATAGGCAATGTCACCATGGGCAATGTCACCATGGGAAATGCCATTTTGCACACTGTCACCATGGGTACTGCAACCATGAGTACTGTCACCATTGGCAGAATGACCATGTGCACTGTCACCATGGGCACTATCACCATGACAACTCTCAGCGTGAGCACTGTCACTGTGGGAACTGGCATTGTGTGCAATTCCACCATGGGCAATGTCACCATGGGCACTATCACTGTGAGCACTGTCAATATAAGCACGTCAACATGAGCCCTGTCACCATTGGCAATGTCACCGTGAGAAGTGTCACTATAGGCGATGTCACCGTGGGCACTGTCACCATGGTCACTGCCACCACTGTCACTGTCATTTTGAGCACTGTCACCATGGGTATTGCAACCATGAGCACTGTCACCATGAGCACTGTCACCATTGCGATTATCAACATGTGTACTGTCACCATGGGCACTATCACAATGAGAACTGTCAGCGTGGGCACTGTCACTGTTGGCAAGGGCACCGTGGGCACTTCCACCATGGGCAATGTCACCATGGGCACTATCACTGTGAGCACTGTCAACATGAGCACGTCACCATGGGCACTGTCAACATGGGTACTATCTCGAAGGGCAATGTCACCATGAGCATTGTCAGGAAGGGCAATTTCACCATGAGCACTGTCACCAAAGGCACTATCACCATGAGCAATGTCACTGTGGGCCGTGTCACCAGGGGCACTATCACCATGGTTAATGTTATCATTGGCAATTTCCCCGTGAGCACTGTCACCCTGGGCACTGTCATCATGGGCACGGTCACCGTGAGCACTATCTCCATGAGCACAGCCACTGTGAACACCATCACCACAATCACTGGCCTCATCGGTACTGTCACCATGAGCACTGCCACAATGAGCACTGTCAGCATGGGCACTTCCCCCATGAGCACTGTCACTATGAGAACTGCTAGCATGGGTATTTTCACCATGAGTACTCTCACCCTCTGTATTGTCACCGTTTGCACTGTCACCATCAGGACTATTACCGTGAGTGCTATCACCATGAGATCTCTCACCATGGTCACTGTCACCATGGCACCTTGCACAATGCGTGCTGTCAACATGAGTGCTGTCACCATTGGCACTATCACCGTGAGCATTCTCACTGTGGTCAGAGTCAACATGGGCTCTGTCACCATGAGCACTGTCACCATAGGCAATGTCACTGTGGTCAGTGTCACCATGAGCAATGTCTCCATGGGCACTCCTACAGTGGGCACTGTCACTGTGCGAACTGTCACCATGGTTACTGCCACTATGAGCAGTGTCTCTGTGAGTACTCTCAGCATGGGTTTTTACCGTGAGCACTGTCACCATGAGCCCTGTCACCATTTTTCAGTGCCACCATGTGCACTACCACCATGTGCACTCTCACCATGGGCACTATCACCGATAACACTGTCACCATAAGTACTGTCTTCATGGGCACTGTCACCAAGGGCACGGACAACATGTGACCTGTAACCATTGTCAGTGTCACTGTGAGAAGTGTCACCATGGGAATTAACAACATAGGCACTCTCATCATGAGCACTGTCACCATGAGCACTGACACCACGAGCACTGTCACCCAGGGCAGTGCCACCATGAGCACTGTCACCATAACTGTTGCTATGAGAATTGTAACCATGGGCAATTTCTCAATGAGTAATGTCACCATGTGTATTTTCACCTTGGGCACTCTCAAAGTAAACAGTATTACCATGAGCACTTTCACTGTGAACACTGTCACCATGGGCACTGGCACAATGTGCTGTGTCACCATGAGCCATGTCACCATGGGAAATGTCACCGTGAGAAGTGTCACCATAGGCAATGTCACCATGGGCAATGTCACCATGGGAACTGCCATTTTGAGCACTGTCACCATGGGTACTACAACCATGAGTACTGTCACCATGAGTAATTTAACCATTGGCAGTATGACCATGTGCACTGTCACCATGGGCACTATCACCATGACAACTCTCAGTGTGAGCACTGTCACTGTTGGAAATGGCATTGTGTGCAATTCCACCATGGGCAATGTCACCATGGACATTATCGCTGTGAGCACTGTCAATATGAGCACGTCAACATGAGCCCTGTCACCATGGGCAATGTCACTGTGAGAAGTGTCACTATAGGCAATGTCACCGTGGGCACTGTCACCATGGTCACTGCCACCACTGTCACTGTCATTTTGAGCACTGTCACCATGGGTACTGCAACCATGAGCGCTGTCACCATGAGCACTGTCACCATTGCAAGTATCACCATGTGTACTGTCACCATGGGCACTATCACAATGAGAACTGTCAGCATGGGCACTGTCACTCTTGGCAATGTCACCATGGGCACTATCACTTTGAGCACTGTCAACATGAGCACGTCACCATGGGCACTGTCAACATGGGTACTATCTCGAAGGTCAATGTCACCATGAGCATTGTCAGGATGGGCAACTTCACCGTGAGCACTGTCACCAATGGCACTATCACCATGAGCAATGTCACTGTGGGCCGTGTCACCAGGGGCACTATCACCATGTTTAATGTTATCATTGGCACTTTCCCCGTGAGCACTGTCACCCTGGGCACTGTCATCATGGGCACAGTCACCGTGAGCAATATCTCCATGAGCACAGCCACTGTGAACACCATCACCATAATCACTGGCCTCATCGGTACTGTCACCATGAGCACTGCCACAATGAGCACTGTCAGCATGGGTACTTCCCCCATGAGCACTGTCACTATGAGAACTGCTACCATGGGTATTTTCACCATGTATACTGTCACCCTGTGTATTGTCACCATTTGCACTGTCACCATGAGGACTATTACCATGAGCGCTATCACCGTGAGATCTCTCACCATGGTCACTGTCACCATGGCACCTTGCACAATGGGGGCTGTCAACATGAGTGCTGGCACCATTGGCACTATCACTGTGAGCATTCTCACTGTGGTCAGTGTCACCATGGGCACTGTCACCATGAGCACTGTCACCATAGGCAATGTCACCATGGTCAGTGTCACCATGAGCACTGTCAACATGGGCACTCATACAGTGGGCACTGTCACTGTGAGCACTGTCACCTTGGGTACTGCCACCATGAGTGCTGTCACCATGAGCACTGTCACCATTGTGAGTATCACAATGTGCACTGTCACCATGGGCACTGGCACAATGTCGTGTGTCACCTTGAGCAATGTCACCATGGGAAATGTCACCGTGAGATGTGTCACCATAGGCAATGTCACCATGGGCAATGTCATCATGGGAAATGCCATTTTGCACACTGTCACCATGGGTACTGCAACCATGAGTACTGTCACCATTGGCAGAATGACCATGTGCACTGTCACCATGGGCACTATCACCATGACAACTCTCAGCGTGAGCACTGTCACTGTGGGAACTGGCATTGTGTGCAATTCCACCATGGGCAATGTCACCATGGGCACTATCACTGTGAGCACTGTCAATATGAGCACGTCAACATGAGCCCTGTCACCATGGGCAATGTCACTGTGAGAAGTGTCACTATAGGCGATGTCACCGTGGGCATTGTCACCATGGTCACTGCCACCACTGTCACTGTCATTTTGAGCACTGTCACCATGGGTATTGCAACCATGAGCACTGTCACCATGAGCACTGTCACCATTGCGATTATCACCATGTGTACTGTCACCATGGGCACTATCACAATGAGAACTGTCAGCGTGGGCACTGTCACTGTTGGCAAGGGCACCGTGGGCACTTCCACCATGGGCAATGTCACCATGGGCACTATCACTGTGAGCACTGTCAACATGAGCACGTCACCATGGGCACTGTCACCATGAGCAATGTCACTGTGGGCCGTGTCACCAGGGGCACTATCACCATGGTTAATGTTATCATTGGCACTTTCCCCGTGAGCACTGTCACCCTGGGCACTGTCATCATGGGCACGGTCACCGTGAGCACTATCTCCATGAGCACAGCCACTGTGAACACCATCACCATAATCACTGGCCTCATCGGTACTGTCACCATGAGCACTGCCACAATGAGCACTGTCAGCATGGGTACTTCCCCCATGAGCACTGTCACTATGAGAACTGCTAGCATGGGTATTTTCACCATGAGTACTGTCACCCTCTGTATTGTCACCATTTGCACTGTCACCATCAGGACTATTACCGTGAGTGCTATCACCGTGAGATCTCTCACCATGGTCACTGTCACCATGGCACCTTGCACAATGCGTGCTGTCAACATGAGTGCTGTCACCATTGGCACTATCACCGTGAGCATTCTCACTGTGGTCAGAGTCAACATGGGCTCTGTCACCATGAGCACTGTCACCATAGGCAATGTCACCGTGGTCAGTGTCACCATGAGCAATGTCTCCATGGGCACTCCTACAGTGGGCACTGTCACTGTGCGAACTGTCACCATGGTTACTGCCACTATGAGCAGTGTCTCTGTGAGTACTGTCAGCATGGGTTTTTACCGTGAGCACTGTCACCATGAGCCCTGTCACCATTTCTCAGTGCCACCATGTGCACTACCACCATGTGCACCCTCACCATGGGCACTATCACCGATAACACTGTCAACATAAGTACTGTCTTCATGGGCACTGTCAACAAGGGCACGGACAACATGTCACCTGTAACCATTGTCATTGTCACTGTGAGAAGTGTCACCATGGGAATTAACAACATAGGCACTCTCATCATGAGCACTGTCACCATGAGCACTGACACCACGAGCACTGTCACCCAGGGCAGTGCCACCATGAGCACTGTCACCATAACTGTTGCTATGAGAATTGTAACCATGGGCAATTTCTCAATGAGTAATGTCACCATGTGTATTTTCACCTTGGGCACTCTCAAAGTAAACAGTATTACCATGAGCACTTTCACTGTGAACACTGTCACCATGGGCACTGGCACAATGTGGTGTGTCACCATGAGCCATGTCACCATGGGAAATGTCACCGTGAGAAGTGTCACCATAGGCAATGTCACCATGGGCAATGTCACCATGGGAACTGCCATTTTGAGCACTGTCACCATGGGTACTACAACCATGAGTACTGTCACCATGAGTAATTTAACCATTGGCAGTATGACCATGTGCACTGTCACCATGGGCACTATCACCATGACAACTCTCAGCGTGAGCACTGTCACTGTTGGAAATGGCATTGTGTGCAATTCCACCATGGGCAATGTCACCATGGACATTATCGCTGTGAGCACTGTCAATATGAGCACGTCAACATGAGCCCTGTCACCATGGGCAATGTCACTGTGAGAAGTGTCACTATAGGCAATGTCACCGTGGGCACTGTCACCATGGTCACTGCCACCACTGTCACTGTCATTTTGAGCACTGTCACCATGGGTACTGCAACCATGAGCGCTGTCACCATGAGCACTGTCACCATTGCAAGTATCACCATGTGCACTGTCACCATGGGCACTATCACAATGAGAACTGTCAGCATGGGCACTGTCACTCTTGGCAATGTCACCATGGGCACTATCACTTTGAGCACTGTCAACATGAGCACGTCACCATGG
Source organism: Mesoplodon mirus (assembly GCF_964341445.2). NCBI lineage: Eukaryota > Metazoa > Chordata > Mammalia > Artiodactyla > Ziphiidae > Mesoplodon > Mesoplodon mirus. The sequence goes on along the minus strand of NC_138976.1, from coordinate 114,102,914 downwards.
GCACTGTCAACATGGGTACTATCTCGAAGGTCAATGTCACCATGAGCATTGTCAGGATGGGCAACTTCACCATGAGCACTGTCACCAATGGCACTATCACCATGAGCAATGTCACTGTGGGCCGTGTCACCAGGGGCACTATCACCATGGTTAATGTTATCATTGGCACTTTCCCCGTGAGCACTGTCACCCTGGGCACTGTCATCATGGGCACGGTCACCGTGAGCACTATCTCCATGAGCACAGCCACTGTGAACACCATCACCATAATCACTGGCCTCATCGGTACTGTCACCATGAGCACTGCCACAATGAGCACTGTCAGCATGGGTACTTCCCCCATGAGCACTGTCACTATGAGAACTGCTAGCATGGGTATTTTCACCATGAGTACTGTCACCCTCTGTATTGTCACCATTTGCACTGTCACCATCAGGACTATTACCGTGAGCGCTATCACCGTGAGATCTCTCACCATGGTCACTGTCACCATGGCACCTTGCACAATGCGTGCTGTCAACATGAGTGCTGTCACCATTGGCACTATCACCGTGAGCATTCTCACTGTGGTCAGAGTCAACATGGGCTCTGTCACCATGAGCACTGTCACCATAGGCAATGTCACCGTGGTCAGTGTCACCATGAGCAATGTCTCCATGGGCACTCCTACAGTGGGCACTGTCACTGTGCGAACTCTCACCATGGTTACTGCCACTATGAGCAGTGTCTCTGTGAGTACTGTCAGCATGGGTTTTTACCGTGAGCACTGTCACCATGAGCCCTGTCACCATTTTTCAGTGCCACCATGTGCACTACCACCATGTGCACTCTCACCATGGGCACTATCACCGATAACACTGTCACCATAAGTACTGTCTGCATGGGCACTGTCACCAAGGGCACGGCCAACATGTGACCTGTAACCATTGTCAGTGTCACTGTGAGAAGTGTCACCATGGGAATTAACAACATAGGCACTCTCATCTTGAGCACTGTCACCATGAGCACTGACACCACGAGCACTGTCACCCAGGGCAGTGCCACCATGAGCACTGTCACCATAACTGTTGCTATGAGAATTGTAACCATGGGCAATTTCTCAATGAGTAATGTCACCATGTGTATTTTCACCTTGGGCACTCTCAAAGTAAACAGTATTACCATGAGCACTTTCACTGTGAACACTCACCATGGGCACTGGCACAATGTGGTGTGTCACCATGAGCCATGTCACCATGGGAAATGTCACCGTGAGAAGTGTCACCATAGGCAATGTCACCATGGGCAATGTCAGCATGGGAACTGCCATTTTGAGCACTGTCACCATGGGTACTGCAACCATGAGTACTGTCACCATGAGTAATTTAACCATTGGCAGTATGACCATGTGCACTGTCACCATGGGCACTATCACCATGACAACTCTCAGCGTGAGCACTGTCACTGTTGGAAATGGCATTGTGTGCAATTCCACCATGGGCAATGTCACCATGGACATTATCGCTGTGAGCACTGTCAATATGAGCACGTCAACATGAGCCCTGTCACCATGGGCAATGTCACTGTGAGAAGTGTCACTATAGGCAATGTCACCGTGGGCACTGTCACCATGGTCACTGCCACCACTTTCACTGTCATTTTGAGCACTGTCACCATGGGTACTGCAACCATGAGCGCTGTCACCATGAGCACTGTCACCATTGCAAGTATCACCATGTGTACTGTCACCATGGGCACTATCACAATGAGAACTGTCAGCATGGGCACTGTCACTCTTGGCAATGTCACCATGGGCACTATCACTTTGAGCACTGTCAACATGAGCACGTCACCATGGGCACTGTCAACATGGGTACTATCTCGAAGGTCAATGTCACCATGAGCATTGTCAGGATGGGCAACTTCACCGTGAGCACTGTCACCAATGGCACTATCACCATGAGCAATGTCACTGTGGGCCGTGTCACCAGGGGCACTATCACCATGGTTAATGTTATCATTGGCACTTTCCCCGTGAGCACTGTCACCCTGGGCACTGTCATCATGGGCACGGTCACCGTGAGCACTATCTCCATGAGCACAGCCACTGTGAACACCATCACCATAATCACTGGCCTCATCGGTACTGTCACCATGAGCACTGCCACAATGAGCACTGTCAGCATGGGTACTTCCCCCATGAGCACTGTCACTATGAGAACTGCTACCATGGGTATTTTCACCATGTGTACTGTCACCCTGTGTATTGTCACCATTTGCACTGTCACCATGAGGACTATTACCGTGAGCGCTATCACCGTGAGCTCTCTCACCATGGTCACTGTCACCATGGCACCTTGCACAATGGGGGCTGTCAACATGAGTGCTGGCACCATTGGCACTATCACTGTGAGCATTCTCACTGTGGTCAGTGTCACCATGGGCACTGTCACCATGAGCACTGTCACCATAGGCAATGTCACCATGGTCAGTGTCACCATGAGCACTGTCAACATGGGCACTCATACAGTGGGCACTGTCACTGTGAGCACTGTCACCTTGGGTACTGCCACTATGAGCGCTGTTACCATGAGCACTGTCACCATTGCGAGTATCACAATGTGCACTGTCACCATGGGCACTGGCACAATGTCGTGTGTCACCTTGAGCAATGTCACCATGGGAAATGTCACCGTGAGATGTGTCACCATAGGCAATGTCACCATGGGCAATGTCACCATGGGAAATGCCATTTTGCACACTGTCACCATGGGTACTGCAACCATGAGTACTGTCACCATTGGCAGAATGACCATGTGCACTGTCACCATGGGCACTATCACCATGACAACTCTCAGCGTGAGCACTGTCACTGTGGGAACTGGCATTGTGTGCAATTCCACCATGGGCAATGTCACCATGGGCACTATCACTGTGAGCACTGTCAATATAAGCACGTCAACATGAGCCCTGTCACCATTGGCAATGTCACCGTGAGAAGTGTCACTATAGGCGATGTCACCGTGGGCACTGTCACCATGGTCACTGCCACCACTGTCACTGTCATTTTGAGCACTGTCACCATGGGTATTGCAACCATGAGCACTGTCACCATGAGCACTGTCACCATTGCGATTATCAACATGTGTACTGTCACCATGGGCACTATCACAATGAGAACTGTCAGCATGGGCACTGTCACTCTTGGCAATGTCACCATGGGCACTATCACTTTGAGCACTGTCAACATGAGCACGTCACCATGGGCACTGTCAACATGGGTACTATCTCGAAGGTCAATGTCACCATGAGCATTGTCAGGATGGGCAACTTCACCGTGAGCACTGTCACCAATGGCACTATCACCATGAGCAATGTCACTGTGGGCCGTGTCACCAGGGGCACTATCACCATGGTTAATGTTATCATTGGCACTTTCCCCGTGAGCACTGTCACCCTGGGCACTGTCATCATGGGCACGGTCACCGTGAGCACTATCTCCATGAGCACAGCCGCTGTGAACACCATCACCATAATCACTGGCCTCATCGGTACTGTCACCATGAGCACTGCCACAATGAGCACTGTCAGCATGGGTACTTCCCCCATGAGCACTGTCACTATGAGAACTGCTAGCATGGGTAATTTCACCATGAGTACTGTCACCCTCTGTATTGTCACCATTTGCACTGTCACCATCAGGACTATTACCGTGAGTGCTATCACCGTGAGATCTCTCACAATGGTCACTGTCACCATGGCACCTTGCACAATGCGTGCTGTCAACATGAGTGCTGGCACCATTGGCACTATCACCGTGAGCATTCTCACTCTGGTCAGAGTCAACATGGGCTCTGTCACCATGAGCACTGTCACCATAGGCAATGTCACCGTGGTCAGTGTCACCATGAGCAATGTCTCCATGGGCACTCCTACAGTGGGCACTGTCACTGTGCGAACTGTCACCATGGTTACTGCCACTATGAGCAGTGTCTCTGTGAGTACTGTCAGCATGGGTTTTTACATTGAGCACTGTCACCATGAGCCCTGTCACCATTTTTCAGTGCCACCATGTGCACTACCACCATGTGCACTCTCACCATGGGCACTATCACCGATAACACTGTCACCATAAGTACTGTCTGCATGGGCACTGTCACCAAGGGCACGGCCAACATGTGACCTGTAACCATTGTCAGTGTCACTGTGAGAAGTGTCACCATGGGAATTAACAACATAGGCACTCTCATCATGAGCACTGTCACCATGAGCACTGACACCACGAGCACTGTCACCCAGGGCAGTGCCACCATGAGCACTGTCACCACAACTGTTGCTATGAGAATTGTAACCATGGGCAATTTCTCAATGAGTAATGTCACCATGTGTATTTTCACCTTGGGCACTCTCAAAGTAAACAGTATTACCATGAGCACTTTCACTGTGAACACTGTCACCATGGGCACTGGCACAATGTGGTGTGTCACCATGAGCCATATCACCATGGGAAATGTCACCGTGAGAAGTGTCACCATAGGCAATGTCACCATGGGCAATGTCACCATGGGAACTGCCATTTTGAGCACTGTCACCATGGGTACTGCAACCATGAGTACTGTCACCATGAGTAATTTAACCATTGGCAGTATGACCATGTGCACTGTCACCATGGGCACTATCACCATGACAACTCTCAGCGTGAGCACTGTCACTGTTGGAAATGGCATTGTGTGCAATTCCACCATGGGCAATGTCACCATGGACATTATCGCTGTGAGCACTGTCAATATGAGCACGTCAACATGAGCCCTGTCACCATGGGCAATGTCACTGTGAGAAGTGTCACTATAGGCAATGTCACCGTGGGCACTGTCACCATGGTCACTGCCACCACTGTCACTGTCATTTTGAGCACTGTCACCATGGGTACTGCAACCATGAGCGCTGTCACCATGAGCACTGTCACCATTGCAAGTATCACCATGTGTACTGTCACCATGGGCACTATCACAATGAGAACTGTCAGCATGGGCACTGTCACTCTTGGCAATGTCACCATGGGCACTATCACTTTGAGCACTGTCAACATGAGCACGTCACCATGGGCACTGTCAACATGGGTACTATCTCGAAGGTCAATGTCACCATGAGCATTGTCAGGATGGGCAACTTCACCGTGAGCACTGTCACCAATGGCACTATCACCATGAGCAATGTCACTGTGGGCCGTGTCACCAGGGGCACTATCACCATGGTTAATGTTATCATTGGCACTTTCCCCGTGAGCACTGTCACCCTGGGCACTGTCATCATGGGCACGGTCACCGTGAGCACTATCTCCATGAGCACAGCCACTGTGAACACCATCACCATAATCACTGGCCTCATCGGTACTGTCACCATGAGCACTGCCACAATGAGCACTGTCAGCATGGGTACTTCCCCCATGAGCACTGTCACTATGAGAACTGCTACCATGGGTATTTTCACCATGTGTACTGTCACCCTGTGTATTGTCACCATTTGCACTGTCACCATGAGGACTATTACCATGAGCGCTATCACCGTGAGATCTCTCACCATGGTCACTGTCACCATGGCACCTTGCACAATGGGGGCTGTCAACATGAGTGCTGGCACCATTGGCACTATCACTGTGAGCATTCTCACTGTGGTCAGTGTCACCATGGGCACTGTCACCATGAGCACTGTCACCATAGGCAATGTCACCATGGTCAGTGTCACCATGAGCACTGTCAACATGGGCACTCATACAGTGGGCACTGTCACTGTGAGCACTGTCACCTTGGGTACTGCCACCATAAGCGCTGTCACCATGAGCACTGTCACCATTGCGAGTATCACAATGTGCCCTGTCACCATGGGCACTGGCACAATGTCGTGTGTCACCTTGAGCAATGTCACCATGGGAAATGTCACCGTGAGATGTGTCACCATAGGCAATGGCACCATGGGCAATGTCATCATGGGAAATGCCATTTTGCACACTGTCACCATGGGCACTGCAACCATGAGTACTGTCACCATTGGCAGAATGACCATGTGCACTGTCACCATGGGCACTATCACCATGACAACTCTCAGCGTGAGCACTGTCACTGTGGGAACTGGCATTGTGTGCAATTCCACCATGGGCAATGTCACCATGGGCACTATCACTGTGAGCACTGTCAATATAAGCACGTCAACATGAGCCCTGTCACCATTGGCAATGTCACCGTGAGAAGTGTCACTATAGGCGATGTCACCGTGGGCACTGTCACCATGGTCACTGCCACCACTGTCACTGTCATTTTGAGCACTGTCACCATGGGTATTGCAACCATGAGCACTGTCACCATGAGCACTGTCACCATTGCGATTATCACCATGTGTACTGTCACCATGGGCACTATCACAATGAGAACTGTCAGCATGGGCACTGTCACTGTTGGCAAGGGCACCGTGGGCACTTCCACCATGGGCAATGTCACCATGGGCACTATCACTGTGAGCACTGTCAACATGAGCACGTCACCATGGGCACTGTCAACATGGGTACTATCTCGAAGGGCAATGTCACCATGAGCATTGTCAGGAAGGGCAATTTCACCATGAGCACTGTCACCAAAGGCACTATCACCATGAGCAATGTCACTGTAGGCCGTGTCACCAGGGGCACTATCACCATGGTTAATGTTATCATTGGCACTTTCCCCGTGAGCACTGTCACCCTGGGCACTGTCATCATGGGCACGGTCACCGTGAGCACTATCTCCATGAGCACAGCCACTGTGAACACCATCACCATAATCACTGGCCTCATCGGTACTGTCACCATGAGCACTGCCACAATGAGCACTGTCAGCATGGGCACTTCCCCCATGAGCACTGTCACTATGAGAACTGCTAGCATGGGTATTTTCACCATGAGTACTGTCACCCTCTGTATTGTCACCATTTGCACTGTCACCATCAGGACTATTACCGTGAGTGCTATCACCGTGAGATCTCTCACCATGGTCACTGTCACCATGGCACCTTGCACAATGCGTGCTGTCAACATGAGTGCTGTCACCATTGGCACTATCACCGTGAGCATTCTCACTGTGGTCAGAGTCAACATGGGCTCTGTCACCATGAGCACTGTCACCATAGGCAATGTCACCGTGGTCAGTGTCACCATGAGCAATGTCTCCATGGGCACTCCTACAGTGGGCACTGTCACTGTGCGAACTGTCACCATGGTTACTGCCACTATGAGCAGTGTCTCTGTGAGTACTGTCAGCATGGGTTTTTACCGTGAGCACTGTCACCATGAGCCCTGTCACCATTTTTCAGTGCCACCATGTGCACTACCACCATGTGCACTCTCACCATGGGCACTATCACCGATAACACTGTCACCATACGTACTGTCTGCATGGGCACTGTCACCAAGGGCACGGCCAACATGTGACCTGTAACCATTGTCAGTGTCACTGTGAGAAGTGTCACCATGGGAATTAACAACATAGGCACTCTCATCATGAGCACTGTCACCATGAGCACTGACACCACGAGCACTGTCACCCAGGGCAGTGCCACCATGAGCACTGTCACCATAACTGTTGCTATGAGAATTGTAACCATGGGCAATTTCTCAATGAGTAATGTCACCATGTGTATTTTCACCTTGGGCACTCTCAAAGTAAACAGTATTACCATGAGCACTTTCACTGTGAACACTGTCACCATGGGCACTGGCACAATGTGGTGTGTCACCATGAGCCATGTCACCATGGGAAATGTCACCGTGAGAAGTGTCACCATAGGCAATGTCACCATGGGCAATGTCACCATTGGAACTGCCATTTTGAGCACTGTCACCATGGGTACTACAACCATGAGTACTGTCACCATGAGTAATTTAACCATTGGCAGTATGACCATGTGCACTGTCACCATGGGCACTATCACCATGACAACTCTCAGCGTGAGCACTGTCACTGTTGGAAATGGCATTGTGTGCAATTCCACCATGGGCAATGTCACCATGGACATTATCGCTGTGAGCACTGTCAATATGAGCACGTCAACATGAGCCCTGTCACCATGGGCAATGTCACTGTGAGAAGTGTCACTATAGGCCATGTCACCGTGGGCACTGTCACCATGGTCACTGCCACCACTGTCACTGTCATTTTGAGCACTGTCACCATGGGTACTGCAACCATGAGCGCTGTCACCATGAGCACTGTCACCATTGCAAGTGTCACCATGTGCACAGTCACCATGGGCACTATCACAATGAGAACTGTCAGCATGGGCACTGTCACTCTTGGCAATGTCACCATGGGCACTATCACTTTGAGCACTGTCAACATGAGCACGTCACCATGGGCACTGTCAACATGGGTACTATCTCGAAGGTCAATGTCACCATGAGCATTGTCAGGATGGGCAACTTCACCGTGAGCACTGTCACCAATGGCACTATCACCATGAGCAATGTCACTGTGGGCCGTGTCACCAGGGGCACTATCACCATGGTTAATGTTATCATTGGCACTTTCCCCGTGAGCACTGTCACCCTGGGCACTGTCATCATGGGCACGGTCACCGTGAGCACTATCTCCATGAGCACAGCCGCTGTGAACACCATCACCATAATCACTGGCCTCATCGGTACTGTCACCATGAGCACTGCCACAATGAGCACTGTCAGCATGGGTACTTCCCCCATGAGCACTGTCACTATGAGAACTGCTAGCATGGGTAATTTCACCATGAGTACTGTCACCCTCTGAATTGTCACCATTTGCACTGTCACCATCAGGACTATTACCGTGAGTGCTATCACCGTGAGATCTCTCACCATGGTCACTGTCACCATGGCACCTTGCACAATGCGTGCTGTCAACATGAGTGCTGTCACCATTGGCACTATCACCATGAGCATTCTCACTGTGGTCAGAGTCAACATGGGCTCTGTCACCATGAGCACTGTCACCATAGGCAATGTCACCATGGTCAGTGTCACCATGAGCAATGTCTCCATGGGCACTCCTACAGTGAGCACTGTCACTGTGCGAACTGTCACCATGGTTACTGCCACTATGAGCAGTGTCTCTGTGAGTACTCTCAGCATGGGTTTTTACCGTGAGCACTGTCACCATGAGCCCTCTCACCATTTTTCAGTGCCACCATGTGCACTACCACCATGTGCACTCTCACCATGGGCACTATCACCGATAACACTGTCACCATAAGTACTGTCTGCATGGGCACTGTCACCAAGGGCACGGCCAACATGTGACCTGTAACCATTGTCAGTGTCACTGTGAGAAGTGTCACCATGGGAATTAACAACATAGGCACTCTCATCTTGAGCACTGTCACCATGAGCACTGACACCACGAGCACTGTCACCCAGGGCAGTGCCACCATGAGCACTGTCACCATAACTGTTGCTATGAGAATTGTAACCATGGGCAATTTCTCAATGAGTAATGTCACCATGTGTATTTTCACCTTGGGCACTCTCAAAGTAAACAGTATTACCATGAGCACTTTCACTGTGAACACTGTCACCATGGGCACTGGCACAATGTGGTGTGTCACCATGAGCCATATCACCATGGGAAATGTCACCGTGAGAAGTGTCACCATAGGCAATGTCACCATGGGCAATGTCACCATGGGAACTGCCATTTTGAGCACTGTCACCATGGGTACTGCAACCATGAGTACTGTCACCATGAGTAATTTAACCATTGGCAGTATGACCATGTGCACTGTCACCATGGGCACTATCACCATGACAACTCTCAGCGTGAGCACTGTCACTGTTGGAAATGGCATTGTGTGCAATTCCACCATGGGCAATGTCACCATGGACATTATCGCTGTGAGCACTGTCAATATGAGCACATCAACATGAGCCCTGTCACCATGGGCAATGTCACTGTGAGAAGTGTCACTATAGGCAATGTCACCGTGGGCACTGTCACCATGGTCACTGCCACCACTGTCACTGTCATTTTGAGCACTGTCACCATGGGTACTGCAACCATGAGCGCTGTCACCATGAGCACTGTCACCATTGCAAGTATCACCATGTGTACTGTCACCATGGGCACTATCACAATGAGAACTGTCAGCATGGGCACTGTCAGTCTTGGCAATGTCACCATGGGCACTATCACTTTGAGCACTGTCAACATGAGCACGTCACCATGGGCACTGTCAACATGGGTACTATCTCGAAGGTCAATGTCACCATGAGCATTGTCAGGATGGGCAACTTCACCGTGAGCACTGTCACCAATGGCACTATCACCATGAGCAATGTCACTGTGGGCCGTGTCACCAGGGGCACTATCACCATGGTTAATGTTATCATTGGCACTTTCCCCGTGAGCACTGTCACCCTGGGCACTGTCATCATGGGCACGGTCACCGTGAGCACTATCTCCATGAGCACAGCCACTGTGAACACCATCACCATAATCACTGGCCTCATCGGTACTGTCACCATGAGCACTGCCACAATGAGCACTGTCAGCATGGGTACTTCCCCCATGAGCACTGTCACTATGAGAACTGCTACCATGGGTATTTTCACCATGTGTACTGTCACCCTGTGTATTGTCACCATTTGCACTGTCACCATGAGGACTATTACCATGAGCGCTATCACCGTGAGATCTCTCACCATGGTCACTGTCACCATGGCACCTTGCACAATGGGGGCTGTCAACATGAGTGCTGGCACCATTGGCACTATCACTGTGAGCATTCTCACTGTGGTCAGTGTCACCATGGGCACTGTCACCATGAGCACTGTCACCATAGGCAATGTCACCATGGTCAGTGTCACCATGAGCACTGTCAACATGGGCACTCATACAGTGGGCACTGTCACTGTGAGCACTGTCACCTTGGGTACTGCCACCATGAGTGCTGTCACCATGAGCACTGTCACCATTGTGAGTATCACAATGTGCACTGTCACCATGGGCACTGGCACAATGTCGTGTGTCACCTTGAGCAATGTCACCATGGGAAATGTCACCGTGAGATGTGTCACCATAGGCAATGTCACCATGGGCAATGTCATCATGGGAAATGCCATTTTGCACACTGTCACCATGGGTACTGCAACCATGAGTACTGTCACCATTGGCAGAATGACCATGTGCACTGTCACCATGGGCACTATCACCATGACAACTCTCAGCGTGAGCACTGTCACTGTGGGAACTGGCATTGTGTGCAATTCCACCATGGGCAATGTCACCATGGGCACTATCACTGTGAGCACTGTCAATATAAGCACGTCAACATGAGCCCTGTCACCATTGGCAATGTCACCGTGAGAAGTGTCACTATAGGCGATGTCACCGTGGGCACTGTCACCATGGTCACTGCCACCACTGTCACTGTCATTTTGAGCACTGTCACCATGGGTATTGCAACCATGAGCACTGTCACCATGAGCACTGTCACCATTGCGATTATCACCATGTGTACTGTCACCATGGGCACTATCACAATGAGAACTGTCAGCATGGGCACTGTCACTGTTGGCAAGGGCACCGTGGGCACTTCCACCATGGGCAATGTCACCATGGGCACTATCACTGTGAGCACTGTCAACATGAGCACGTCACCATGGGCACTGTCAACATGGGTACTATCTCGAAGGGCAATGTCACCATGAGCATTGTCAGGAAGGGCAATTTCACCATGAGCACTGTCACCAAAGGCACTATCACCATGAGCAATGTCACTGTGGGCCGTGTCACCAGGGGCACTATCACCATGGTTAATGTTATCATTGGCACTTTCCCCGTGAGCACTGTCACCCTGGGCACTGTCATCATGGGCACGGTCACCGTGAGCACTATCTCCATGAGCACAGCCACTGTGAACACCATCACCATAATCACTGGCCTCATCGGTACTGTCACCATGAGCACTGCCACAATGAGCACTGTCAGCATGGGTACTTCCCCCATGAGCACTGTCACTATGAGAACTGCTAGCATGGGTATTTTCACCATGAGTACTGTCACCCTCTGTATTGTCACCATTTGCACTGTCACCATCAGGACTATTACCGTGAGTGCTATCACCGTGAGATCTCTCACCATGGTCACTGTCACCATGGCACCTTGCACAATGCGTGCTGTCAACATGAGTGCTGTCACCATTGGCACTATCACCGTGAGCATTCTCACTGTGGTCAGAGTCAACATGGGCTCTGTCACCATGAGCACTGTCACCATAGGCAATGTCACCGTGGTCAGTGTCACCATGAGCAATGTCACCATGGGCACTCCTACAGTGGGCACTGTCACTGTGCGAACTGTCACCATGGTTACTGCCACTATGAGCAGTGTCTCTGTGAGTACTCTCAGCATGGGTTTTTACCGTGAGCACTGTCACCATGAGCCCTGTCACCATTTTTCAGTGCCACCATGTGCACTACCACCATGTGCACTCTCACCATGGGCACTATCACCGATAACACTGTCAACATAAGTACTGTCTTCATGGGCACTGTCACCAAGGGCACGGACAACATGTGACCTGTAACCATTGTCAGTGTCACTGTGAGAAGTGTCACCATGGGAATTAACAACATAGGCACTCTCATCATGAGCACTGTCACCATGAGCACTGACACCACGAGCACTGTCACCCAGGGCAGTGCCACCATGAGCACTGTCACCATAACTGTTGCTATGAGAATTGTAACCATGGGCAATTTCTCAATGAGTAATGTCACCATGTGTATTTTCACCTTGGGCATTCTCAAAGTAAACAGTATTACCATGAGCACTTTCACTGTGAACACTGTCACCATGGGCACTGGCACAATGTGGTGTGTCACCATGAGCCATGTCACCATGGGAAATGTCACCGTGAGAAGTGTCACCATAGGCAATGTCACCATGGGCAATGTCACCATGGGAACTGCCATTTTGAGCACTGTCACCATGGGTACTGCAACCATGAGTACTGTCACCATGAGTAATTTAACCATTGGCAGTATGACCATGTGCACTGTCACCATGGGCACTATCACCATGACAACTCTCAGCGTGAGCACTGTCACTGTTGGAAATGGCATTGTGTGCAATTCCACCATGGGCAATGTCACCATGGACATTATCGCTGTGAGCACTGTCAATATGAGCACATCGACATGAGCCCTGTCACCATGGGCAATGTCACTGTGAGAAGTGTCACTATAGGCAATGTCACCGTGGGCACTGTCACCATGGTCACTGCCACCACTGTCACTGTCATTTTGAGCACTGTCACCATGGGTACTGCAACCATGAGCACTGTCACCATGAGCACTGTCACCATTGCAAGTATCACCATGTGCACTGTCACCATGGGCACTATCACAATGAGAACTGTCAGCATGGGCACTGTCACTCTTGGCAATGTCACCATGGGCACTATCACTTTGAGCACTGTCAACATGAGCACGTCACCATGGGCACTGTCAACATGGGTACTATCTCGAAGGTCAATGTCACCATGAGCATTGTCAGGATGGGCAACTTCACCGTGAGCACTGTCACCAATGGCACTATCACCATGAGCAATGTCACTGTGGGCCGTGTCACCAGGGGCACTATCACCATGGTTAATGTTATCATTGGCACTTTCCCCGTGAGCACTGTCACCCTGGGCACTGTCATCATGGGCACGGTCACCGTGAGCACTATCTCCATGAGCACAGCCACTGTGAACACCATCACCATAATCACTGGACTCATCGGTACTGTCACCATGAGCACTGCCACAATGAGCACTGTCAGCATGGGCACTTCCCCCATGAGCACTGTCACTATGAGAACTGCTAGCATGGGTAATTTCACCATGAGTACTGTCACCCTCTGTATTGTCACCATTTGCACTGTCACCATCAGGACTATTACCGTGAGTGCTATCACCGTGAGATCTCTCACCATGGTCACTGTCACCATGGCACCTTGCACAATGCGTGCTGTCAACATGAGTGCTGTCACCATTGGCACTATCACCGTGAGCATTATCACTGTGGTCAGAGTCAACATGGGCTCTGTCACCATGAGCACTGTCACCATAGGCAATGTCACCATGGTCAGTGTCACCAAGAGCAATGTCTCCATGGGCACTCCTACAGTGGGCATTGTCACTGTGCAAACTGTCACCATGGTTACTGCCACTATGAGCAGTGTCTCTGTGAGTACTGTCAGCATGGGTTTTACCGTGAGCACTGTCACCATGAGCCCTGTCACCATTTTTCAGTGCCACCATGTGCACTACCACCATGTGCACTCTCACCATGGGCACTATCACCGATAACACTGTCACCATAAGTACTGTCTGCATGGGCACTGTCACCAAGGGCACGGCCAACATGTGACCTGTAACCATTGTCAGTGTCACTGTGAGAAGTGTCACCATGGGAATTAACAACATAGGCACTCTCATCATGAGCACTGTCACCATGAGCACTGACACCACGAGCACTGTCACCCAGGGCAGTGCCACCATGAGCACTGTCACCACAACTGTTGCTATGAGAATTGTAACCATGGGCAATTTCTCAATGAGTAATGTCACCATGTGTATTTTCACCTTGGGCACTCTCAAAGTAAACAGTATTACCATGAGCACTTTCACTGTGAACACTGTCACCATGGGCACTGGCACAATGTGGTGTGTCACCATGAGCCATATCACCATGGGAAATGTCACCGTGAGAAGTGTCACCATAGGCAATGTCACCATGGGCAATGTCACCATGGGAACTACCATTTTGAGCACTGTCACCATGGGTACTGCAACCATGAGTACTGTCACCATGAGTAATTTAACCATTGGCAGTATGACCATGTGCACTGTCACCATGGGCACTATCACCATGACAACTCTCAGCGTGAGCACTGTCACTGTTGGAAATGGCATTGTGTGCAATTCCACCATGGGCAATGTCACCATGGACATTATCGCTGTGAGCACTGTCAATATGAGCACGTCAACATGAGCCCTGTCACCATGGGCAATGTCACTGTGAGAAGTGTCACTATAGGCAATGTCACCGTGGGCACTGTCACCATGGTCACTGCCACCACTGTCACTGTCATTTTGAGCACTGTCACCATGGGTACTGCAACCATGTGTGCTGTCACCATGAGCACTGTCACCATTGCAAGTATCACCATGTGTACTGTCACCATGGGCACTATCACAATGAGAACTGTCAGCATGGGCACTGTCACTCTTGGCAATGTCACCATGGGCACTATCACTTTGAGCACTGTCAACATGAGCACGTCACCATGGGCACTGTCAACATGGGTACTATCTCGAAGGTCAATGTCACCATGAGCATTGTCAGGATGGGCAACTTCACCGTGAGCACTGTCACCAATGGCACTATCACCATGAGCAATGTCACTGTGGGCCGTGTCACCAGGGGCACTATCACCATGGTTAATGTTATCATTGGCACTTTCCCCGTGAGCACTGTCACCCTGGGCACTGTCATCATGGGCACGGTCACCGTGAGCACTATCTCCATGAGCACAGCCACTGTGAACACCATCACCATAATCACTGGCCTCATCGGTACTGTCACCATGAGCACTGCCACAATGAGCACTGTCAGCATGGGTACTTCCCCCATGAGCACTGTCACTATGAGAACTGCTACCATGGGTATTTTCACCATGTATACTGTCACCCTGTGTATTGTCACCATTTGCACTGTCACCATGAGGACTATTACCATGAGCGCTATCACCGTGAGATCTCTCACCATGGTCTCTGTCACCATGGCACCTTGCACAATGGGGGCTGTCAACATGAGTGCTGGCACCATTGGCACTATCACTGTGAGCATTCTCACTGTGGTCAGTGTCACCATGGGCACTGTCACCATGAGCACTGTCACCATAGGCAATGTCACCATGGTCAGTGTCACCATGAGCACTGTCAACATGGGCACTCACACAGTGGGCACTGTCACTGTGAGCACTGTCACCTTGGGTACTGCCACCATGAGTGCTGTCACCATGAGCACTGTCACCATTGTGAGTATCACAATGTGCACTGTCACCATGGGCACAGGCACAATGTCGTGTGTCACCTTGAGCAATGTCACCATGGGAAATGTCACCGTGAGATGTGTCACCATAGGCAATGGCACCATGGGCAATGTCATCATGGGAAATGCCATTTTGCACACTGTCACCATGGGTACTGCAACCATGAGTACTGTCACCATTGGCAGAATGACCATGTGCACTGTCACCATGGGCACTATCACCATGACAACTCTCAGCGTGAGCACTGTCACTGTGGGAACTGGCATTGTGTGCAATTCCACCATGGGCAATGTCACCATGGGCACTATCACTGTGAGCACTGTCAATATAAGCACGTCAACATGAGCCCTGTCACCATTGGCAATGTCACCATGAGAAGTGTCACTATAGGCGATGTCACCGTGGGCACTGTCACCATGGTCACTGCCACCACTGTCACTGTCATTTTGAGCACTGTCACCATGGGTATTGCAACCATGAGCACTGTCACCATGAGCACTGTCACCATTGCGATTATCACCATGTGTACTGTCACCATAGGCACTATCACAATGAGAACTGTCAGCGTGGGCACTGTCACTGTTGGCAAGGGCACCGTGGGCACTTCCACCATGGGCAATGTCACCATGGGCACTATCACTGTGAGCACTGTCAACATGAGCACGTCACCATGGGCACTGTCACCATGAGCAATGTCACTGTGGGCCGTGTCACCAGGGGCACTATCACCATGGTTAATGTTATCATTGGCACTTTCCCCGTGAGCACTGTCACCCTGGGCACTGTCATCATGGGCACGGTCACCGTGACCACTATCTCCATGAGCACAGCCACAGTGAACACCATCACCATAATCACTGGCCTCATCGGTACTGTCACCATGAGCACTGCCACAATGAGCACTGTCAGCATGGGTACTTCCCCCATGAGCACTGTCACTATGAGAACTGCTAGCATGGGTATTTTCACCATGAGTACTGTCACCCTCTGTATTGTCACCATTTGCACTGTCACCATCAGGACTATTACCGTGAGTGCTATCACCGTGAGATCTCTCACCATGGTCACTGTCACCATGGCACCTTGCACAATGCGTGCTGTCAACATGAGTGCTGTCACCATTGGCACTATCACCGTGAGCATTCTCACTGTGGTCAGAGTCAACATGGGCTCTGTCACCATGAGCACTGTCACCATAGGCAATGTCACCGTGGTCAGTGTCACCATGAGCAATGTCTCCATGGGCACTCCTACAGTGGGCACTGTCACTGTGCGAACTCTCACCATGGTTACTGCCACTATGAGCAGTGTCTCTGTGAGTACTGTCAGCATGGGTTTTTACCGTGAGCACTGTCACCATGAGCCCTGTCACCATTTTTCAGTGCCACCATGTGCACTACCACCATGTGCACTCTCACCATGGGCACTATCACCGATAACACTGTCAACATAAGTACTGTCTTCATGGGCACTGTCAACAAGGGCACGGACAACATGTGACCTGTAACCATTGTCAGTGTCACTGTGAGAAGTGTCACCATGGGAATTAACAACATAGGCACTCTCATCATGAGCACTGTCACCATGAGCACTGACACCACGAGCACTGTCACCCAGGGCAGTGCCACCATGAGCACTGTCACCATAACTGTTGCTATGAGAATTGTAACCATGGGCAATTTCTCAATGAGTAATGTCACCATGTGTATTTTCACCTTGGGCACTCTCAAAGTAAACAGTATTTCCAAGAGCACTTTCACTGTGAACACTGTCACCATGGGCACTGGCACAATGTGGTGTGTCACCATGAGCCATGTCACCATGGGAAATGTCACCGTGAGAAGTGTCACCATAGGCAATGTCACCATGGGCAATGTCACCATGGGAACTGCCATTTTGAGCACTGTCACCATGGGTACTGCAACCATGAGTACTGTCACCATGAGTAATTTAACCATTGGCAGTATGACCATGTGCACTGTCACCATGGGCACTATCACCATGACAACTCTCAGCGTGAGCACTGTCACTGTTGGAAATGGCATTGTGTGCAATTCCACCATGGGCAATGTCACCATGGACATTATCGCTGTGAGCACTGTCAATATGAGCACGTCAACATGAGCCCTGTCACCATGGGCAATGTCACTGTGAGAAGTGTCACTATAGGCAATGTCACCGTGGGCACTGTCACCATGGTCACTGCCACCACTGTCACTGTCATTTTGAGCACTGTCACCATGGGTACTGCAACCATGAGCGCTGTCACCATGAGCACTGTCACCATTGCAAGTATCACCATGTGCACTGTCACCATGGGCACTATCACAATGAGAACTGTCAGCATGGGCACTGTCACTCTTGGCAATGTCACCATGGGCACTATCACTTTGAGCACTGTCAACATGAGCACGTCACCATGGGCACTGTCAACATGGGTACTATCTCGAAGGTCAATGTCACCATGAGCATTGTCAGGATGGGCAACTTCACCGTGAGCACTGTCACCAATGGCACTATCACCATGAGCAATGTCACTGTGGGCCGTGTCACCAGGGGCACTATCACCATGGTTAATGTTATCATTGGCACTTTCCCCGTGAGCACTGTCACCCTGGGCACTGTCATCATGGGCACGGTCACCGTGAGCACTATCTCCATGAGCACAGCCACTGTGAACACCATCACCATAATCACTGGCCTCATCGGTACTGTCACCATGAGCACTGCCACAATGAGCACTGTCAGCATGGGTACTTCCCCCATGAGCACTGTCACTATGAGAACTGCTACCATGGGTATTTTCACCATGTGTACTGTCACCCTGTGTATTGTCACCATTTGCACTGTCACCATGAGGACTATTACCATGAGCGCTATCACCTTGAGATCTCTCACCATGGTCACTGTCACCATGGCACCTTGCACAATGGGGGCTGTCAACATGAGTGCTGGCACCATTGGCACTATCACTGTGAGCATTCTCACTGTGGTCAGTGTCACCATGGGCACTGTCACCATGAGCACTGTCACCATAGGCAATGTCACCATGGTCAGTGTCACCATGAGCACTGTCAACATGGGCACTCATACAGTGGGCACTGTCACTGTGAGCACTGTCACCTTGGGTACTGCCACCATGAGTGCTGTCACCATGAGCACTGTCACCATTGTGAGTATCACAATGTGCACTGTCACCATGGGCACTGGCACAATGTCGTGTGTCACCTTGAGCAATGTCACCATGGGAAATGTCACCGTGAGATGTGTCACCATAGGCAATGTCACCATGGGCAAAGTCATCATGGGAAATGCCATTTTGCACACTGTCAACATGGGTACTGCAACCATGAGTACTGTCACCATTGGCAGTATGACCTTGTGCAATGTCACCATGGGCACTATCACCATGACAACTCTCAGCGTGAGCACTGTCACTGTGGGAACTGGCATTGTGTGCAATTCCACCATGGGCAATGTCACCATGGGAACTATCACTGTGAGCACTGTCAATATAAGCACGTCAACATGAGCCCTGTCACCATTGGCAATGTCACCGTGAGAAGTGTCACTATAGGCAATGTCACCGTGGGCACTGTCACCATGGTCACTGCCACCACTGTCACTGTCATTTTGAGCACTGTCACCATGGGTATTGCAACCATGAGCACTGTCACCATGAGCACTGTCACCATTGCGATTATCACCATGTGTACTGTCACCATGGGCACTATCACAATGAGAACTGTCAGCATGGGCACTGTCACTGTTGGCAAGGGCACCGTGGGCACTTCCACCATGGGCAATATCACTGTGAGCACTGTCAACATGAGCACGTCACCATGGGCACTGTCAACATGGGTACTATCTCGAAGGGCAATGTCACCATGAGCATTGTCAGGAAGGGCAATTTCACCATGAGCACTGTCACCAAAGGCACTATCACCATGAGCAATGTCACTGTGGGCCGTGTCACCAGGGGCACTATCACCATGGTTAATGTTATCATTGGCACTTTCCCCGTGAGCACTGTCACCCTGGGCACTGTCATCATGGGCACGGTCACCGTGAGCACTATCTCCATGAGCACAGCCACTGTGAACACCATCACCATAATCACTGGCCTCATCGGTACTGTCACCATGAGCACTGCCACAATGAGCACTGTCAGCATGGGCACTTCCCCCATGAGCACTGTCACTATGAGAACTGCTAGCATGGGTATTTTCACCATGAGTACTCTCACCCTCTGTATTGTCACCATTTGCACTGTCACCATCAGGACTATTACCGTGAGTGCTATCACCGTGAGATCTCTCACCATGGTCACTGTCACCATGGCACCTTGCACAATGCGTGCTGTCAACATGAGTGCTGTCACCATTGGCACTATCACCGTGAGCATTCTCACTGTGGTCAGAGTCAACATGGGCTCTGTCACCATGAGCACTGTCACCATAGGCAATGTCACCGTGGTCAGTGTCACCATGAGCAATGTCTCCATGGGCACTCCTACAGTGGGCACTGTCACTGTGCGAACTGTCACCATGGTTACTGCCACTATGAGCAGTGTCTCTGTGAGTAATGTCAGCATGGGTTTTTACCGTGAGCACTGTCACCATGAGCCCTGTCACCATTTTTCAGTGCCACCATGTGCACTACCACCATGTGCACTCTCACCATGGGCACTATCACCGATAACACTGTCACCATAAGTACTGTCTGCATGGGCACTGTCACCAAGGTCACGGCCAACATGTGACCTGTAACCATTGTCAGTGTCACTGTGAGAAGTGTCACCATGGGAATTAACAACATAGGCACTCTCATCTTGAGCACTGTCACCATGAGCACTGATACCACGAGCACTGTCACCCAGGGCAGTGCCACCATGAGCACTGTCACCATAACTGTTGCTATGAGAATTGTAACCATGGGCAATTTCTCAATGAGTAATGTCACCATGTGTATTTTCACCTTGGGCACTCTCAAAGTAAACAGTATTACCATGAGCACTTTCACTGTGAACACTGTCACCATGGGCACTGGCACAATGTGGTGTGTCACCATGAGCCATGTCACCATGGGAAATGTCACCGTGAGAAGTGTCACCATAGGCAATGTCACCATGGGCAATGTCACCATGGGAACTGCCATTTTGAGCACTGTCACCATGGGTACTGCAACCATGAGTACTGTCACCATGAGTAATTTAACCATTGGCAGTATGACCATGTGCACTGTCACCATGGGCACTATCACCATGACAACTCTCAGCGTGAGCACTGTCACTGTTGGAAATGGCATTGTGTGCAATTCCACCATGGGCAATGTCACCATGGACATTATCGCTGTGAGCACTGTCAATATGAGCACGTCAACATGAGCCCTGTCACCATGGGCAATGTCACTGTGAGAAGTGTCACTATAGGCAATGTCACCGTGGGCACTGTCACCATGGTCACTGCCACCACTGTCACTGTCATTTTGAGCACTGTCACCATGGGTACTGCAACCATGAGCGCTGTCACCATGAGCACTGTCACCATTGCAAGTATCACCATGTGCACTGTCACCATGGGCACTATCACAATGAGAACTGTCAGCATGGGCACTGTCACTCTTGGCAATGTCACCATGGGCACTATCACTTTGAGCACTGTCAACATGAGCACGTCACCATGGGCACTGTCAACATGGGTACTATCTCGAAGGTCAATGTCACCATGAGCATTGTCAGGATGGGCAACTTCACCGTGAGCACTGTCACCAATGGCACTATCACCATGAGCAATGTCACTGTGGGCCGTGTCACCAGGGGCACTATCACCATGGTTAATGTTATCATTGGCACTTTCCCCGTGAGCACTGTCACCCTGGGCACTGTCATCATGGGCACGGTCACCGTGAGCACTATCTCCATGAGCACAGCCACTGTGAACACCATCACCATAATCACTGGCCTCATCGGTACTGTCACCATGAGCACTGCCACAATGAGCACTGTCAGCATGGGTACTTCCCCCATGAGCACTGTCACTATGAGAACTGCTACCATGGGTATTTTCACCATGTGTACTGTCACCCTGTGTATTGTCACCATTTGCACTGTCACCATGAGGACTATTACCATGAGCGCTATCACCGTGAGATCTCTCACCATGGTCACTGTCACCATGGCACCTTGCACAACGGGGGCTGTCAACATGAGTGCTGGCACCATTGGCACTATCACTGTGAGCATTCTCACTGTGGTCAGTGTCACCATGGGCACTGTCACCATGAGCACTGTCACCATAGGCAATGTCACCATGGTCAGTGTCACCATGAGCACTGTCAACATGGGCACTCATACAGTGGGCACTGTCACTGTGAGCACTGTCACCTTGGGTACTGCCACCATGAGCGCTGTCACCATGAGCACTCTCACCATTGCGAGTATCACAATGTGCACTGTCACCATGGGCACTGGCACAATGTCGTGTGTCAACTTGAGCAATGTCACCATGGGAAATGTCACCGTGAGATGTGTCACCATAGGCAATGTCACCATGGGCAATGTCACCATGGGAAATGCCATTTTGCACACTGTCACCATGGGTACTGCAAACATGAGTACTGTCACCATTGGCAGTATGACCATGTGCACTGTCACCATGGGCACTATCACCATGACAACTCTCAGCGTGAGCACTGTCACTGAGGGAACTGGCATTGTGTGCAATTCCACCATGGGCAATGTCACCATGGGCACTATCACTGTGAGCAATGTCAATATAAGCACGTCAACATGAGCCCTGTCACCATTGGCAATGTCACCATGAGAAGTGTCACTATAGGCGATGTCACCGTGGGCACTGTCACCATGGTCACTGCCACCACTGTCACTGTCATTTTGAGCACTGTCACCATGGGTATTGCAACCATGAGCACTGTCACCATTGCGATTATCACCATGTGTACTGTCACCATGGGCACTATCACAATGAGAACTGTCAGCGTGGGCACTGTCACTGTTGGCAAGGGCACCGTGGGCACTTCCACCATGGGCAATGTCACCATGGGCACTATCACTGTGAGCACTGTCAACATGAGCACGTCACCATGGGCACTGTCAACATGGGTACTATCTCGAAGGGCAATGTCACCATGAGCATTGTCAGGAAGGGCAATTTCACCATGAGCACTGTCACCAAAGGCACTATCACCATGAGCAATGTCACTGTGGGCCGTGTCACCAGGGGCACTATCACCATGGTTAATGTTATCATTGGCACTTTCCCCGTGAGCACTGTCACCCTGGGCACTGTCATCATGGGCACGGTCACCGTGAGCACTATCTCCATGAGCACAGCCACTGTGAACACCATCACCATAATCACTGGCCTCATCGGTACTGTCACCATGAGCACTGCCACAATGAGCACTGTCAGCATGGGCACTTCCCCCATGAGCACTGTCACTATGAGAACTGCTAGCATGGGTATTTTCACCATGAGTACTGTCACCCTCTGTATTGTCACCATTTGCACTGTCACCATCAGGACTATTACCGTGAGTGCTATCACCGTGAGATCTCTCACCATGGTCACTGTCACCATGGCACCTTGCACAATGCGTGCTGTCAACATGAGTGCTGTCACCATTGGCACTATCACCGTGAGCATTCTCACTGTGGTCAGAGTCAACATGGGCTCTGTCACCATGAGCACTGTCACCATAGGCAATGTCACCGTGGTCAGTGTCACCATGAGCAATGTCTCCATGGGCACTCCTACAGTGGGCACTGTCACTGTGCGAACTGTCACCATGGTTACTGCCACTATGAGCAGTGTCTCTGTGAGTACTGTCAGCATGGGTTTTTACCGTGAGCACTGTCACCATGAGCCCTGTCACCATTTTTCAGTGCCACCATGTGCACTACCACCATGTGCACTCTCACCATGGGCACTATCACCGATAACACTGTCACCATAAGTACTGTCTGCATGGGCACTGTCACCAAGGGCACGGCCAACATGTGACCTGTAACCATTGTCAGTGTCACTGTGAGAAGTGTCACCATGGGAATTAACAACATAGGCACTCTCATCATGAGCACTGTCACCATGAGCACTGACACCACGAGCACTGTCACCCAGGGCAGTGCCACCATGAGCACTGTCACCATAACTGTTGCTATGAGAATTGTAACCATGGGCAATTTCTCAATGAGTAATGTCACCATGTGTATTTTCACCTTGGGCATTCTCAAAGTAAACAGTATTACCATGAGCACTTTCACTGTGAACACTGTCACCATGGGCACTGGCACAATGTGGTGTGTCACCATGAGCCATGTCACCATGGGAAATGTCACCGTGAGAAGTGTCACCATAGGCAATGTCACCATGGGCAATGTCACCATGGGAACTGCCATTTTGAGCACTGTCACCATGGGTACTACAACCATGAGTAGTGTCACCATGAGTAATTTAACCATTGGCAGTATGACCATGTGCACTGTCACCATGGGCACTATCACCATGACAACTCTCAGCGTGAGCACTGTCACTGTTGGAAATGGCATTGTGTGCAATTCCACCATGGGCAATGTCACCATGGACATTATCGCTGTGAGCACTGTCAATATGAGCACGTCAACATGAGCCCTGTCACCATGGGCAATGTCACTGTGAGAAGTGTCACTATAGGCAATGTCACCGTGGGCACTGTCACCATGGTCACTGCCACCACTGTCACTGTCATTTTGAGCACTGTCACCATGGGTACTGCAACCATGAGCGCTGTCACCATGAGCACTGTCACCATTGCAAGTATCACCATGTGTACTGTCACCATGGGCACTATCACAATGAGAACTGTCAGCATGGGCACTGTCACTCTTGGCAATGTCACCATGGGCACTATCACTTTGAGCACTGTCAACATGAGCACGTCACCATGGGCACTGTCAACATGGGTACTATCTCGAAGGTCAATGTCACCATGAGCATTGTCAGGATGGGCAACTTCACCGTGAGCACTGTCACCAATGGCACTATCACCATGAGCAATGTCACTGTGGGCCGTGTCACCAGGGGCACTATCACCATGGTTAATGTTATCATTGGCACTTTCCCCGTGAGCACTGTCACCCTGGGCACTGTCATCATGGGCACAGTCACCGTGAGCAATATCTCCATGAGCACAGCCACTGTGAACACCATCACCATAATCACTGGCCTCATCGGTACTGTCACCATGAGCACTGCCACAATGAGCACTGTCAGCATGGGTACTTCCCCCATGAGCACTGTCACTATGAGAACTGCTACCATGGGTATTTTCACCATGTGTACTGTCACCCTGTGTATTGTCACCATTTGCACTGTCACCATGAGGACTATTACCATGAGCGCTATCACCGTGAGATCTCTCACCATGGTCACTGTCACCATGGCACCTTGCACAATGGGGGCTGTCAACATGAGTGCTGGCACCATTGGCACTATCACTGTGAGCATTCTCACTGTGGTCAGTGTCACCATGGGCACTGTCACCATGAGCACTGTCACCATAGGCAATGTCACCATGGTCAGTGTCACCATGAGCACTGTCAACATGGGCACTCATACAGTGGGCACTGTCACTGTGAGCACTGTCACCTTGGGTACTGCCACTATGAGCGCTGTTACCATGAGCACTGTCACCATTGCGAGTATCACAATGTGCACTGTCACCATGGGCACTGGCACAATGTCGTGTGTCACCTTGAGCAATGTCACCATGGGAAATGTCACCGTGAGATGTGTCACCATAGGCAATGTCACCATGGGCAATGTCACCATGGGAAATGCCATTTTGCACACTGTCACCATGGGTACTGCAACCATGAGTACTGTCACCATTGGCAGAATGACCATGTGCACTGTCACCATGGGCACTATCACCATGACAACTCTCAGCGTGAGCACTGTCACTGTGGGAACTGGCATTGTGTGCAATTCCACCATGGGCAATGTCACCATGGGCACTATCACTGTGAGCACTGTCAATATAAGCACGTCAACATGAGCCCTGTCACCATTGGCAATGTCACCGTGATAAGTGTCACTATAGGCGATGTCACCGTGGGCACTGTCACCATGGTCACTGCCACCACTGTCACTGTCATTTTGAGCACTGTCACCATGGGTATTGCAACCATGAGCACTGTCACCATGAGCACTGTCACCATTGCGATTATCAACATGTGTACTGTCACCATGGGCACTATCACAATGAGAACTGTCAGCGTGGGCACTGTCACTGTTGGCAAGGGCACCGTGGGCACTTCCACCATGGGCAATGTCACCATGGGCACTATCACTGTGAGCACTGTCAACATGAGCACGTCACCATGGGCACTGTCAACATGGGTACTATCTCGAAGGGCAATGTCACCATGAGCATTGTCAGGAAGGGCAATTTCACCATGAGCACTGTCACCAAAGGCACTATCACCATGAGCAATGTCACTGTGGGCCGTGTCACCAGGGGCACTATCACCATGGTTAATGTTATCATTGGCACTTTCCCCGTGAGCACTGTCACCCTGGGCACTGTCATCATGGGCACGGTCACCGTGAGCACTATCTCCATGAGCACAGCCACTGTGAACACCATCACCACAATCACTGGCCTCATCGGTACTGTCACCATGAGCACTGCCACAATGAGCACTGTCAGCATGGGCACTTCCCCCATGAGCACTGTCACTATGCGAACTGCTAGCATGGGTATTTTCACCATGAGTACTCTCACCCTCTGTATTGTCACCGTTTGCACTGTCACCATCAGGACTATTACCGTGAGTGCTATCACCATGAGATCTCTCACCATGGTCACTGTCACCATGGCACCTTGCACAATGCGTGCTGTCAACATGAGTGCTGTCACCATTGGCACTATCACCGTGAGCATTCTCACTGTGGTCAGAGTCAACATGGGCTCTGTCACCATGAGCACTGTCACCATAGGCAATGTCACTGTGGTCAGTGTCACCATGAGCAATGTCTCCATGGGCACTCCTACAGTGGGCACTGTCACTGTGCGAACTGTCACCATGGTTACTGCCACTATGAGCAGTGTCTCTGTGAGTACTCTCAGCATGGGTTTTTACCGTGAGCACTGTCACCATGAGCCCTGTCACCATTTTTCAGTGCCACCATGTGCACTACCACCATGTGCACTCTCACCATGGGCACTATCACCGATAACACTGTCACCATAAGTACTGTCTTCATGGGCACTGTCACCAAGGGCACGGACAACATGTGACCTGTAACCATTGTCAGTGTCACTGTGAGAAGTGTCACCATGGGAATTAACAACATAGGCACTCTCATCATGAGCACTGTCACCATGAGCACTGACACCACGAGCACTGTCACCCAGGGCAGTGCCACCATGAGCACTGTCACCATAACTGTTGCTATGAGAATTGTAACCATGGGCAATTTCTCAATGAGTAATGTCACCATGTGTATTTTCACCTTGGGCACTCTCAAAGTAAACAGTATTACCATGAGCACTTTCACTGTGAACACTGTCACCATGGGCACTGGCACAATGTGCTGTGTCACCATGAGCCATGTCACCATGGGAAATGTCACCGTGAGAAGTGTCACCATAGGCAATGTCACCATGGGCAATGTCACCATGGGAACTGCCATTTTGAGCACTGTCACCATGGGTACTACAACCATGAGTACTGTCACCATGAGTAATTTAACCATTGGCAGTATGACCATGTGCACTGTCACCATGGGCACTATCACCATGACAACTCTCAGTGTGAGCACTGTCACTGTTGGAAATGGCATTGTGTGCAATTCCACCATGGGCAATGTCACCATGGACATTATCGCTGTGAGCACTGTCAATATGAGCACGTCAACATGAGCCCTGTCACCATGGGCAATGTCACTGTGAGAAGTGTCACTATAGGCAATGTCACCGTGGGCACTGTCACCATGGTCACTGCCACCACTGTCACTGTCATTTTGAGCACTGTCACCATGGGTACTGCAACCATGAGCGCTGTCACCATGAGCACTGTCACCATTGCAAGTATCACCATGTGTACTGTCACCATGGGCACTATCACAATGAGAACTGTCAGCATGGGCACTGTCACTCTTGGCAATGTCACCATGGGCACTATCACTTTGAGCACTGTCAACATGAGCACGTCACCATGGGCACTGTCAACATGGGTACTATCTCGAAGGTCAATGTCACCATGAGCATTGTCAGGATGGGCAACTTCACCGTGAGCACTGTCACCAATGGCACTATCACCATGAGCAATGTCACTGTGGGCCGTGTCACCAGGGGCACTATCACCATGTTTAATGTTATCATTGGCACTTTCCCCGTGAGCACTGTCACCCTGGGCACTGTCATCATGGGCACAGTCACCGTGAGCAATATCTCCATGAGCACAGCCACTGTGAACACCATCACCATAATCACTGGCCTCATCGGTACTGTCACCATGAGCACTGCCACAATGAGCACTGTCAGCATGGGTACTTACCCCATGAGCACTGTCACTATGAGAACTGCTACCATGGGTATTTTCACCATGTATACTGTCACCCTGTGTATTGTCACCATTTGCACTGTCACCATGAGGACTATTACCATGAGCGCTATCACCGTGAGATCTCTCACCATGGTCACTGTCACCATGGCACCTTGCACAATGGGGGCTGTCAACATGAGTGCTGGCACCATTGGCACTATCACTGTGAGCATTCTCACTGTGGTCAGTGTCACCATGGGCACTGTCACCATGAGCACTGTCACCATAGGCAATGTCACCATGGTCAGTGTCACCATGAGCACTGTCAACATGGGCACTCATACAGTGGGCACTGTCACTGTGAGCACTGTCACCTTGGGTACTGCCACCATGAGTGCTGTCACCATGAGCACTGTCACCATTGTGAGTATCACAATGTGCACTGTCACCATGGGCACTGGCACAATGTCGTGTGTCACCTTGAGCAATGTCACCATGGGAAATGTCACCGTGAGATGTGTCACCATAGGCAATGTCACCATGGGCAATGTCATCATGGGAAATGCCATTTTGCACACTGTCACCATGGGTACTGCAACCATGAGTACTGTCACCATTGGCAGAATGACCATGTGCACTGTCACCATGGGCACTATCACCATGACAACTCTCAGCGTGAGCACTGTCACTGTGGGAACTGGCATTGTGTGCAATTCCACCATGGGCAATGTCACCATGGGCACTATCACTGTGAGCACTGTCAATATGAGCACGTCAACATGAGCCCTGTCACCATGGGCAATGTCACTGTGAGAAGTGTCACTATAGGCGATGTCACCGTGGGCATTGTCACCATGGTCACTGCCACCACTGTCACTGTCATTTTGAGCACTGTCACCATGGGTATTGCAACCATGAGCACTGTCACCACGAGCACTGTCACCATTGCGATTATCACCATGTGTACTGTCACCATGGGCACTATCACAATGAGAACTGTCAGCGTGGGCACTGTCACTGTTGGCAAGGGCACCGTGGGCACTTCCACCATGGGCAATGTCACCATGGGCACTATCACTGTGAGCACTGTCAACATGAGCACGTCACCATGGGCACTGTCACCATGAGCAATGTCACTGTGGGCCGTGTCACCAGGGGCACTATCACCATGGTTAATGTTATCATTGGCACTTTCCCCGTGAGCACTGTCACCCTGGGCACTGTCATCATGGGCACGGTCACCGTGAGCACTATCTCCATGAGCACAGCCACTGGGAACACCATCACCATAATCACTGGCCTCATCGGTACTGTCACCATGAGCACTGCCACAATGAGCACTGTCAGCATGGGTACTTCCCCCATGAGCACTGTCACTATGAGAACTGCTAGCATGGGTATTTTCACCATGAGTACTGTCACCCTCTGTATTGTCACCATTTGCACTGTCACCATCAGGACTATTACCGTGAGTGCTATCACCGTGAGATCTCTCACCATGGTCACTGTCACCATGGCACCTTGCACAATGCGTGCTGTCAACATGAGTGCTGTCACCATTGGCACTATCACCGTGAGCATTCTCACTGTGGTCAGAGTCAACATGGGCTCTGTCACCATGAGCACTGTCACCATAGGCAATGTCACCGTGGTCAGTGTCACCATGAGCAATGTCTCCATGGGCACTCCTACAGTGGGCACTGTCACTGTGCGAACTGTCACCATGGTTACTGCCACTATGAGCAGTGTCTCTGTGAGTACTGTCAGCATGGGTTTTTACCGTGAGCACTGTCACCATGAGCCCTGTCACCATTTCTCAGTGCCACCATGTGCACTACCACCATGTGCACCCTCACCATGGGCACTATCACCGATAACACTGTCAACATAAGTACTGTCTTCATGGGCACTGTCAACAAGGGCACGGACAACATGTGACCTGTAACCATTGTCATTGTCACTGTGAGAAGTGTCACCATGGGAATTAACAACATAGGCACTCTCATCATGAGCACTGTCACCATGAGCACTGACACCACGAGCACTGTCACCCAGGGCAGTGCCACCATGAGCACTGTCACCATAACTGTTGCTATGAGAATTGTAACCATGGGCAATTTCTCAATGAGTAATGTCACCATGTGTATTTTCACCTTGGGCACTCTCAAAGTAAACAGTATTACCATGAGCACTTTCACTGTGAACACTGTCACCATGGGCACTGGCACAATGTGGTGTGTCACCATGAGCCATGTCACCATGGGAAATGTCACCGTGAGAAGTGTCACCATAGGCAATGTCACCATGGGCAATGTCACCATGGGAACTGCCATTTTGAGCACTGTCACCATGGGTACTACAACCATGAGTACTGTCACCATGAGTAATTTAACCATTGGCAGTATGACCATGTGCACTGTCACCATGGGCACTATCACCATGACAACTCTCAGCGTGAGCACTGTCACTGTTGGAAATGGCATTGTGTGCAATTCCACCATGGGCAATGTCACCATGGACATTATCGCTGTGAGCACTGTCAATATGAGCACGTCAACATGAGCCCTGTCACCATGGGCAATGTCACTGTGAGAAGTGTCACTATAGGCAATGTCACCGTGGGCACTGTCACCATGGTCACTGCCACCACTGTCACTGTCATTTTGAGCACTGTCACCATGGGTACTGCAACCATGAGCGCTGTCACCATGAGCACTGTCACCATTGCAAGTATCACCATGTGCACTGTCACCATGGGCACTATCACAATGAGAACTGTCAGCATGGGCACTGTCACTCTTGGCAATGTCACCATGGGCACTATCACTTTGAGCACTGTCAACATGAGCACGTCACCATGGGCACTGTCAACATGGGTACTATCTCGAAGGTCAATGTCACCATGAGCATTGTCAGGATGGGCAACTTCACCATGAGCACTGTCACCAATGGCACTATCACCATGAGCAATGTCACTGTGGGCCGTGTCACCAGGGGCACTATCACCATGGTTAATGTTATCATTGGCACTTTCCCCGTGAGCACTGTCACCCTGGGCACTGTCATCATGGGCACGGTCACCGTGAGCACTATCTCCATGAGCACAGCCACTGTGAACACCATCACCATAATCACTGGCCTCATCGGTACTGTCACCATGAGCACTGCCACAATGAGCACTGTCAGCATGGGTACTTCCCCCATGAGCACTGTCACTATGAGAACTGCTAGCATGGGTATTTTCACCATGAGTACTGTCACCCTCTGTATTGTCACCATTTGCACTGTCACCATCAGGACTATTACCGTGAGCGCTATCACCGTGAGATCTCTCACCATGGTCACTGTCACCATGGCACCTTGCACAATGCGTGCTGTCAACATGAGTGCTGTCACCATTGGCACTATCACCGTGAGCATTCTCACTGTGGTCAGAGTCAACATGGGCTCTGTCACCATGAGCACTGTCACCATAGGCAATGTCACCGTGGTCAGTGTCACCATGAGCAATGTCTCCATGGGCACTCCTACAGTGGGCACTGTCACTGTGCGAACTCTCACCATGGTTACTGCCACTATGAGCAGTGTCTCTGTGAGTACTGTCAGCATGGGTTTTTACCGTGAGCACTGTCACCATGAGCCCTGTCACCATTTTTCAGTGCCACCATGTGCACTACCACCATGTGCACTCTCACCATGGGCACTATCACCGATAACACTGTCACCATAAGTACTGTCTGCATGGGCACTGTCACCAAGGGCACGGCCAACATGTGACCTGTAACCATTGTCAGTGTCACTGTGAGAAGTGTCACCATGGGAATTAACAACATAGGCAATCTCATCTTGAGCACTGTCACCATGAGCACTGACACCACGAGCACTGTCACCCAGGGCAGTGCCACCATGAGCACTGTCACCATAACTGTTGCTATGAGAATTGTAACCATGGGCAATTTCTCAATGAGTAATGTCACCATGTGTATTTTCACCTTGGGCACTCTCAAAGTAAACAGTATTACCATGAGCACTTTCACTGTGAACACTGTCACCATGGGCACTGGCACAATGTGGTGTGTCACCATGAGCCATGTCACCATGGGAAATGTCACCGTGAGAAGTGTCACCATAGGCAATGTCACCATGGGCAATGTCAGCATGGGAACTGCCATTTTGAGCACTGTCACCATGGGTACTGCAACCATGAGTACTGTCACCATGAGTAATTTAACCATTGGCAGTATGACCATGTGCACTGTCACCATGGGCACTATCACCATGACAACTCTCAGCGTGAGCACTGTCACTGTTGGAAATGGCATTGTGTGCAATTCCACCATGGGCAATGTCACCATGGACATTATCGCTGTGAGCACTGTCAATATGAGCACGTCAACATGAGCCCTGTCACCATGGGCAATGTCACTGTGAGAAGTGTCACTATAGGCAATGTCACCGTGGGCACTGTCACCATGGTCACTGCCACCACTTTCACTGTCATTTTGAGCACTGTCACCATGGGTACTGCAACCATGAGCGCTGTCACCATGAGCACTGTCACCATTGCAAGTATCACCATGTGTACTGTCACCATGGGCACTATCACAATGAGAACTGTCAGCATGGGCACTGTCACTCTTGGCAATGTCACCATGGGCACTATCACTTTGAGCACTGTCAACATGAGCACGTCACCATGGGCACTGTCAACATGGGTACTATCTCGAAGGTCAATGTCACCATGAGCATTGTCAGGATGGGCAACTTCACCGTGAGCACTGTCACCAATGGCACTATCACCATGAGCAATGTCACTGTGGGCCGTGTCACCAGGGGCACTATCACCATGGTTAATGTTATCATTGGCACTTTCCCCGTGAGCACTGTCACCCTGGGCACTGTCATCATGGGCACGGTCACCGTGAGCACTATCTCCATGAGCACAGCCACTGTGAACACCATCACCATAATCACTGGCCTCATCGGTACTGTCACCATGAGCACTGCCACAATGAGCACTGTCAGCATGGGTACTTCCCCCATGAGCACTGTCACTATGAGAACTGCTACCATGGGTATTTTCACCATGTGTACTGTCACCCTGTGTATTGTCACCATTTGCACTGTCACCATGAGGACTATTACCGTGAGCGCTATCACCGTGAGCTCTCTCACCATGGTCACTGTCACCATGGCACCTTGCACAATGGGGGCTGTCAACATGAGTGCTGGCACCATTGGCACTATCACTGTGAGCATTCTCACTGTGGTCAGTGTCACCATGGGCACTGTCACCATGAGCACTGTCACCATAGGCAATGTCACCATGGTCAGTGTCACCATGAGCACTGTCAACATGGGCACTCATACAGTGGGCACTGTCACTGTGAGCACTGTCACCTTGGGTACTGCCACTATGAGCGCTGTTACCATGAGCACTGTCACCATTGCGAGTATCACAATGTGCACTGTCACCATGGGCACTGGCACAATGTCGTGTGTCACCTTGAGCAATGTCACCATGGGAAATGTCACCGTGAGATGTGTCACCATAGGCAATGTCACCATGGGCAATGTCACCATGGGAAATGCCATTTTGCACACTGTCACCATGGGTACTGCAACCATGAGTACTGTCACCATTGGCAGAATGACCATGTGCACTGTCACCATGGGCACTATCACCATGACAACTCTCAGCGTGAGCACTGTCACTGTGGGAACTGGCATTGTGTGCAATTCCACCATGGGCAATGTCACCATGGGCACTATCACTGTGAGCACTGTCAATATAAGCACGTCAACATGAGCCCTGTCACCATTGGCAATGTCACCGTGAGAAGTGTCACTATAGGCGATGTCACCGTGGGCACTGTCACCATGGTCACTGCCACCACTGTCACTGTCATTTTGAGCACTGTCACCATGGGTATTGCAACCATGAGCACTGTCACCATGAGCACTGTCACCATTGCGATTATCAACATGTGTACTGTCACCATGGGCACTATCACAATGAGAACTGTCAGCGTGGGCACTGTCACTGTTGGCAAGGGCACCGTGGGCACTTCCACCATGGGCAATGTCACCATGGGCACTATCACTGTGAGCACTGTCAACATGAGCACGTCACCATGGGCACTGTCAACATGGGTACTATCTCGAAGGGCAATGTCACCATGAGCATTGTCAGGAAGGGCAATTTCACCATGAGCACTGTCACCAAAGGCACTATCACCATGAGCAATGTCACTGTGGGCCGTGTCACCAGGGGCACTATCACCATGGTTAATGTTATCATTGGCACTTTCCCCGTGAGCACTGTCACCCTGGGCACTGTCATCATGGGCACGGTCACCGTGAGCACTATCTCCATGAGCACAGCCACTGTGAACACCATCACCATAATCACTGGCCTCATCGGTACTGTCACCATGAGCACTGCCACAATGAGCACTGTCAGCATGGGCACTTCCCCCATGAGCACTGTCACTATGAGAACTGCTAGCATGGGTATTTTCACCATGAGTACTCTCACCCTCTGTATTGTCACCGTTTGCACTGTCACCATCAGGACTATTACCGTGAGTGCTATCACCGTGAGATCTCTCACCATGGTCACTGTCACCATGGCACCTTGCACAATGCGTGCTGTCAACATGAGTGCTGTCACCATTGGCACTATCACCGTGAGCATTCTCACTGTGGTCAGAGTCAACATGGGCTCTGTCACCATGAGCACTGTCACCATAGGCAATGTCACCGTGGTCAGTGTCACCATGAGCAATGTCTCCATGGGCACTCCTACAGTGGGCACTGTCACTGTGCGAACTGTCACCATGGTTACTGCCACTATGAGCAGTGTCTCTGTGAGTACTCTCAGCATGGGTTTTTACCGTGAGCACTGTCACCATGAGCCCTGTCACCATTTTTCAGTGCCACCATGTGCACTACCACCATGTGCACTCTCACCATGGGCACTATCACCGATAACACTGTCACCATAAGTACTGTCTTCATGGGCACTGTCACCAAGGGCACGGACAACATGTGACCTGTAACCATTGTCAGTGTCACTGTGAGAAGTGTCACCATGGGAATTAACAACATAGGCACTCTCATCATGAGCACTGTCACCATGAGCACTGACACCACGAGCACTGTCACCCAGGGCAGTGCCACCATGAGCACTGTCACCATAACTGTTGCTATGAGAATTGTAACCATGGGCAATTTCTCAATGAGTAATGTCACCATGTGTATTTTCACCTTGGGCACTCTCAAAGTAAACAGTATTACCATGAGCACTTTCACTGTGAACACTGTCACCATGGGCACTGGCACAATGTGCTGTGTCACCATGAGCCATGTCACCATGGGAAATGTCACCGTGAGAAGTGTCACCATAGGCAATGTCACCATGGGCAATGTCACCATGGGAACTGCCATTTTGAGCACTGTCACCATGGGTACTACAACCATGAGTAGTGTCACCATGAGTAATTTAACCATTGGCAGTATGACCATGTGCACTGTCACCATGGGCACTATCACCATGACAACTCTCAGTGTGAGCACTGTCACTGTTGGAAATGGCATTGTGTGCAATTCCACCATGGGCAATGTCACCATGGACATTATCGCTGTGAGCACTGTCAATATGAGCACGTCAACATGAGCCCTGTCACCATGGGCAATGTCACTGTGAGAAGTGTCACTATAGGCAATGTCACCGTGGGCACTGTCACCATGGTCACTGCCACCACTGTCACTGTCATTTTGAGCACTGTCACCATGGGTACTGCAACCATGAGCGCTGTCACCATGAGCACTGTCACCATTGCAAGTATCACCATGTGTACTGTCACCATGGGCACTATCACAATGAGAACTGTCAGCATGGGCACTGTCACTCTTGGCAATGTCACCATGGGCACTATCACTTTGAGCACTGTCAACATGAGCACGTCACCATGGGCACTGTCAACATGGGTACTATCTCGAAGGTCAATGTCACCATGAGCATTGTCAGGATGGGCAACTTCACCGTGAGCACTGTCACCAATGGCACTATCACCATGAGCAATGTCACTGTGGGCCGTGTCACCAGGGGCACTATCACCATGGTTAATGTTATCATTGGCACTTTCCCCGTGAGCACTGTCACCCTGGGCACTGTCATCATGGGCACGGTCACCGTGAGCACTATCTCCATGAGCACAGCCACTGTGAACACCATCACCATAATCACTGGCCTCATCGGTACTGTCACCATGAGCACTGCCACAATGAGCACTGTCAGCATGGGTACTTCCCCCATGAGCACTGTCACTATGAGAACTGCTACCATGGGTATTTTCACCATGTATACTGTCACCCTGTGTATTGTCACCATTTGCACTGTCACCATGAGGACTATTACCATGAGCGCTATCACCGTGAGATCTCTCACCATGGTCTCTGTCACCATGGCACCTTGCACAATGGGGGCTGTCAACATGAGTGCTGGCACCATTGGCACTATCACTGTGAGCATTCTCACTGTGGTCAGTGTCACCATGGGCACTGTCACCATGAGCACTGTCACCATAGGCAATGTCACCATGGTCAGTGTCACCATGAGCACTGTCAACATGGGCACTCATACAGTGGGCACTGTCACTGTGAGCACTGTCACCTTGGGTACTGCCACCATGAGTGCTGTCACCATGAGCACTGTCAGCATTGCGAGTATCACAATGTGCACTGTCACCATGGGCACTGGCACAATGTCGTGTGTCACCTTGAGCAATGTCACCATGGGAAATGTCACCGTGAGATGTGTCACCATAGGCAATGTCACCATGGGCAATGTCACCATGGGAAATGCCATTTTGCACACTGTCACCATGGGTACTGCAACCATGAGTACTGTCACCATTGGCAGAATGACCATGTGCACTGTCACCATGGGCACTATCACCATGACAACTCTCAGCGTGAGCACTGTCACTGTGGGAACTGGCATTGTGTGCAATTCCACCATGGGCAATGTCACCATGGGCACTATCACTGTGAGCACTGTCAATATAAGCACGTCAACATGAGCCCTGTCACCATTGACAATGTCACCGTGAGAAGTGTCACTATAGGCGATGTCACCGTGGGCACTGTCACCATGGTCACTGCCACCACTGTCACTGTCATTTTGAGCACTGTCACCATGGGTATTGCAACCATGAGCACTGTCACCATGAGCACTGTCACCATTGCGATTATCAACATGTGTACTGTCACCATGGGCACTATCACAATGAGAACTGTCAGCGTGGGCACTGTCACTGTTGGCAAGGGCACCGTGGGCACTTCCACCATGGGCAATGTCACCATGGGCACTATCACTGTGAGCACTGTCAACATGAGCACGTCACCATGGGCACTGTCAACATGGGTACTATCTCGAAGGGCAATGTCACCATGAGCATTGTCAGGAAGGGCAATTTCACCATGAGCACTGTCACCAAAGGCACTATCACCATGAGCAATGTCACTGTGGGCCGTGTCACCAGGGGCACTATCACCATGGTTAATGTTATCATTGGCACTTTCCCCGTGAGCACTGTCACCCTGGGCACTGTCATCATGGGCACGGTCACCGTGAGCACTATCTCCATGAGCACAGCCACTGTGAACACCATCACCATAATCACTGGCCTCATCGGTACTGTCACCATGAGCACTGCCACAATGAGCACTGTCAGCATGGGCACTTCCCCCATGAGCACTGTCACTATGAGAACTGCTAGCATGGGTATTTTCACCATGAGTACTCTCACCCTCTGTATTGTCACCGTTTGCACTGTCACCATCAGGACTATTACCGTGAGTGCTATCACCGTGAGATCTCTCACCATGGTCACTGTCACCATGGCACCTTGCACAATGCGTGCTGTCAACATGAGTGCTGTCACCATTGGCACTATCACCGTGAGCATTCTCACTGTGGTCAGAGTCAACATGGGCTCTGTCACCATGAGCACTGTCACCATAGGCAATGTCACCGTGGTCAGTGTCACCATGAGCAATGTCTCCATGGGCACTCCTACAGTGGGCACTGTCACTGTGCGAACTGTCACCATGGTTACTGCCACTATGAGCAGTGTCTCTGTGAGTACTGTCAGCATGGGTTTTTACCGTGAGCACTGTCACCATGAGCCCTGTCACCATTTTTCAGTGCCACCATGTGCACTACCACCATGTGCACTCTCACCATGGGCACTATCACCGATAAGACTGTCACCATAAGTACTGTCTTCATGGGCACTGTCACCAAGGGCACGGACAACATGTGACCTGTAACCATTGTCAGTGTCACTGTGAGAAGTGTCACCATGGGAATTAACAACATAGGCACTCTCATCATGAGCACTGTCACCATGAGCACTGACACCACGAGCACTGTCACCCAGGGCAGTGCCACCATGAGCACTGTCACCATAACTGTTGCTATGAGAATTGTAACCATGGGCAATTTCTCAATGAGTAATGTCACCATGTGTATTTTCACCTTGGGCACTCTCAAAGTAAACAGTATTACCATGAGCACTTTCACTGTGAACACTGTCACCATGGGCACTGGCACAATGTGCTGTGTCACCATGAGCCATGTCACCATGGGAAATGTCACCGTGAGAAGTGTCACCATAGGCAATGTCACCATGGGCAATGTCACCATGGGAACTGCCATTTTGAGCACTGTCACCATGGGTACTACAACCATGAGTACTGTCACCATGAGTAATTTAACCATTGGCAGTATGACCATGTGCACTGTCACCATGGGCACTATCACCATGACAACTCTCAGTGTGAGCACTGTCACTGTTGGAAATGGCATTGTGTGCAATTCCACCATGGGCAATGTCACCATGGACATTATCGCTGTGAGCACTGTCAATATGAGCACGTCAACATGAGCCCTGTCACCATGGGCAATGTCACTGTGAGAAGTGTCACTATAGGCAATGTCACCGTGGGCACTGTCACCATGGTCACTGCCACCACTGTCACTGTCATTTTGAGCACTGTCACCATGGGTACTGCAACCATGAGCGCTGTCACCATGAGCACTGTCACCATTGCAAGTATCACCATGTGTACTGTCACCATGGGCACTATCACAATGAGAACTGTCAGCATGGGCACTGTCACTCTTGGCAATGTCACCATGGGCACTATCACTTTGAGCACTGTCAACATGAGCACGTCACCATGGGCACTGTCAACATGGGTACTATCTCGAAGGTCAATGTCACCATGAGCATTGTCAGGATGGGCAACTTCACCGTGAGCACTGTCACCAATGGCACTATCACCATGAGCAATGTCACTGTGGGCCGTGTCACCAGGGGCACTATCACCATGGTTAATGTTATCATTGGCACTTTCCCCGTGAGCACTGTCACCCTGGGCACTGTCATCATGGGCACGGTCACCGTGAGCACTATCTCCATGAGCACAGCCACTGTGAACACCATCACCATAATCACTGGCCTCATCGGTACTGTCACCATGAGCACTGCCACAATGAGCACTGTCAGCATGGGTACTTCCCCCATGAGCACTGTCACTATGAGAACTGCTACCATGGGTATTTTCACCATGTGTACTGTCACCCTGTGTATTGTCACCATTTGCACTGTCACCATGAGGACTATTACCATGAGCGCTATCACCGTGAGATCTCTCACCATGGTCACTGTCACCATGGCACCTTGCACAATGGGGGCTGTCAACATGAGTGCTGGCACCATTGGCACTATCACTGTGAGCATTCTCACTGTGGTCAGTGTCACCATGGGCACTGTCACCATGAGCACTGTCACCATAGGCAATGTCACCATGGTCAGTGTCACCATGAGCACTGTCAACATGGGCACTCATACAGTGGGCACTGTCACTGTGAGCACTGTCACCTTGGGTACTGCCACTATGAGCGCTGTTACCATGAGCACTGTCACCATTGCGAGTATCACAATGTGCACTGTCACCATGGGCACTGGCACAATGTCGTGTGTCACCTTGAGCAATGTCACCATGGGAAATGTCACCGTGAGATGTGTCACCATAGGCAATGTCACCATGGGCAATGTCACCATGGGAAATGCCATTTTGCACACTGTCACCATGGGTACTGCAACCATGAGTACTGTCACCATTGGCAGAATGACCATGTGCACTGTCACCATGGGCACTATCACCATGACAACTCTCAGCGTGAGCACTGTCACTGTGGGAACTGGCATTGTGTGCACTTCCACCATGGGCAATGTCACCATGGGCACTATCACTGTGAGCACTGTCAATATAAGCACGTCAACATGAGCCCTGTCACCATTGGCAATGTCACCGTGAGAAGTGTCACTATAGGCGATGTCACCGTGGGCACTGTCACCATGGTCACTGCCACCACTGTCACTGTCATTTTGAGCACTGTCACCATGGGTATTGCAACCATGAGCACTGTCACCATGAGCACTGTCACCATTGCGATTATCAACATGTGTACTGTCACCAT
The DNA here is from genome assembly GCF_964341445.2 of Mesoplodon mirus. NCBI lineage: Eukaryota > Metazoa > Chordata > Mammalia > Artiodactyla > Ziphiidae > Mesoplodon > Mesoplodon mirus. The sequence goes on along the minus strand of NC_138976.1, from coordinate 114,061,729 downwards.
GGGCACTATCACAATGAGAACTGTCAGCGTGGGCACTGTCACTGTTGGCAAGGGCACCGTGGGCACTTCCACCATGGGCAATGTCACCATGGGCACTATCACTGTGAGCACTGTCAACATGAGCACGTCACCATGGGCACTGTCAACATGGGTACTATCTCGAAGGGCAATGTCACCATGAGCATTGTCAGGAAGGGCAATTTCACCATGAGCACTGTCACCAAAGGCACTATCACCATGAGCAATGTCACTGTGGGCCGTGTCACCAGGGGCACTATCACCATGGTTAATGTTATCATTGGCACTTTCCCCGTGAGCACTGTCACCCTGGGCACTGTCATCATGGGCACGGTCACCGTGAGCACTATCTCCATGAGCACAGCCACTGTGAACACCATCACCATAATCACTGGCCTCATCGGTACTGTCACCATGAGCACTGCCACAATGAGCACTGTCAGCATGGGCACTTCCCCCATGAGCACTGTCACTATGAGAACTGCTAGCATGGGTATTTTCACCATGAGTACTCTCACCCTCTGTATTGTCACCGTTTGCACTGTCACCATCAGGACTATTACCGTGAGTGCTATCACCGTGAGATCTCTCACCATGGTCACTGTCACCATGGCACCTTGCACAATGCGTGCTGTCAACATGAGTGCTGTCACCATTGGCACTATCACCGTGAGCATTCTCACTGTGGTCAGAGTCAACATGGGCTCTGTCACCATGAGCACTGTCACCATAGGCAATGTCACCGTGGTCAGTGTCACCATGAGCAATGTCTCCATGGGCACTCCTACAGTGGGCACTGTCACTGTGCGAACTGTCACCATGGTTACTGCCACTATGAGCAGTGTCTCTGTGAGTACTGTCAGCATGGGTTTTTACCGTGAGCACTGTCACCATGAGCCCTGTCACCATTTTTCAGTGCCACCATGTGCACTACCACCATGTGCACTCTCACCATGGGCACTATCACCGATAAGACTGTCACCATAAGTACTGTCTTCATGGGCACTGTCACCAAGGGCACGGACAACATGTGACCTGTAACCATTGTCAGTGTCACTGTGAGAAGTGTCACCATGGGAATTAACAACATAGGCACTCTCATCATGAGCACTGTCACCATGAGCACTGACACCACGAGCACTGTCACCCAGGGCAGTGCCACCATGAGCACTGTCACCATAACTGTTGCTATGAGAATTGTAACCATGGGCAATTTCTCAATGAGTAATGTCACCATGTGTATTTTCACCTTGGGCACTCTCAAAGTAAACAGTATTACCATGAGCACTTTCACTGTGAACACTGTCACCATGGGCACTGGCACAATGTGCTGTGTCACCATGAGCCATGTCACCATGGGAAATGTCACCGTGAGAAGTGTCACCATAGGCAATGTCACCATGGGCAATGTCACCATGGGAACTGCCATTTTGAGCACTGTCACCATGGGTACTACAACCATGAGTACTGTCACCATGAGTAATTTAACCATTGGCAGTATGACCATGTGCACTGTCACCATGGGCACTATCACCATGACAACTCTCAGTGTGAGCACTGTCACTGTTGGAAATGGCATTGTGTGCAATTCCACCATGGGCAATGTCACCATGGACATTATCGCTGTGAGCACTGTCAATATGAGCACGTCAACAGGAGCCCTGTCACCATGGGCAATGTCACTGTGAGAAGTGTCACTATAGGCAATGTCACCGTGGGCACTGTCACCATGGTCACTGCCACCACTGTCACTGTCATTTTGAGCACTGTCACCATGGGTACTGCAACCATGAGCGCTGTCACCATGAGCACTGTCACCATTGCAAGTATCACCATGTGTACTGTCACCATGGGCACTATCAAAATGAGAACTGTCAGCATGGGCACTGTCACTCTTGGCAATGTCACCATGGGCACTATCACTTTGAGCACTGTCAACATGAGCACGTCACCATGGGCACTGTCAACATGGGTACTATCTCGAAGGTCAATGTCACCATGAGCATTGTCAGGATGGGCAACTTCACCGTGAGCACTGTCACCAATGGCACTATCACCATGAGCAATGTCACTGTGGGCCGTGTCACCAGGGGCACTATCACCATGGTTAATGTTATCATTGGCACTTTCCCCGTGAGCACTGTCACCGTGGGCACTGTCATCATGGGCACGGTCACCGTGAGCACTATCTCCATGAGCACAGCCACTGTGAACACCATCACCATAATCACTGGCCTCATCGGTACTGTCACCATGAGCACTGCCACAATGAGCACTGTCAGCATGGGTACTTCCCCCATGAGCACTGTCACTATGAGAACTGCTACCATGGGTATTTTCACCATGTATACTGTCACCCTGTGTATTGTCACCATTTGCACTGTCACCATGAGGACTATTACCATGAGCGCTATCACCGTGAGATCTCTCACCATGGTCTCTGTCACCATGGCACCTTGCACAATGGGGGCTGTCAACATGAGTGCTGGCACCATTGGCACTATCACTGTGAGCATTCTCACTGTGGTCAGTGTCACCATGGGCACTGTCACCATGAGCACTGTCACCATAGGCAATGTCACCATGGTCAGTGTCACCATGAGCACTGTCAACATGGGCACTCATACAGTGGGCACTGTCACTGTGAGCACTGTCACCTTGGGTACTGCCACCATGAGTGCTGTCACCATGAGCACTGTCAGCATTGCGAGTATCACAATGTGCACTGTCACCATGGGCACTGGCACAATGTCGTGTGTCACCTTGAGCAATGTCACCATGGGAAATGTCACCGTGAGATGTGTCACCATAGGCAATGTCACCATGGGCAATGTCACCATGGGAAATGCCATTTTGCACACTGTCACCATGGGTACTGCAACCATGAGTACTGTCACCATTGGCAGAATGACCATGTGCACTGTCACCATGGGCACTATCACCATGACAACTCTCAGCGTGAGCACTGTCACTGTGGGAACTGGCATTGTGTGCAATTCCACCATGGGCAATGTCACCATGGGCACTATCACTGTGAGCACTGTCAATATAAGCACGTCAACATGAGCCCTGTCACCATTGACAATGTCACCGTGAGAAGTGTCACTATAGGCGATGTCACCGTGGGCACTGTCACCATGGTCACTGCCACCACTGTCACTGTCATTTTGAGCACTGTCACCATGGGTATTGCAACCATGAGCACTGTCACCATGAGCACTGTCACCATTGCGATTATCAACATGTGTACTGTCACCATGGGCACTATCACAATGAGAACTGTCAGCGTGGGCACTGTCACTGTTGGCAAGGGCACCGTGGGCACTTCCACCATGGGCAATGTCACCATGGGCACTATCACTGTGAGCACTGTCAACATGAGCACGTCACCATGGGCACTGTCAACATGGGTACTATCTCGAAGGGCAATGTCACCATGAGCATTGTCAGGAAGGGCAATTTCACCATGAGCACTGTCACCAAAGGCACTATCACCATGAGCAATGTCACTGTGGGCCGTGTCACCAGGGGCACTATCACCATGGTTAATGTTATCATTGGCACTTTCCCCGTGAGCACTGTCACCCTGGGCACTGTCATCATGGGCACGGTCACCGTGAGCACTATCTCCATGAGCACAGCCACTGTGAACACCATCACCATAATCACTGGCCTCATCGGTACTGTCACCATGAGCACTGCCACAATGAGCACTGTCAGCATGGGCACTTCCCCCATGAGCACTGTCACTATGAGAACTGCTAGCATGGGTATTTTCACCATGAGTACTCTCACCCTCTGTATTGTCACCGTTTGCACTGTCACCATCAGGACTATTACCGTGAGTGCTATCACCGTGAGATCTCTCACCATGGTCACTGTCACCATGGCACCTTGCACAATGCGTGCTGTCAACATGAGTGCTGTCACCATTGGCACTATCACCGTGAGCATTCTCACTGTGGTCAGAGTCAACATGGGCTCTGTCACCATGAGCACTGTCACCATAGGCAATGTCACCGTGGTCAGTGTCACCATGAGCAATGTCTCCATGGGCACTCCTACAGTGGGCACTGTCACTGTGCGAACTGTCACCATGGTTACTGCCACTATGAGCAGTGTCTCTGTGAGTACTGTCAGCATGGGTTTTTACCGTGAGCACTGTCACCATGAGCCCTGTCACCATTTTTCAGTGCCACCATGTGCACTACCACCATGTGCACTCTCACCATGGGCACTATCACCGATAAGACTGTCACCATAAGTACTGTCTTCATGGGCACTGTCACCAAGGGCACGGACAACATGTGACCTGTAACCATTGTCAGTGTCACTGTGAGAAGTGTCACCATGGGAATTAACAACATAGGCACTCTCATCATGAGCACTGTCACCATGAGCACTGACACCACGAGCACTGTCACCCAGGGCAGTGCCACCATGAGCACTGTCACCATAACTGTTGCTATGAGAATTGTAACCATGGGCAATTTCTCAATGAGTAATGTCACCATGTGTATTTTCACCTTGGGCACTCTCAAAGTAAACAGTATTACCATGAGCACTTTCACTGTGAACACTGTCACCATGGGCACTGGCACAATGTGCTGTGTCACCATGAGCCATGTCACCATGGGAAATGTCACCGTGAGAAGTGTCACCATAGGCAATGTCACCATGGGCAATGTCACCATGGGAACTGCCATTTTGAGCACTGTCACCATGGGTACTACAACCATGAGTACTGTCACCATGAGTAATTTAACCATTGGCAGTATGACCATGTGCACTGTCACCATGGGCACTATCACCATGACAACTCTCAGTGTGAGCACTGTCACTGTTGGAAATGGCATTGTGTGCAATTCCACCATGGGCAATGTCACCATGGACATTATCGCTGTGAGCACTGTCAATATGAGCACGTCAACATGAGCCCTGTCACCATGGGCAATGTCACTGTGAGAAGTGTCACTATAGGCAATGTCACCGTGGGCACTGTCACCATGGTCACTGCCACCACTGTCACTGTCATTTTGAGCACTGTCACCATGGGTACTGCAACCATGAGCGCTGTCACCATGAGCACTGTCACCATTGCAAGTATCACCATGTGTACTGTCACCATGGGCACTATCACAATGAGAACTGTCAGCATGGGCACTGTCACTCTTGGCAATGTCACCATGGGCACTATCACTTTGAGCACTGTCAACATGAGCACGTCACCATGGGCACTGTCAACATGGGTACTATCTCGAAGGTCAATGTCACCATGAGCATTGTCAGGATGGGCAACTTCACCGTGAGCACTGTCACCAATGGCACTATCACCATGAGCAATGTCACTGTGGGCCGTGTTACCAGGGGCACTATCACCATGGTTAATGTTATCATTGGCACTTTCCCCGTGAGCACTGTCACCCTGGGCACTGTCATCATGGGCACGGTCACCGTGAGCACTATCTCCATGAGCACAGCCACTGTGAACACCATCACCATAATCACTGGCCTCATCGGTACTGTCACCATGAGCACTGCCACAATGAGCACTGTCAGCATGGGTACTTCCCCCATGAGCACTGTCACTATGAGAACTGCTACCATGGGTATTTTCACCATGTGTACTGTCACCCTGTGTATTGTCACCATTTGCACTGTCACCATGAGGACTATTACCATGAGCGCTATCACCGTGAGATCTCTCACCATGGTCACTGTCACCATGGCACCTTGCACAATGGGGGCTGTCAACATGAGTGCTGGCACCATTGGCACTATCACTGTGAGCATTCTCACTGTGGTCAGTGTCACCATGGGCACTGTCACCATGAGCACTGTCACCATAGGCAATGTCACCATGGTCAGTGTCACCATGAGCACTGTCAACATGGGCACTCATACAGTGGGCACTGTCACTGTGAGCACTGTCACCTTGGGTACTGCCACTATGAGCGCTGTTACCATGAGCACTGTCACCATTGCGAGTATCACAATGTGCACTGTCACCATGGGCACTGGCACAATGTCGTGTGTCACCTTGAGCAATGTCACCATGGGAAATGTCACCGTGAGATGTGTCACCATAGGCAATGTCACCATGGGCAATGTCACCATGGGAAATGCCATTTTGCACACTGTCACCATGGGTACTGCAACCATGAGTACTGTCACCATTGGCAGAATGACCATGTGCACTGTCACCATGGGCACTATCACCATGACAACTCTCAGCGTGAGCACTGTCACTGTGGGAACTGGCATTGTGTGCACTTCCACCATGGGCAATGTCACCATGGGCACTATCACTGTGAGCACTGTCAATATAAGCACGTCAACATGAGCCCTGTCACCATTGGCAATGTCACCGTGAGAAGTGTCACTATAGGCGATGTCACCGTGGGCACTGTCACCATGGTCACTGCCACCACTGTCACTGTCATTTTGAGCACTGTCACCATGGGTATTGCAACCATGAGCACTGTCACCATGAGCACTGTCACCATTGCGATTATCAACATGTGTACTGTCACCATGGGCACTATCACAATGAGAACTGTCAGCGTGGGCACTGTCACTGTTGGCAAGGGCACCGTGGGCACTTCCACCATGGGCAATGTCACCATGGGCACTATCACTGTGAGCACTGTCAACATGAGCACGTCACCATGGGCACTGTCAACATGGGTACTATCTCGAAGGGCAATGTCACCATGAGCATTGTCAGGAAGGGCAATTTCACCATGAGCACTGTCACCAAAGGCACTATCACCATGAGCAATGTCACTGTGGGCCGTGTCACCAGGGGCACTATCACCATGGTTAATGTTATCATTGGCACTTTCCCCGTGAGCACTGTCACCCTGGGCACTGTCATCATGGGCACGGTCACCGTGAGCACTATCTCCATGAGCACAGCCACTGTGAACACCATCACCATAATCACTGGCCTCATCGGTACTGTCACCATGAGCACTGCCACAATGAGCACTGTCAGCATGGGCACTTCCCCCATGAGCACTGTCACTATGAGAACTGCTAGCATGGGTATTTTCACCATGAGTACTCTCACCCTCTGTATTGTCACCGTTTGCACTGTCACCATCAGGACTATTACCGTGAGTGCTATCACCGTGAGATCTCTCACCATGGTCACTGTCACCATGGCACCTTGCACAATGCGTGCTGTCAACATGAGTGCTGTCACCATTGGCACTATCACCGTGAGCATTCTCACTGTGGTCAGAGTCAACATGGGCTCTGTCACCATGAGCACTGTCACCATAGGCAATGTCACCGTGGTCAGTGTCACCATGAGCAATGTCTCCATGGGCACTCCTACAGTGGGCACTGTCACTGTGCGAACTGTCACCATGGTTACTGCCACTATGAGCAGTGTCTCTGTGAGTACTGTCAGCATGGGTTTTTACCGTGAGCACTGTCACCATGAGCCCTGTCACCATTTTTCAGTGCCACCATGTGCACTACCACCATGTGCACTCTCACCATGGGCACTATCACCGATAAGACTGTCACCATAAGTACTGTCTTCATGGGCACTGTCACCAAGGGCACGGACAACATGTGACCTGTAACCATTGTCAGTGTCACTGTGAGAAGTGTCACCATGGGAATTAACAACATAGGCACTCTCATCATGAGCACTGTCACCATGAGCACTGACACCACGAGCACTGTCACCCAGGGCAGTGCCACCATGAGCACTGTCACCATAACTGTTGCTATGAGAATTGTAACCATGGGCAATTTCTCAATGAGTAATGTCACCATGTGTATTTTCACCTTGGGCACTCTCAAAGTAAACAGTATTACCATGAGCACTTTCACTGTGAACACTGTCACCATGGGCACTGGCACAATGTGCTGTGTCACCATGAGCCATGTCACCATGGGAAATGTCACCGTGAGAAGTGTCACCATAGGCAATGTCACCATGGGCAATGTCACCATGGGAACTGCCATTTTGAGCACTGTCACCATGGGTACTACAACCATGAGTACTGTCACCATGAGTAATTTAACCATTGGCAGTATGACCATGTGCACTGTCACCATGGGCACTATCACCATGACAACTCTCAGTGTGAGCACTGTCACTGTTGGAAATGGCATTGTGTGCAATTCCACCATGGGCAATGTCACCATGGACATTATCGCTGTGAGCACTGTCAATATGAGCACGTCAACAGGAGCCCTGTCACCATGGGCAATGTCACTGTGAGAAGTGTCACTATAGGCAATGTCACCGTGGGCACTGTCACCATGGTCACTGCCACCACTGTCACTGTCATTTTGAGCACTGTCACCATGGGTACTGCAACCATGAGCGCTGTCACCATGAGCACTGTCACCATTGCAAGTATCACCATGTGTACTGTCACCATGGGCACTATCAAAATGAGAACTGTCAGCATGGGCACTGTCACTCTTGGCAATGTCACCATGGGCACTATCACTTTGAGCACTGTCAACATGAGCACGTCACCATGGGCACTGTCAACATGGGTACTATCTCGAAGGTCAATGTCACCATGAGCATTGTCAGGATGGGCAACTTCACCGTGAGCACTGTCACCAATGGCACTATCACCATGAGCAATGTCACTGTGGGCCGTGTCACCAGGGGCACTATCACCATGGTTAATGTTATCATTGGCACTTTCCCCGTGAGCACTGTCACCGTGGGCACTGTCATCATGGGCACGGTCACCGTGAGCACTATCTCCATGAGCACAGCCACTGTGAACACCATCACCATAATCACTGGCCTCATCGGTACTGTCACCATGAGCACTGCCACAATGAGCACTGTCAGCATGGGTACTTCCCCCATGAGCACTGTCACTATGAGAACTGCTACCATGGGTATTTTCACCATGTATACTGTCACCCTGTGTATTGTCACCATTTGCACTGTCACCATGAGGACTATTACCATGAGCGCTATCACCGTGAGATCTCTCACCATGGTCTCTGTCACCATGGCACCTTGCACAATGGGGGCTGTCAACATGAGTGCTGGCACCATTGGCACTATCACTGTGAGCATTCTCACTGTGGTCAGTGTCACCATGGGCACTGTCACCATGAGCACTGTCACCATAGGCAATGTCACCATGGTCAGTGTCACCATGAGCACTGTCAACATGGGCACTCATACAGTGGGCACTGTCACTGTGAGCACTGTCACCTTGGGTACTGCCACCATGAGTGCTGTCACCATGAGCACTGTCAGCATTGTGAGTATCACAATGTGCACTGTCACCATGGGCACTGGCACAATGTCGTGTGTCACCTTGAGCAATGTCACCATGGGAAATGTCACCGTGAGATGTGTCACCATAGGCAATGTCACCATGGGCAATGTCATCATGGGAAATGCCATTTTGCACACTGTCACCATGGGTACTGCAACCATGAGTACTGTCACCATTGGCAGAATGACCATGTGCACTGTCACCATGGGCACTATCACCATGACAACTCTCAGCGTGAGCACTGTCACTGTGGGAACTGGCATTGTGTGCAATTCCACCATGGGCAATGTCACCATGGGCACTATCACTGTGAGCACTGTCAATATAAGCACGTCAACATGAGCCCTGTCACCATTGACAATGTCACCGTGAGAAGTGTCACTATAGGCGATGTCACCGTGGGCACTGTCACCATGGTCACTGCCACCACTGTCACTGTCATTTTGAGCACTGTCACCATGGGTATTGCAACCATGAGCACTGTCACCATGAGCACTGTCACCATTGCGATTATCACCATGTGTACTGTCACCATGGGCACTATCACAATGAGAACTGTCAGCGTGGGCACTGTCACTGTTGGCAAGGGCACCGTGGGCACTTCCACCATGGGCAATGTCACCATGGGCACTATCACTGTGAGCACTGTCAACATGAGCACGTCACCATGGGCACTGTCACCATGAGCAATGTCACTGTGGGCCGTGTCACCAGGGGCACTATCACCATGGTTAATGTTATCATTGGCACTTTCCCCGTGAGCACTGTCACCCTGGGCACTGTCATCATGGGCACGGTCACCGTGAGCACTATCTCCATGAGCACAGCCACTGTGAACACCATCACCATAATCACTGGCCTCATCGGTACTGTCACCATGAGCACTGCCACAATGAGCACTGTCAGCATGGGTACTTCCCCCATGAGCACTGTCACTATGAGAACTGCTAGCATGGGTATTTTCACCATGAGTACTGTCACCCTCTGTATTGTCACCATTTGCACTGTCACCATCAGGACTATTACCGTGAGTGCTATCACCGTGAGATCTCTCACCATGGTCACTGTCACCATGGCACCTTGCACAATGCGTGCTGTCAACATGAGTGCTGTCACCATTGGCACTATCACCGTGAGCATTCTCACTGTGGTCAGAGTCAACATGGGCTCTGTCACCATGAGCACTGTCACCATAGGCAATGTCACCGTGGTCAGTGTCACCATGAGCAATGTCTCCATGGGCACTCCTACAGTGGGCACTGTCACTGTGCGAACTCTCACCATGGTTACTGCCACTATGAGCAGTGTCTCTGTGAGTACTGTCAGCATGGGTTTTTACCGTGAGCACTGTCACCATGAGCCCTGTCACCATTTCTCAGTGCCACCATGTGCACTACCACCATGTGCACTCTCACCATGGGCACTATCACCGATAACACTGTCAACATAAGTACTGTCTTCATGGGCACTGTCAACAAGGGCACGGACAACATGTGACCTGTAACCATTGTCAGTGTCACTGTGAGAAGTGTCACCATGGGAATTAACAACATAGGCACTCTCATCATGAGCACTGTCACCATGAGCACTGACACCACGAGCACTGTCACCCAGGGCAGTGCCACCATGAGCACTGTCACCATAACTGTTGCTATGAGAATTGTAACCATGGGCAATTTCTCAATGAGTAATGTCACCATGTGTATTTTCACCTTGGGCACTCTCAAAGTAAACAGTATTACCATGAGCACTTTCACTGTGAACACTGTCACCATGGGCACTGGCACAATGTGGTGTGTCACCATGAGCCATGTCACCATGGGAAATGTCACCGTGAGAAGTGTCACCATAGGCAATGTCACCATGGGCAATGTCACCATGGGAACTGCCATTTTGAGCACTGTCACCATGGGTACTACAACCATGAGTACTGTCACCATGAGTAATTTAACCATTGGCAGTATGACCATGTGCACTGTCACCATGGGCACTATCACCATGACAACTCTCAGCGTGAGCACTGTCACTGTTGGAAATGGCATTGTGTGCAATTCCACCATGGGCAATGTCACCATGGACATTATCGCTGTGAGCACTGTCAATATGAGCACGTCAACATGAGCCCTGTCACCATGGGCAATGTCACTGTGAGAAGTGTCACTATAGGCAATGTCACCGTGGGCACTGTCACCATGGTCACTGCCACCACTGTCACTGTCATTTTGAGCACTGTCACCATGGGTACTGCAACCATGAGCGCTGTCACCATGAGCACTGTCACCATTGCAAGTATCACCATGTGCACTGTCACCATGGGCACTATCACAATGAGAACTGTCAGCATGGGCACTGTCACTCTTGGCAATGTCACCATGGGCACTATCACTTTGAGCACTGTCAACATGAGCACGTCACCATGGGCACTGTCAACATGGGTACTATCTCGAAGGTCAATGTCACCATGAGCATTGTCAGGATGGGCAACTTCACCGTGAGCACTGTCACCAATGGCACTATCACCATGAGCAATGTCACTGTGGGCCGTGTCACCAGGGGCACTATCACCATGGTTAATGTTATCATTGGCACTTTCCCCGTGAGCACTGTCACCCTGGGCACTGTCATCATGGGCACGGTCACCGTGAGCACTATCTCCATGAGCACAGCCACTGTGAACACCATCACCATAATCACTGGCCTCATCAGTACTGTCACCATGAGCACTGCCACAATGAGCACTGTCAGCATGGGTACTTCCCCCATGAGCACTGTCACTATGAGAACTGCTACCATGGGTATTTTCACCATGTGTACTGTCACCCTGTGTATTGTCACCATTTGCACTGTCACCATGAGGACTATTACCATGAGCGCTATCACCGTGAGATCTCTCACCATGGTCACTGTCACCATGGCACCTTGCACAATGGGGGATGTCAACATGAGTGCTGGCACCATTGGCACTATCACTGTGAGCATTCTCACTGTGGTCAGTGTCACCATGGGCACTGTCACCATGAGCACTGTCACCATAGGCAATGTCACCATGGTCAGTGTCACCATGAGCACTGTCAACATGGGCACTCATACAGTGGGCACTGTCACTGTGAGCACTGTCACCTTGGGTACTGCCACTATGAGCGCTGTTACCATGAGCACTGTCACCATTGCGAGTATCACAATGTGCACTGTCACCATGGGCACTGGCACAATGTCGTGTGTCACCTTGAGCAATGTCACCATGGGAAATGTCACCGTGAGATGTGTCACCATAGGCAATGTCACCATGGGCAATGTCACCATGGGAAATGCCATTTTGCACACTGTCACCATGGGTACTGCAACCATGAGTACTGTCACCATTGGCAGAATGACCATGTGCACTGTCACCATGGGCACTATCACCATGACAACTCTCAGCGTGAGCACTGTCACTGTGGGAACTGGCATTGTGTGCAATTCCACCATGGGCAATGTCACCATGGGCACTATCACTGTGAGCACTGTCAATATAAGCACGTCAACATGAGCCCTGTCACCATGGGCAATGTCACCGTGAGAAGTGTCACTATAGGCGATGTCACCGTGGGCACTGTCACCATGGTCACTGCCACCACTGTCACTGTCATTTTGAGCACTGTCACCATGGGTATTGCAACCATGAGCACTGTCACCATGAGCACTGTCACCATTGCGATTATCACCATGTGTACTGTCACCATGGGCACTATCACAATGAGAACTGTCAGCGTGGGCACTGTCACTGTTGGCAAGGGCACCGTGGGCACTTCCACCATGGGCAATGTCACCATGGGCACTATCACTGTGAGCACTGTCAACATGAGCACGTCACCATGGGCACTGTCACCATGAGCAATGTCACTGTGGGCCGTGTCACCAGGGGCACTATCACCATGGTTAATGTTATCATTGGCACTTTCCCCGTGAGCACTGTCACCCTGGGCACTGTCATCATGGGCACGGTCACCGTGAGCACTATCTCCATGAGCACAGCCACTGTGAACACCATCACCATAATCACTGGCCTCATCGGTACTGTCACCATGAGCACTGCCACAATGAGCACTGTCAGCATGGGTACTTCCCCCATGAGCACTGTCACTATGAGAACTGCTAGCATGGGTATTTTCACCATGAGTACTGTCACCCTCTGTATTGTCACCATTTGCACTGTCACCATCAGGACTATTACCGTGAGTGCTATCACCGTGAGATCTCTCACCATGGTCACTGTCACCATGGCACCTTGCACAATGCGTGCTGTCAACATGAGTGCTGTCACCATTGGCACTATCACCGTGAGCATTCTCACTGTGGTCAGAGTCAACATGGGCTCTGTCACCATGAGCACTGTCACCATAGGCAATGTCACCGTGGTCAGTGTCACCATGAGCAATGTCTCCATGGGCACTCCTACAGTGGGCACTGTCACTGTGCGAACTCTCACCATGGTTACTGCCACTATGAGCAGTGTCTCTGTGAGTACTGTCAGCATGGGTTTTTACCGTGAGCACTGTCACCATGAGCCCTGTCACCATTTCTCAGTGCCACCATGTGCACTACCACCATGTGCACTCTCACCATGGGCACTATCACCGATAACACTGTCAACATAAGTACTGTCTTCATGGGCACTGTCAACAAGGGCACGGACAACATGTGACCTGTAACCATTGTCAGTGTCACTGTGAGAAGTGTCACCATGGGAATTAACAACATAGGCACTCTCATCATGAGCACTGTCACCATGAGCACTGACACCACGAGCACTGTCACCCAGGGCAGTGCCACCATGAGCACTGTCACCATAACTGTTGCTATGAGAATTGTAACCATGGGCAATTTCTCAATGAGTAATGTCACCATGTGTATTTTCACCTTGGGCACTCTCAAAGTAAACAGTATTACCATGAGCACTTTCACTGTGAACACTGTCACCATGGGCACTGGCACAATGTGGTGTGTCACCATGAGCCATGTCACCATGGGAAATGTCACCGTGAGAAGTGTCACCATAGGCAATGTCACCATGGGCAATGTCACCATGGGAACTGCCATTTTGAGCACTGTCACCATGGGTACTACAACCATGAGTACTGTCACCATGAGTAATTTAACCATTGGCAGTATGACCATGTGCACTGTCACCATGGGCACTATCACCATGACAACTCTCAGCGTGAGCACTGTCACTGTTGGAAATGGCATTGTGTGCAATTCCACCATGGGCAATGTCACCATGGACATTATCGCTGTGAGCACTGTCAATATGAGCACGTCAACATGAGCCCTGTCACCATGGGCAATGTCACTGTGAGAAGTGTCACTATAGGCAATGTCACCGTGGGCACTGTCACCATGGTCACTGCCACCACTGTCACTGTCATTTTGAGCACTGTCACCATGGGTACTGCAACCATGAGCGCTGTCACCATGAGCACTGTCACCATTGCAAGTATCACCATGTGCACTGTCACCATGGGCACTCTCACAATGAGAACTGTCAGCATGGGCACTGTCACTCTTGGCAATGTCACCATGGGCACTATCACTTTGAGCACTGTCAACATGAGCACGTCACCATGGGCACTGTCAACATGGGTACTATCTCGAAGGTCAATGTCACCATGAGCATTGTCAGGATGGGCAACTTCACCGTGAGCACTGTCACCAATGGCACTATCACCATGAGCAATGTCACTGTGGGCCGTGTCACCAGGGGCACTATCACCATGGTTAATGTTATCATTGGCACTTTCCCCGTGAGCACTGTCACCCTGGGCACTGTCATCATGGGCACGGTCACCGTGAGCACTATCTCCATGAGCACAGCCACTGTGAACACCATCACCATAATCACTGGCCTCATCGGTACTGTCACCATGAGCACTGCCACAATGAGCACTGTCAGCATGGGTACTTCCCCCATGAGCACTGTCACTATGAGAACTGCTACCATGGGTATTTTCACCATGTGTACTGTCACCCTGTGTATTGTCACCATTTGCACTGTCACCATGAGGACTATTACCATGAGCGCTATCACCGTGAGATCTCTCACCATGGTCACTGTCACCATGGCACCTTGCACAATGGGGGCTGTCAACATGAGTGCTGGCACCTTTGGCACTATCACTGTGAGCATTCTCACTGTGGTCAGTGTCACCATGGGCACTGTCACCATGAGCACTGTCACCATAGGCAATGTCACCATGGTCAGTGTCACCATGAGCACTGTCAACATGGGCACTCATACAGTGGGCACTGTCACTGTGAGCACTGTCACCTTGGGTACTGCCACTATGAGCGCTGTTACCATGAGCACTGTCACCATTGCGAGTATCACAATGTGCACTGTCACCATGGGCACTGGCACAATGTCGTGTGTCACCTTGAGCAATGTCACCATGGGAAATGTCACCGTGAGATGTGTCACCATAGGCAATGTCACCATGGGCAATGTCACCATGGGAAATGCCATTTTGCACACTGTCACCATGGGTACTGCAACCATGAGTACTGTCACCATTGGCAGAATGACCATGTGCACTGTCACCATGGGCACTATCACCATGACAACTCTCAGCGTGAGCACTGTCACTGTGGGAACTGGCATTGTGTGCAATTCCACCATGGGCAATGTCACCATGGGCACTATCACTGTGAGCACTGTCAATATACGCACGTCAACATGAGCCCTGTCACCATGGGCAATGTCACCGTGAGAAGTGTCACTATAGGCGATGTCACCGTGGGCACTGTCACCATGGTCACTGCCACCACTGTCACTGTCATTTTGAGCACTGTCACCATGGGTATTGCAACCATGAGCACTGTCACCATGAGCACTGTCACCATTGCGATTATCACCATGTGTACTGTCACCATGGGCACTATCACAATGAGAACTGTCAGCGTGGGCACTGTCACTGTTGGCAAGGGCACCGTGGGCACTTCCACCATGGGCAATGTCACCATGGGCACTATCACTGTGAGCACTGTCAACATGAGCACGTCACCATGGGCACTGTCACCATGAGCAATGTCACTGTGGGCCGTGTCACCAGGGGCACTATCACCATGGTTAATGTTATCATTGGCACTTTCCCCGTGAGCACTGTCACCCTGGGCACTGTCATCATGGGCACGGTCACCGTGAGCACTATCTCCATGAGCACAGCCACTGTGAACACCATCACCATAATCACTGGCCTCATCGGTACTGTCACCATGAGCACTGCCACAATGAGCACTGTCAGCATGGGTACTTCCCCCATGAGCACTGTCACTATGAGAACTGCTAGCATGGGTATTTTCACCATGAGTACTGTCACCCTCTGTATTGTCACCATTTGCACTGTCACCATCAGGACTATTACCGTGAGTGCTATCACCGTGAGATCTCTCACCATGGTCACTGTCACCATGGCACCTTGCACAATGCGTGCTGTCAACATGAGTGCTGTCACCATTGGCACTATCACCGTGAGCATTCTCACTGTGGTCAGAGTCAACATGGGCTCTGTCACCATGAGCACTGTCACCATAGGCAATGTCACCGTGGTCAGTGTCACCATGAGCAATGTCTCCATGGGCACTCCTACAGTGGGCACTGTCACTGTGCGAACTCTCACCATGGTTACTGCCACTATGAGCAGTGTCTCTGTGAGTACTCTCAGCATGGGTTTTTACCGTGAGCACTGTCACCATGAGCCCTGTCACCATTTCTCAGTGCCACCATGTGCACTACCACCATGTGCACTCTCACCATGGGCACTATCACCGATAACACTGTCAACATAAGTACTGTCTTCATGGGCACTGTCAACAAGGGCACGGACAACATGTGACCTGTAACCATTGTCAGTGTCACTGTGAGAAGTGTCACCATGGGAATTAACAACATAGGCACTCTCATCATGAGCACTGTCACCATGAGCACTGACACCACGAGCACTGTCACCCAGGGCAGTGCCACCATGAGCACTGTCACCATAACTGTTGCTATGAGAATTGTAACCATGGGCAATTTCTCAATGAGTAATGTCACCATGTGTATTTTCACCTTGGGCACTCTCAAAGTAAACAGTATTACCATGAGCACTTTCACTGTGAACACTGTCACCATGGGCACTGGCACAATGTGGTGTGTCACCATGAGCCATGTCACCATGGGAAATGTCACCGTGAGAAGTGTCACCATAGGCAATGTCACCATGGGCAATGTCACCATGGGAACTGCCATTTTGAGCACTGTCACCATGGGTACTACAACCATGAGTACTGTCACCATGAGTAATTTAACCATTGGCAGTATGACCATGTGCACTGTCACCATGGGCACTATCACCATGACAACTCTCAGCGTGAGCACTGTCACTGTTGGAAATGGCATTGTGTGCAATTCCACCATGGGCAATGTCACCATGGACATTATCGCTGTGAGCACTGTCAATATGAGCACGTCAACATGAGCCCTGTCACCATGGGCAATGTCACTGTGAGAAGTGTCACTATAGGCAATGTCACCGTGGGCACTGTCACCATGGTCACTGCCACCACTGTCACTGTCATTTTGAGCACTGTCACCATGGGTACTGCAACCATGAGCGCTGTCACCATGAGCACTGTCACCATTGCAAGTATCACCATGTGCACTGTCACCATGGGCACTATCACAATGAGAACTGTCAGCATGGGCACTGTCACTCTTGGCAATGTCACCATGGGCACTATCACTTTGAGCACTGTCAACATGAGCACGTCACCATGGGCACTGTCAACATGGGTACTATCTCGAAGGTCAATGTCACCATGAGCATTGTCAGGATGGGCAACTTCACCGTGAGCACTGTCACCAATGGCACTATCACCATGAGCAATGTCACTGTGGGCCGTGTCACCAGGGGCACTATCACCATGGTTAATGTTATCATTGGCACTTTCCCCGTGAGCACTGTCACCCTGGGCACTGTCATCATGGGCACGGTCACCGTGAGCACTATCTCCATGAGCACAGCCACTGTGAACACCATCACCATAATCACTGGCCTCATCAGTACTGTCACCATGAGCACTGCCACAATGAGCACTGTCAGCATGGGTACTTCCCCCATGAGCACTGTCACTATGAGAACTGCTACCATGGGTATTTTCACCATGTGTACTGTCACCCTGTGTATTGTCACCATTTGCACTGTCACCATGAGGACTATTACCATGAGCGCTATCACCGTGAGATCTCTCACCATGGTCACTGTCACCATGGCACCTTGCACAATGGGGGATGTCAACATGAGTGCTGGCACCATTGGCACTATCACTGTGAGCATTCTCACTGTGGTCAGTGTCACCATGGGCACTGTCACCATGAGCACTGTCACCATAGGCAATGTCACCATGGTCAGTGTCACCATGAGCACTGTCAACATGGGCACTCATACAGTGGGCACTGTCACTGTGAGCACTGTCACCTTGGGTACTGCCACTATGAGCGCTGTTACCATGAGCACTGTCACCATTGCGAGTATCACAATGTGCACTGTCACCATGGGCACTGGCACAATGTCGTGTGTCACCTTGAGCAATGTCACCATGGGAAATGTCACCGTGAGATGTGTCACCATAGGCAATGTCACCATGGGCAATGTCACCATGGGAAATGCCATTTTGCACACTGTCACCATGGGTACTGCAACCATGAGTACTGTCACCATTGGCAGAATGACCATGTGCACTGTCACCATGGGCACTATCACCATGACAACTCTCAGCGTGAGCACTGTCACTGTGGGAACTGGCATTGTGTGCAATTCCACCATGGGCAATGTCACCATGGGCACTATCACTGTGAGCACTGTCAATATAAGCACGTCAACATGAGCCCTGTCACCATGGGCAATGTCACCGTGAGAAGTGTCACTATAGGCGATGTCACCGTGGGCACTGTCACCATGGTCACTGCCACCACTGTCACTGTCATTTTGAGCACTGTCACCATGGGTATTGCAACCATGAGCACTGTCACCATGAGCACTGTCACCATTGCGATTATCAACATGTGTACTGTCACCATGGGCACTATCACAATGAGAACTGTCAGCGTGGGCACTGTCACTGTTGGCAAGGGCACCGTGGGCACTTCCACCATGGGCAATGTCACCATGGGCACTATCACTGTGAGCACTGTCAACATGAGCACGTCACCATGGGCACTGTCACCATGAGCAATGTCACTGTGGGCCGTGTCACCAGGGGCACTATCACCATGGTTAATGTTATCATTGGCACTTTCCCCGTGAGCACTGTCACCCTGGGCACTGTCATCATGGGCACGGTCACCGTGAGCACTATCTCCATGAGCACAGCCACTGTGAACACCATCACCATAATCACTGGCCTCATCGGTACTGTCACCATGAGCAGTGCCACAATGAGCACTGTCAGCATGGGTACTTCCCCCATGAGCACTGTCACTATGAGAACTGCTAGCATGGGTATTTTCACCATGAGTACTGTCACCCTCTGTATTGTCACCATTTGCACTGTCACCATCAGGACTATTACCGTGAGTGCTATCACCGTGAGATCTCTCACCATGGTCACTGTCACCATGGCACCTTGCACAATGCGTGCTGTCAACATGAGTGCTGTCACCATTGGCA
The DNA here is from genome assembly GCF_964341445.2 of Mesoplodon mirus. Taxonomy (NCBI): domain Eukaryota; kingdom Metazoa; phylum Chordata; class Mammalia; order Artiodactyla; family Ziphiidae; genus Mesoplodon; species Mesoplodon mirus. The sequence goes on along the minus strand of NC_138976.1, from coordinate 114,041,748 downwards.
CTATCACCGTGAGCATTCTCACTGTGGTCAGAGTCAACATGGGCTCTGTCACCATGAGCACTGTCACCATAGGCAATGTCACCGTGGTCAGTGTCACCATGAGCAATGTCTCCATGGGCACTCCTACAGTGGGCACTGTCACTGTGCGAACTCTCACCATGGTTACTGCCACTATGAGCAGTGTCTCTGTGAGTACTGTCAGCATGGGTTTTTACCGTGAGCACTGTCACCATGAGCCCTGTCACCATTTCTCAGTGCCACCATGTGCACTACCACCATGTGCACTCTCACCATGGGCACTATCACCGATAACACTGTCAACATAAGTACTGTCTTCATGGGCACTGTCAACAAGGGCACGGACAACATGTGACCTGTAACCATTGTCAGTGTCACTGTGAGAAGTGTCACCATGGGAATTAACAACATAGGCACTCTCATCATGAGCACTGTCACCATGAGCACTGACACCACGAGCACTGTCACCCAGGGCAGTGCCACCATGAGCACTGTCACCATAACTGTTGCTATGAGAATTGTAACCATGGGCAATTTCTCAATGAGTAATGTCACCATGTGTATTTTCACCTTGGGCACTCTCAAAGTAAACAGTATTACCATGAGCACTTTCACTGTGAACACTGTCACCATGGGCACTGGCACATTGTGGTGTGTCACCATGAGCCATGTCACCATGGGAAATGTCACCGTGAGAAGTGTCACCATAGGCAATGTCACCATGGGCAATGTCACCATGGGAACTGCCATTTTGAGCACTGTCACCATGGGTACTACAACCATGAGTACTGTCACCATGAGTAATTTAACCATTGGCAGTATGACCATGTGCACTGTCACCATGGGCACTATCACCATGACAACTCTCAGCGTGAGCACTGTCACTGTTGGAAATGGCATTGTGTGCAATTCCACCATGGGCAATGTCACCATGGACATTATCGCTGTGAGCACTGTCAATATGAGCACGTCAACATGAGCCCTGTCACCATGGGCAATGTCACTGTGAGAAGTGTCACTATAGGCAATGTCACCGTGGGCACTGTCACCATGGTCACTGCCACCACTGTCACTGTCATTTTGAGCACTGTCACCATGGGTACTGCAACCATGAGCGCTGTCACCATGAGCACTGTCACCATTGCAAGTATCACCATGTGCACTGTCACCATGGGCACTATCACAATGAGAACTGTCAGCATGGGCACTGTCACTCTTGGCAATGTCACCATGGGCACTATCACTTTGAGCACTGTCAACATGAGCACGTCACCATGGGCACTGTCAACATGGGTACTATCTCGAAGGTCAATGTCACCATGAGCATTGTCAGGATGGGCAACTTCACCATGAGCACTGTCACCAATGGCACTATCACCATGAGCAATGTCACTGTGGGCCGTGTCACCAGGGGCACTATCACCATGGTTAATGTTATCATTGGCACTTTCCCCGTGAGCACTGTCACCCTGGGCACTGTCATCATGGGCACGGTCACCGTGAGCACTATCTCCATGAGCACAGCCACTGTGAACACCATCACCATAATCACTGGCCTCATCGGTACTGTCACCATGAGCACTGCCACAATGAGCACTGTCAGCATGGGTACTTCCCCCATGAGCACTGTCACTATGAGAACTGCTACCATGGGTATTTTCACCATGTGTACTGTCACCCTGTGTATTGTCACCATTTGCACTGTCACCATGAGGACTATTACCATGAGCGCTATCACCGTGAGATCTCTCACCATGGTCACTGTCACCATGGCACCTTGCACAATGGGGGCTGTCAACATGAGTGCTGGCACCATTGGCACTATCACTGTGAGCATTCTCACTGTGGTCAGTGTCACCATGGGCACTGTCACCATGAGCACTGTCACCATAGGCAATGTCACCATGGTCAGTGTCACCATGAGCACTGTCAACATGGGCACTCATACAGTGGGCACTGTCACTGTGAGCACTGTCACCTTGGGTACTGCCACTATGAGCGCTGTTACCATGAGCACTGTCACCATTGCGAGTATCACAATGTGCACTGTCACCATGGGCACTGGCACAATGTCGTGTGTCACCTTGAGCAATGTCACCATGGGAAATGTCACCGTGAGATGTGTCACCATAGGCAATGTCACCATGGGCAATGTCACCATGGGAAATGCCATTTTGCACACTGTCACCATGGGTACTGCAACCATGAGTACTGTCACCATTGGCAGAATGACCATGTGCACTGTCACCATGGGCACTATCACCATGACAACTCTCAGCGTGAGCACTGTCACTGTGGGAACTGGCATTGTGTGCAATTCCACCATGGGCAATGTCACCATGGGCACTATCACTGTGAGCACTGTCAATATAAGCACGTCAACATGAGCCCTGTCACCATTGGCAATGTCACCGTGAGAAGTGTCACTATAGGCGATGTCACCGTGGGCACTGTCACCATGGTCACTGCCACCACTGTCACTGTCATTTTGAGCACTGTCACCATGGGTATTGCAACCATGAGCACTGTCACCATGAGCACTGTCACCATTGCGATTATCAACATGTGTACTGTCACCATGGGCACTATCACAATGAGAACTGTCAGCGTGGGCACTGTCACTGTTGGCAAGGGCACCGTGGGCACTTCCACCATGGGCAATGTCACCATGGGCACTATCACTGTGAGCACTGTCAACATGAGCACGTCACCATGGGCACTGTCAACATGGGTACTATCTCGAGGGGCAATGTCACCATGAGCATTGTCAGGAAGGGCAATTTCACCATGAGCACTGTCACCAAAGGCACTATCACCATGAGCAATGTCACTGTGGGCCGTGTCACCAGGGGCACTATCACCATGGTTAATGTTATCATTGGCACTTTCCCCGTGAGCACTGTCACCCTGGGCACTGTCATCATGGGCACGGTCACCGTGAGCACTATCTCCATGAGCACAGCCACTGTGAACACCATCACCATAATCACTGGCCTCATCGGTACTGTCACCATGAGCACTGCCACAATGAGCACTGTCAGCATGGGCACTTCCCCCATGAGCACTGTCACTATGAGAACTGCTAGCATGGGTATTTTCACCATGAGTACTCTCACCCTCTGTATTGTCACCGTTTGCACTGTCACCATCAGGACTATTACCGTGAGTGCTATCACCGTGAGATCTCTCACCATGGTCACTGTCACCATGGCACCTTGCACAATGCGTGCTGTCAACATGAGTGCTGTCACCATTGGCACTATCACCGTGAGCATTCTCACTGTGGTCAGAGTCAACATGGGCTCTGTCACCATGAGCACTGTCACCATAGGCAATGTCACCGTGGTCAGTGTCACCATGAGCAATGTCTCCATGGGCACTCCTACAGTGGGCACTGTCACTGTGCGAACTGTCACCATGGTTACTGCCACTATGAGCAGTGTCTCTGTGAGTACTCTCAGCATGGGTTTTTACCGTGAGCACTGTCACCATGAGCCCTGTCACCATTTTTCAGTGCCACCATGTGCACTACCACCATGTGCACTCTCACCATGGGCACTATCACCGATAACACTGTCACCATAAGTACTGTCTTCATGGGCACTGTCACCAAGGGTACGGACAACATGTGACCTGTAACCATTGTCAGTGTCACTGTGAGAAGTGTCACCATGGGAATTAACAACATAGGCACTCTCATCATGAGCACTGTCACCATGAGCACTGACACCACGAGCACTGTCACCCAGGGCAGTGCCACCATGAGCACTGTCACCATAACTGTTGCTATGAGAATTGTAACCATGGGCAATTTCTCAATGAGTAATGTCACCATGTGTATTTTCACCTTGGGCACTCTCAAAGTAAACAGTATTACCATGAGCACTTTCACTGTGAACACTGTCACCATGGGCACTGGCACAATGTGGTGTGTCACCATGAGCCATGTCACCATGGGAAATGTCACCGTGAGAAGTGTCACCATAGGCAATGTCACCATGGGCAATGTCACCATGGGAACTGCCATTTTGAGCACTGTCACCATGGGTACTGCAACCATGAGTACTGTCACCATGAGTAATTTAACCATTGGCAGTATGACCATGTGCACTGTCACCATGGGCACTATCACCATGACAACTCTCAGCGTGAGCACTGTCACTGTTGGAAATGGCATTGTGTGCAATTCCACCATGGGCAATGTCACCATGGACATTATCGCTGTGAGCACTGTCAATATGAGCACGTCAGCATGAGCCCTGTCACCATGGGCAATGTCACTGTGAGAAGTGTCACTATAGGCAATGTCACCGTGGGCACTGTCACCATGGTCACTGCCACCACTGTCACTGTCATTTTGAGCACTGTCACCATGGGTACTGCAACCATGAGCGCTGTCACCATGAGCACTGTCACCATTGCAAGTATCACCATGTGCACTGTCACCATGGGCACTATCACAATGAGAACTGTCAGCATGGGCACTGTCACTCTTGGCAATGTCACCATGGGCACTATCACTTTGAGCACTGTCAACATGAGCACGTCACCATGGGCACTGTCAACATGGGTACTATCTCGAAGGTCAATGTCACCATGAGCATTGTCAGGATGGGCAACTTCACCGTGAGCACTGTCACCAATGGCACTATCACCATGAGCAATGTCACTGTGGGCCGAGTCACCAGGGGCACTATCACCATGGTTAATGTTATCATTGGCACTTTCCCCGTGAGCACTGTCACCCTGGGCACTGTCATCATGGGCACGGTCACCGTGAGCACTATCTCCATGAGCACAGCCACTGTGAACACCATCACCATAATCACTGGCCTCATCGGTACTGTCACCATGAGCACTGCCACAATGAGCACTGTCAGCATGGGTACTTCCCCCATGAGCACTGTCACTATGAGAACTGCTACCATGGGTATTTTCACCATGTATACTGTCACCCTGTGTATTGTCACCATTTGCACTGTCACCATGAGGACTATTACCATGAGCGCTATCACCGTGAGATCTCTCACCATGGTCTCTGTCACCATGGCACCTTGCACAATGGGGGCTGTCAACATGAGTGCTGGCACCATTGGCACTATCACTGTGAGCATTCTCACTGTGGTCAGTGTCACCATGGGCACTGTCACCATGAGCACTGTCACCATAGGCAATGTCACCATGGTCAGTGTCACCATGAGCACTGTCAACATGGGCACTCATACAGTGGGCACTGTCACTGTGAGCACTGTCACCTTGGGTACTGCCACCATGAGTGCTGTCACCATGAGCACTGTCACCATTGTGAGTATCACAATGTGCACTGTCACCATGGGCACTGGCACAATGTCGTGTGTCACCTTGAGCAATGTCACCATGGGAAATGTCACCGTGAGATGTGTCACCATAGGCAATGTCACCATGGGCAATGTCATCATGGGAAATGCCATTTTGCACACTGTCACCATGGGTACTGCAACCATGAGTACTGTCACCATTGGCAGAATGACCATGTGCACTGTCACCATGGGCACTATCACCATGACAACTCTCAGCGTGAGCACTGTCACTGTGGGAACTGGCATTGTGTGCAATTCCACCATGGGCAATGTCACCATGGGCACTATCACTGTGAGCACTGTCAATATAAGCACGTCAACATGAGCCCTGTCACCATTGGCAATGTCACCGTGAGAAGTGTCACTATAGGCGATGTCACCGTGGGCACTGTCACCATGGTCACTGCCACCACTGTCACTGTCATTTTGAGCACTGTCACCATGGGTATTGCAACCATGAGCACTGTCACCATGAGCACTGTCACCATTGCGATTATCACCATGTGTACTGTCACCATGGGCACTATCACAATGAGAACTGTCAGCGTGGGCACTGTCACTGTTGGCAAGGGCACCGTGGGCACTTCCACCATGGGCAATGTCACCATGGGCACTATCACTGTGAGCACTGTCAACATGAGCACGTCACCATGGGCACTGTCACCATGAGCAATGTCACTGTGGGCCGTGTCACCAGGGGCACTATCACCATGGTTAATGTTATCATTGGCACTTTCCCCGTGAGCACTGTCACCCTGGGCACTGTCATCATGGGCACGGTCACCGTGAGCACTATCTCCATGAGCACAGCCACTGTGAACACCATCACCATAATCACTGGCCTCATCGGTACTGTCACCATGAGCACTGCCACAATGAGCACTGTCAGCATGGGTACTTCCCCCATGAGCACTGTCACTATGAGAACTGCTAGCATGGGTATTTTCACCATGAGTACTGTCACCCTCTGTATTGTCACCATTTGCACTGTCACCATCAGGACTATTACCGTGAGTGCTATCACCGTGAGATCTCTCACCATGGTCACTGTCACCATGGCACCTTGCACAATGCGTGCTGTCAACATGAGTGCTGTCACCATTGGCACTATCACCGTGAGCATTCTCACTGTGGTCAGAGTCAACATGGGCTCTGTCACCATGAGCACTGTCACCATAGGCAATGTCACCGTGGTCAGTGTCACCATGAGCAATGTCTCCATGGGCACTCCTACAGTGGGCACTGTCACTGTGCGAACTCTCACCATGGTTACTGCCACTATGAGCAGTGTCTCTGTGAGTACTGTCAGCATGGGTTTTTACCGTGAGCACTGTCACCATGAGCCCTGTCACCATTTCTCAGTGCCACCATGTGCACTACCACCATGTGCACTCTCACCATGGGCACTATCACCGATAACACTGTCAACATAAGTACTGTCTTCATGGGCACTGTCAACAAGGGCACGGACAACATTTGACCTGTAACCATTGTCAGTGTCACTGTGAGAAGTGTCACCATGGGAATTAACAACATAGGCACTCTCATCATGAGCACTGTCACCATGAGCACTGACACCACGAGCACTGTCACCCAGGGCAGTGCCACCATGAGCACTGTCACCATAACTGTTGCTATGAGAATTGTAACCATGGGCAATTTCTCAATGAGTAATGTCACCATGTGTATTTTCACCTTGGGCACTCTCAAAGTAAACAGTATTACCATGAGCACTTTCACTGTGAACACTGTCACCATGGGCACTGGCACAATGTGGTGTGTCACCATGAGCCATGTCACCATGGGAAATGTCACCGTGAGAAGTGTCACCATAGGCAATGTCACCATGGGCAATGTCACCATGGGAACTGCCATTTTGAGCACTGTCACCATGGGTACTACAACCATGAGTACTGTCACCATGAGTAATTTAACCATTGGCAGTATGACCATGTGCACTGTCACCATGGGCACTATCACCATGACAACTCTCAGCGTGAGCACTGTCACTGTTGGAAATGGCATTGTGTGCAATTCCACCATGGGCAATGTCACCATGGACATTATCGCTGTGAGCACTGTCAATATGAGCACGTCAACATGAGCCCTGTCACCATGGGCAATGTCACTGTGAGAAGTGTCACTATAGGCAATGTCACCGTGGGCACTGTCACCATGGTCACTGCCACCACTGTCACTGTCATTTTGAGCACTGTCACCATGGGTACTGCAACCATGAGCGCTGTCACCATGAGCACTGTCACCATTGCAAGTATCACCATGTGCACTGTCACCATGGGCACTATCACAATGAGAACTGTCAGCATGGGCACTGTCACTCTTGGCAATGTCACCATGGGCACTATCACTTTGAGCACTGTCAACATGAGCACGTCACCATGGGCACTGTCAACATGGGTACTATCTCGAAGGTCAATGTCACCATGAGCATTGTCAGGATGGGCAACTTCACCGTGAGCACTGTCACCAATGGCACTATCACCATGAGCAATGTCACTGTGGGCCGTGTCACCAGGGGCACTATCACCATGGTTAATGTTATCATTGGCACTTTCCCCGTGAGCACTGTCACCCTGGGCACTGTCATCATGGGCACGGTCACCGTGAGCACTATCTCCATGAGCACAGCCACTGTGAACACCATCACCATAATCACTGGCCTCATCGGTACTGTCACCATGAGCACTGCCACAATGAGAACTGTCAGCATGGGTACTTCCCCCATGAGCACTGTCACTATGAGAACTGCTAGCATGGGTAATTTCACCATGAGTACTGTCAACCTCTGTATTGTCACCATTTGCACTGTCACCATCAGGACTATTACCGTGAGTGCTATCACTGTGAGATCTCTCACCATGGTCACTGTCACCATGGCACCTTGCACAATGCGTGCTGTCAACATGAGTGCTGTCACCATTGGCACTATCACCGTGAGCATTCTCACTGTGGTCAGAGTCAACATGGGCTCTGTCACCATGAGCACTGTCACCATAGGCAATGTCACCTTGGTCAGTGTCACCATGAGCAATGTCTCCATGGGCACTCCTACAGTGGGCACTGTCACTGTGCGAACTGTCACCATGGTTACTGCCACTATGAGCAGTGTCTCTGTGAGTACTATCAGCATGGGTTTTTACCGTGAGCACTGTCACCATGAGCCCTGTCACCATTTTTCAGTGCCACCATGTGCACTACCACAATGTGCACTCTCACCATGGGCACTATCACCGATAACACTGTCACCATAAGTACTGTCTGCATGGGCACTATCACCAAGGGCACGGCCAACATGTGACCTGTAACCATTGTCAGTGTCACTGTGAGAAGTGTCACCATGGGAATTAACAACATAGGCACTCTCATCTTGAGCACTGTCACCATGAGCACTGACACCACGAGCACTGTCACCCAGGGCAGTGCCACCATGAGCACTGTCACCATAACTGTTGCTATGAGAATTGTAACCATGGGCAATTTCTCAATGAGTAATGTCACCATGTGTATTTTCACCTTGGGCACTCTCAAAGTAAACAGTATTACCATGAGCACTTTCACTGTGAACACTGTCACCATGGGCACTGGCACAATGTGGTGTGTCACCATGAGCCATATCACCATGGGAAATGTCACCGTGAGAAGTGTCACCATAGGCAATGTCACCATGGGCAATGTCACCATGGGAACTGCCATTTTGAGCACTGTCACCATGGGTACTGCAACCATGAGTACTGTCACCATGAGTAATTTAACCATTGGCAGTATGACCATGTGCACTGTCACCATGGGCACTATCACCAAGACAACTCTCAGCATGAGCACTGTCACTGTTGGAAATGGCATTGTGTGCAATTCCACCATGGGCAATGTCACCATGGACATTATCGCTGTGAGCACTGTCAATATGAGCACGTCAAATGAGCCCTGTCACCATGGGCAATGTCACTGTGAGAAGTGTCACTATAGGCAATGTCACCGTGGGCACTGTCACCATGGTCACTGCCACCACTGTCACTGTCATTTTGAGCACTGTCACCATGGGTACTTCAACCATGAGCGCTGTCACCATGAGCACTGTCACCATTGCAAGTATCACCATGTGCACTGTCACCATGGGCACTATCACAATGAGAACTGTCAGCATGGGCACTGTCAGTCTTGGCAATGTCACCATGGGCACTATCACTTTGAGCACTGTCAACATGAGCACGTCACCATGGGCACTGTCAACATGGGTACTATCTCGAAGGTCAATGTCACCATGAGCATTGTCAGGATGGGCAACTTCACCGTGAGCACTGTCACCAATGGCACTATCACCATGAGCAATGTCACTGTGGGCCGTGTCACCAGGGGCACTATCACCATGGTTAATGTTATCATTGGCAATTTCCCCGTGAGCACTGTCACCCTGGGCACTGTCATCATGGGCACGGTCACCGTGAGCACTATCTCCATGAGCACAGCCACTGTGAACACCATCACCATTATCACTGGCCTCATCGGTACTGTCACCATGAGCACTGCCACAATGAGCACTGTCAGCATGGGCACATCCCCCATGAGCACTGTCACTATGAGAACTGCTACCATGGGTATTTTCACCATGTGTACTGTCACCCTGTGTATTGTCACCATTTGCACTGTCACCATGAGGACTATTACCGTGAGCGCTATCACCGTGAGATCTCTCACCATGGTCACTGTCACCATGGCACCTTGCACAATGGGGACTGTCAACATGAGTTCTGGCACCATTGGCACTATCACTGTGAGCATTCTCACTGTGGTCAGTGTCACCATGGGCACTGTCACCATGAGCACTCTCAACATAGGCAATGTCACCATGGTCAGTGTCACCATGAGCACTGTCAACATGGGCACTCATACAGTGGGCACTGTCACTGTGAGCACTGTCACCTTGGGTACTGCCACCATGAGCGCTGCCACAATGAGCACTGTCACCATTGCGAGTATCTCAATGTGCACTGTCACCATGGGCACTGGCATAATGTCGTGTGTCACCTTGAGCAATGTCACCATGGGAAATGTCACCGTGAGATGTGTCACCATAGGCAATGTCACCATGGGCAATGTCACCATGGGAAATGCCATTTTGCACACTGTCACCATGGGTACTGCAACCATGAGTACTGTCACCATTGGCAGTATGACCATGTGCACTGTCACCATGGGCACTATCACCATGACAACTCTCAGCGTGAACACTGTCACTGTGGGAACTGGCATTGTGTGCAATTCCACCATGGGCAATGTCACCATGGGCACTATCACTGTGAGCACTGTCAATATAAGCACGTCAACATGAGCCCTGTCACCATTGGCAATGTCACCGTGAGAAGTGTCACTATAGGCGATGTCACCGTGGGCACTGTCACCATGGTCACTGCCACCACTGTCACTGTCATTTTGAGCACTGTCACCATGGGTATTGCAACCATGAGCACTGTCACCATGAGCACTGTCACCATTGCGATTATCACCATGTGTACTGTCACCATGGGCACTATCACAATGAGAACTGTCAGTGTGGGCACTGTCACTGTTGGCAAGGGCACCGTGGGCACTTCCACCATGGGCAATGTCACCATGGGCACTATCACTGTGAGCACTGTCAACATGAGCACGTCACCATGGGCACTGTCAACATGGGTACTATCTCGAAGGGCAATGTCACCATGAGCATTGTCAGGAAGGGCAATTTCACCATGAGCACTGTCACCAAAGGCACTATCACCATGAGCAATGTCACTGTGGGCCGTGTCACCAGGGGCACTATCACCATGGTTAATGTTATCATTGGCACTTTCCCCGTGAGCACTGTCACCCTGGGCACTGTCATCATGGGCACGGTCACCGTGAGCACTATCTCCATGAGCACAGCCACTGTGAACACCATCACCATAATCACTGGCCTCATCGGTACTGTCACCATGAGCACTGCCACAATGAGCACTGTCAGCATGGGCACTTCCCCCATGAGCACTGTCACTATGAGAACTGCTAGCATGGGTATTTTCACCATGAGTACTCTCACCCTCTGTATTGTCACCGTTTGCACTGTCACCATCAGGACTATTACCGTGAGTGCTATCACCGTGAGATCTCTCACCATGGTCACTGTCACCATGGCACCTTCCACAATGCGTGCTGTCAACATGAGTGCTGTCACCATTGGCACTATCACCGTGAGCATTCTCACTGTGGTCAGAGTCAACATGGGCTCTGTCACCATGAGCACTGTCACCATAGGCAATGTCACCGTGGTCAGTGTCACCATGAGCAATGTCTCCATGGGCACTCCTACAGTGGGCACTGTCACTGTGCGAACTGTCACCATGGTTACTGCCACTATGAGCAGTGTCTCTGTGAGTACTGTCAGCATGGGTTTTTACCGTGAGCACTGTCACCATGAGCCCTGTCACCATTTTTCAGTGCCACCATGTGCACTACCACCATGTGCACTCTCACCATGGGCACTATCACCGATAACACTGTCACCATAAGTACTGTCTTCATGGGCACTGTCACCAAGGGCACGGACAACATGTGACCTGTAACCATTGTCAGTGTCACTGTGAGAAGTGTCACCATGGGAATTAACAACATAGGCACTCTCATCATGAGCACTGTCACCATGAGCACTGACACCACGAGCACTGTCACCCAGGGCAGTGCCACCATGAGCACTGTCACCATAACTCTTGCTATGAGAATTGTAACCATGGGCAATTTCTCAATGAGTAATGTCACCATGTGTATTTTCACCTTGGGCACTCTCAAAGTAAACAGTATTACCATGAGCACTTTCACTGTGAACACTGTCACCATGGGCACTGGCACAATGTGCTGTGTCACCATGAGCCATGTCACCATGGGAAATGTCACCGTGAGAAGTGTCACCATAGGCAATGTCACCATGGGCAATGTCACCATGGGAACTGCCATTTTGAGCACTGTCACCATGGGTACTACAACCATGAGTAGTGTCACCATGAGTAATTTAACCATTGGCAGTATGACCATGTGCACTGTCACCATGGGCACTATCACCATGACAACTCTCAGTGTGAGCACTGTCACTGTTGGAAATGGCATTGTGTGCAATTCCACCATGGGCAATGTCACCATGGACATTATCGCTGTGAGCACTGTCAATATGAGCACGTCAACATGAGCCCTGTCACCATGGGCAATGTCACTGTGAGAAGTGTCACTATAGGCAATGTCACCGTGGGCACTGTCACCATGGTCACTGCCACCACTGTCACTGTCATTTTGAGCACTGTCACCATGGGTACTGCAACCATGAGCGCTGTCACCATGAGCACTGTCACCATTGCAAGTATCACCATGTGTACTGTCACCATGGGCACTATCACAATGAGAACTGTCAGCATGGGCACTGTCACTCTTGGCAATGTCACCATGGGCACTATCACTTTGAGCACTGTCAACATGAGCACGTCACCATGGGCACTGTCAACATGGGTACTATCTCGAAGGTCAATGTCACCATGAGCATTGTCAGGATGGGCAACTTCACCGTGAGCACTGTCACCAATGGCACTATCACCATGAGCAATGTCACTGTGGGCCGTGTCACCAGGGGCACTATCACCATGGTTAATGTTATCATTGGCACTTTCCCCGTGAGCACTGTCACCCTGGGCACTGTCATCATGGGCACGGTCACCGTGAGCACTATCTCCATGAGCACAGCCACTGTGAACACCATCACCATAATCACTGGCCTCATCGGTACTGTCACCATGAGCACTGCCACAATGAGCACTGTCAGCATGGGTACTTCCCCCATGAGCACTGTCACTATGAGAACTGCTACCATGGGTATTTTCACCATGTGTACTGTCACCCTGTGTATTGTCACCATTTGCACTGTCACCATGAGGACTATTACCATGAGCGCTATCACCGTGAGATCTCTCACCATGGTCACTGTCACCATGGCACCTTGCACAATGGGGGCTGTCAACATGAGTGCTGGCACCATTGGCACTATCACTCTGAGCATTCTCACTGTGGTCAGTGTCACCATGGGCACTGTCACCATGAGCACTGTCACCATAGGCAATGTCACCATGGTCAGTGTCACCATGAGCACTGTCAACATGGGCACTCATACAGTGGGCACTGTCACGGTGAGCACTGTCACCTTGGGTACTGCCACTATGAGCGCTGTTACCATGAGCACTGTCACCATTGCGAGTATCACAATGTGCACTGTCACCATGGGCACTGGCACAATGTCGTGTGTCACCTTGAGCAATGTCACCATGGGAAATGTCACCGTGAGATGTGTCACCATAGGCAATGTCACCATGGGCAATGTCACCATGGGAAATGCCATTTTGCACACTGTCACCATGGGTACTGCAACCATGAGTACTGTCACCATTGGCAGAATGACCATGTGCACTGTCACCATGGGCACTATCACCATGACAACTCTCAGCGTGAGCACTGTCACTGTGGGAACTGGCATTGTGTGCAATTCCACCATGGGCAATGTCACCATGGGCACTATCACTGTGAGCACTGTCAATATAAGCACGTCAACATGAGCCCTGTCACCATTGGCAATGTCACCGTGAGAAGTGTCACTATAGGTGATGTCACCGTGGGCACTGTCACCATGGTCACTGCCACCACTGTCACTGTCATTTTGAGCACTGTCACCATGGGTATTGCAACCATGAGCACTGTCACCATGAGCACTGTCACCATTGCGATTATCAACATGTGTACTGTCACCATGGGCACTATCACAATGAGAACTGTCAGCGTGGGCACTGTCACTGTTGGCAAGGGCACCGTGGGCACTTCCACCATGGGCAATGTCACCATGGGCACTATCACTGTGAGCACTGTCAACATGAGCACGTCACCATGGGCACTGTCAACATGGGTACTATCTCGAAGGGCAATGTCACCATGAGCATTGTCAGGAAGGGCAATTTCACCATGAGCACTGTCACCAAAGGCACTATCACCATGAGCAATGTCACTGTGGGCCGTGTCACCAGGGGCACTATCACCATGGTTAATGTTATCATTGGCACTTTCCCCGTGAGCACTGTCACCCTGGGCACTGTCATCATGGGCACGGTCACCGTGAGCACTATCTCCATGAGCACAGCCACTGTGAACACCATCACCATAATCACTGGCCTCATCGGTACTGTCACCATGAGCACTGCCACAATGAGCACTGTCAGCATGGGCACTTCCCCCATGAGCACTGTCACTATGAGAACTGCTAGCATGGGTATTTTCACCATGAGTACTCTCACCCTCTGTATTGTCACCGTTTGCACTGTAACCATCAGGACTATTACCGTGAGTGCTATCACCGTGAGATCTCTCACCATGGTCACTGTCACCATGGCACCTTGCACAATGCGTGCTGTCAACATGAGTGCTGTCACCATTGGCACTATCACCGTGAGCATTCTCACTGTGGTCAGAGTCAACATGGGCTCTGTCACCATGAGCACTGTCACCATAGGCAATGTCACCGTGGTCAGTGTCACCATGAGCAATGTCTCCATGGGCACTCCTACAGTGGGCACTGTCACTGTGCGAACTGTCACCATGGTTACTGCCACTATGAGCAGTGTCTCTGTGAGTACTCTCAGCATGGGTTTTTACCGTGAGCACTGTCACCATGAGCCCTGTCACCATTTTTCAGTGCCACCATGTGCACTACCACCATGTGCACTCTCACCATGGGCACTATCACCGATAACACTGTCACCATAAGTACTGTCTTCATGGGCACTGTCACCAAGGGCACGGACAACATGTGACCTGTAACCATTGTCAGTGTCACTGTGAGAAGTGTCACCATGGGAATTAACAACATAGGCACTCTCATCATGAGCACTGTCACCATGAGCACTGACACCACGAGCACTGTCACCCAGGGCAGTGCCACCATGAGCACTGTCACCATAACTGTTGCTATGAGAATTGTAACCATGGGCAATTTCTCAATGAGTAATGTCACCATGTGTATTTTCACCTTGGGCACTCTCAAAGTAAACAGTATTACCATGAGCACTTTCACTGTGAACACTGTCACCATGGGCACTGGCACAATGTGGTGTGTCACCATGAGCCATGTCACCATGGGAAATGTCACCGTGAGAAGTGTCACCATAGGCAATGTCACCATGGGCAATGTCACCATGGGAACTGCCATTTTGAGCACTGTCACCATGGGTACTGCAACCATGAGTACTGTCACCATGAGTAATTTAACCATTGGCAGTATGACCATGTGCACTGTCACCATGGGCACTATCACCATGACAACTCTCAGCGTGAGCACTGTCACTGTTGGAAATGGCATTGTGTGCAATTCCACCATGGGTAATGTCACCATGGACATTATCGCTGTGAGCAATGTCAATATGAGCACGTCAGCATGAGCCCTGTCACCATGGGCAATGTCACTGTGAGAAGTGTCACTATAGGCAATGTCACCGTGGGCACTGTCACCATGGTCACTGCCACCACTGTCACTGTCATTTTGAGCACTGTCACCATGGGTACTGCAACCATGAGCGCTGTCACCATGAGCACTGTCACCATTGCAAGTATCACCATGTGCACTGTCACCATGGGCACTATCACAATGAGAACTGTCAGCATGGGCACTGTCACTCTTGGCAATGTCACCATGGGCACTATCACTTTGAGCACTGTCAACATGAGCACGTCACCATGGGCACTGTCAACATGGGTACTATCTCGAAGGTCAATGTCACCATGAGCATTGTCAGGATGGGCAACTTCACCGTGAGCACTGTCACCAATGGCACTATCACCATGAGCAATGTCACTGTGGGCCGTGTCACCAGGGGCACTATCACCATGGTTAATGTTATCATTGGCACTTTCCCCGTGAGCACTGTCACCCTGGGCACTGTCATCATGGGCACGGTCACCGTGAGCACTATCTCCATGAGCACAGCCACTGTGAACACCATCACCATAATCACTGGCCTCATCGGTACTGTCACCATGAGCACTGCCACAATGAGCACTGTCAGCATGGGTACTTCCCCCATGAGCACTGTCACTATGAGAACTGCTACCATGGGTATTTTCACCATGTATACTGTCACCCTGTGTATTGTCACCATTTGCACTGTCACCATGAGGACTATTACCATGAGCGCTATCACCGTGAGATCTCTCACCATGGTCTCTGTCACCATGGCACCTTGCACAATGGGGGCTGTCAACATGAGTGCTGGCACCATTGGCACTATCACTGTGAGCATTCTCACTGTGGTCAGTGTCACCATGGGCACTGTCACCATGAGCACTGTCACCATAGGCAATGTCACCATGGTCAGTGTCACCATGAGCACTGTCAACATGGGCACTCATACAGTGGGCACTGTCACTGTGAGCACTGTCACCTTGGGTACTGCCACCATGAGTGCTGTCACCATGAGCACTGTCACCATTGTGAGTATCACAATGTGCACTGTCACCATGGGCACTGGCACAATGTCGTGTGTCACCTTGAGCAATGTCACCATGGGAAATGTCACCGTGAGATGTGTCACCATAGGCAATGTCACCATGGGCAATGTCATCATGGGAAATGCCATTTTGCACACTGTCACCATGGGTACTGCAACCATGAGTACTGTCACCATTGGCAGAATGACCATGTGCACTGTCACCATGGGCACTATCACCATGACAACTCTCAGCGTGAGCACTGTCACTGTGGGAACTGGCATTGTGTGCAATTCCACCATGGGCAATGTCACCATGGGCACTATCACTGTGAGCACTGTCAATATAAGCACGTCAACATGAGCCCTGTCACCATTGGCAATGTCACCGTGAGAAGTGTCACTATAGGCGATGTCACCGTGGGCACTGTCACCATGGTCACTGCCACCACTGTCACTGTCATTTTGAGCACTGTCACCATGGGTATTGCAACCATGAGCACTGTCACCATGAGCACTGTCACCATTGCGATTATCACCATGTGTACTGTCACCATGGGCACTATCACAATGAGAACTGTCAGCGTGGGCACTGTCACTGTTGGCAAGGGCACCGTGGGCACTTCCACCATGGGCAATGTCACCATGGGCACTATCACTGTGAGCACTGTCAACATGAGCACGTCACCATGGGCACTGTCACCATGAGCAATGTCACTGTGGGCCGTGTCACCAGGGGCACTATCACCATGGTTAATGTTATCATTGGCACTTTCCCCGTGAGCACTGTCACCCTGGGCACTGTCATCATGGGCACGGTCACCGTGAGCACTATCTCCATGAGCACAGCCACTGTGAACACCATCACCATAATCACTGGCCTCATCGGTACTGTCACCATGAGCACTGCCACAATGAGCACTGTCAGCATGGGTACTTCCCCCATGAGCACTGTCACTATGAGAACTGCTAGCATGGGTATTTTCACCATGAGTACTGTCACCCTCTGTATTGTCACCATTTGCACTGTCACCATCAGGACTATTACCGTGAGTGCTATCACCGTGAGATCTCTCACCATGGTCACTGTCACCATGGCACCTTGCACAATGCGTGCTCTCAACATGAGTGCTGTCACCATTGGCACTATCACCGTGAGCATTCTCACTGTGGTCAGAGTCAACATGGGCTCTGTCACCATGAGCACTGTCACCATAGGCAATGTCACCGTGTTCAGTGTCACCATGAGCAATGTCTCCATGGGCACTCCTACAGTGGGCACTGTCACTGTGCGAACTCTCACCATGGTTACTGCCACTATGAGCAGTGTCTCTGTGAGTACTGTCAGCATGGGTTTTTACCGTGAGCACTGTCACCATGAGCCCTGTCACCATTTCTCAGTGCCACCATGTGCACTACCACCATGTGCACTCTCACCATGGGCACTATCACCGATAACACTGTCAACATAAGTACTGTCTTCATGGGCACTGTCAACAAGGGCACGGACAACATGTGACCTGTAACCATTGTCAGTGTCACTGTGAGAAGTGTCACCATGGGAATTAACAACATAGGCACTCTCATCATGAGCACTGTCACCATGAGCACTGACACCACGAGCACTGTCACCCAGGGCAGTGCCACCATGAGCACTGTCACCATAACTGTTGCTATGAGAATTGTAACCATGGGCAATTTCTCAATGAGTAATGTCACCATGTGTATTTTCACCTTGGTCACTCTCAAAGTAAACAGTATTACCATGAGCACTTTCACTGTGAACACTGTCACCATGGGCACTGGCACAATGTGGTGTGTCACCATGAGCCATGTCACCATGGGAAATGTCACCGTGAGAAGTGTCACCATAGGCAATGTCACCATGGGCAATGTCACCATGGGAACTGCCATTTTGAGCACTGTCACCATGGGTACTACAACCATGAGTACTGTCACCATGAGTAATTTAACCATTGGCAGTATGACCATGTGCACTGTCACCATGGGCACTATCACCATGACAACTCTCAGCGTGAGCACTGTCACTGTTGGAAATGGCATTGTGTGCAATTCCACCATGGGCAATGTCACCATGGACATTATCGCTGTGAGCACTGTCAATATGAGCACGTCAACATGAGCCCTGTCACCATGGGCAATGTCACTGTGAGAAGTGTCACTATAGGCAATGTCACCGTGGGCACTGTCACCATGGTCACTGCCACCACTGTCACTGTCATTTTGAGCACTGTCACCATGGGTACTGCAACCATGAGCGCTGTCACCATGAGCACTGTCACCATTGCAAGTATCACCATGTGCACTGTCACCATGGGCACTATCACAATGAGAACTGTCAGCATGGGCACTGTCACTCTTGGCAATGTCACCATGGGCACTATCACTTTGAGCACTGTCAACATGAGCACGTCACCATGGGCACTGTCAACATGGGTACTATCTCGAAGGTCAATGTCACCATGAGCATTGTCAGGATGGGCAACTTCACCGTGAGCACTGTCACCAATGGCACTATCACCATGAGCAATGTCACTGTGGGCCGTGTCACCAGGGGCACTATCACCATGGTTAATGTTATCATTGGCACTTTCCCCGTGAGCACTGTCACCCTGGGCACTGTCATCATGGGCACGGTCACCGTGAGCACTATCTCCATGAGCACAGCCACTGTGAACACCATCACCATAATCACTGGCCTCATCGGTACTGTCACCATGAGCACTGCCACAATGAGAACTGTCAGCATGGGTACTTCCCCCATGAGCACTGTCACTATGAGAACTGCTAGCATGGGTAATTTCACCATGAGTACTGTCACCCTCTGTATTGTCACCATTTGCACTGTCACCATCAGGACTATTACCGTGAGTGCTATCACTGTGAGATCTCTCACCATGGTCACTGTCACCATGGCACCTTGCACAATGCGTGCTGTCAACATGAGTGCTGTCACCATTGGCACTATCACCGTGAGCATTCTCACTGTGGTCAGAGTCAACATGGGCTCTGTCACCATGAGCACTGTCACCATAGGCAATGTCACTTTGGTCAGTGTCACCATGAGCAATGTCTCCATGGGCACTCCTACAGTGGGCACTGTCACTGTGCGAACTGTCACCATGGTTACTGCCACTATGAGCAGTGTCTCTGTGAGTACTATCAGCATGGGTTTTTACCGTGAGCACTGTCACCATGAGCCCTGTCACCATTTTTCAGTGCCACCATGTGCACTACCACAATGTGCACTCTCACCATGGGCACTATCACCGATAACACTGTCACCATAAGTACTGTCTGCATGGGCACTATCACCAAGGGCACGGCCAACATGTGACCTGTAACCATTGTCAGTGTCACTGTGAGAAGTGTCACCATGGGAATTAACAACATAGGCACTCTCATCTTGAGCACTGTCACCATGAGCACTGACACCACGAGCACTGTCACCCAGGGCAGTGCCACCATGAGCACTGTCACCATAACTGTTGCTATGAGAATTGTAACCATGGGCAATTTCTCAATGAGTAATGTCACCATGTGTATTTTCACCTTGGGCACTCTCAAAGTAAACAGTATTACCATGAGCACTTTCACTGTGAACACTGTCACCATGGGCACTGGCACAATGTGGTGTGTCACCATGAGCCATATCACCATGGGAAATGTCACCGTGAGAAGTGTCACCATAGGCAATGTCACCATGGGCAATGTCACCATGGGAACTGCCATTTTGAGCACTGTCACCATGGGTACTGCAAACATGAGTACTGTCACCATGAGTAATTTAACCATTGGCAGTATGACCATGTGCACTGTCACCATGGGCACTATCACCATGACAACTCTCAGCATGAGCACTGTCACTGTTGGAAATGGCATTGTGTGCAATTCCACCATGGGCAATGTCACCATGGACATTATCGCTGTGAGCACTGTCAATATGAGCACGTCAAATGAGCCCTGTCACCATGGGCAATGTCACTGTGAGAAGTGTCACTATAGGCAATGTCACCGTGGGCACTGTCACCATGGTCACTGCCACCACTGTCACTGTCATTTTGAGCACTGTCACCATGGGTACTTCAACCATGAGCGCTGTCACCATGAGCACTGTCACCATTGCAAGTATCACCATGTGCACTGTCACCATGGGCACTATCACAATGAGAACTGTCAGCCTGGGCACTGTCAGTCTTGGCAATGTCACCATGGGCACTATCACTTTGAGCACTGTCAACATGAGCACGTCACCATGGGCACTGTCAACATGGGTACTATCTCGAAGGTCAATGTCACCATGAGCATTGTCAGGATGGGCAACTTCACCGTGAGCACTGTCACCAATGGCACTATCACCATGAGCAATGTCACTGTGGGCCGTGTCACCAGGGGCACTATCACCATGGTTAATGTTATCATTGGCAATTTCCCCGTGAGCACTGTCACCCTGGGCACTGTCATCATGGGCACGGTCACCGTGAGCACTATCTCCATGAGCACAGCCACTGTGAACACCATCACCATTATCACTGGCCTCATCGGTACTGTCACCATGAGCACTGCCACAATGAGCACTGTCAGCATGGGCACATCCCCCATGAGCACTGTCACTATGAGAACTGCTACCATGGGTATTTTCACCATGTGTACTGTCACCCTGTGTATTGTCACCATTTGCACTGTCACCATGAGGACTATTACCGTGAGCGCTATCACCGTGAGATCTCTCACCATGGTCACTGTCACCATGGCACCTTGCACAATGGGGACTGTCAACATGAGTTCTGGCACCATTGGCACTATCACTGTGAGCATTCTCACTGTGGTCAGTGTCACCATGGGCACTGTCACCATGAGCACTGTCACCATAGGCAATGTCACCATGGTCAGTGTCACCATGAGCACTGTCAACATGGGCACTCATACAGTGGGCACTGTCACTGTGAGCACTGTCACCTTGGGTACTGCCACCATGAGCGCTGTCACGATGAGCACTGTCACCATTGCGAGTATCTCAATGTGCACTGTCACCATGGGCACTGGCATAATGTCGTGTGTCACCTTGAGCAATGTCACCATGGGAAATGTCACCGTGAGATGTGTCACCATAGGCAATGTCACCATGGGCAATGTCACCATGGGAAATGCCATTTTGCACACTGTCACCATGGGTACTGCAACCATGAGTACTGTCACCATTGGCAGTATGACCATGTGCACTGTCACCATGGGCACTATCACCATGACAACTCTCAGCGTGAACACTGTCACTGTGGGAACTGGCATTGTGTGCAATTCCACCATGGGCAATGTCACCATGGGCACTATCACTGTGAGCACTGTCAATATAAGCACGTCAACATGAGCCCTGTCACCATTGGCAATGTCACCGTGAGAAGTGTCACTATAGGCGATGTCACCGTGGGCACTGTCACCATGGTCACTGCCACCACTGTCACTGTCATTTTGAGCACTGTCACCATGGGTATTGCAACCATGAGCACTGTCACCATGAGCACTGTCACCATTGCGATTATCACCATGTGTACTGTCACCATGGGCACTATCACAATGAGAACTGTCAGTGTGGGCACTGTCACTGTTGGCAAGGGCACCGTGGGCACTTCCACCATGGGCAATGTCACCATGGGCACTATCACTGTGAGCACTGTCAACATGAGCACGTCACCATGGGCACTGTCAACATGTGTACTATCTCGAAGGGCAATGTCACCATGAGCATTGTCAGGAAGGGCAATTTAACCATGAGCACTGTCACCAAAGGCACTATCACCATGAGCAATGTCACTGTGGGCCGTGTCACCAGGGGCACTATCACCATGGTTAATGTTATCATTGGCACTTTCCCCGTGAGCACTGTCACCCTGGGCACTGTCATCATGGGCACGGTCACCGTGAGCACTATCTCCATGAGCACAGCCACAGTGAACACCATCACCATAATCACTGGCCTCATCGGTACTGTCATCATGAGCACTGCCACAATGAGCACTGTCAGCATGGGCACTTCCCCCATGAGCACTGTCACTATAAGAACTGCTAGCATGGGTATTTTCACCATGAGTACTGTCACCCTCTGTATTGTCACCATTTGCACTGTCACCATCAGGACTATTACCGTGAGTGCTATCACCGTGAGATCTCTCACCATGGTCACTGTCACCATAGCACCTTCCACAATGCGTGCTGTCAACATGAGTGCTGTCACCATTGGCACTATCACCGTGAGCATTCTCACTGTGGTCAGAGTCAACATGGGCTCTGTCACCATGAGCACTGTCACCATAGGCAATGTCACCGTGGTCAGTGTCACCATGAGCAATGTCTCCATGGGCACTCCTACAGTGGGCACTGTCACTGTGCGAACTGTCACCATGGTTACTGCCACTATGAGCAGTGTCTCTGTGAGTACTGTCAGCATGGGTTTTTACCGTGAGCACTGTCACCATGAGCCCTGTCACCATTTTTCAGTGCCACCATGTGCACTACCACCATGTGCACTCTCACCATGGGCACTATCACCGATAACACTGTCACCATAAGTACTGTCTGCATGGGCACTGTCACCAAGGGCACGGCCAACATGTGACCTGTAACCATTGTCAGTGTCACTGTGAGAAGTGTCACCATGGGAATTAACAACATAGGCACTCTCATCTTGAGCACTGTCACCATGAGCACTGACACCACGAGCACTGTCACCCAGGGCAGTGCCACCATGAGCACTGTCACCATAACTGTTGCTATGAGAATTGTAACCATGGGCAATTTCTCAATGAGTAATGTCACCATGTGTATTTTCACCTTGGGCACTCTCAAAGTAAACAGTATTACCATGAGCACTTTCACTGTGAACACTGTCACCATGGGCACTGGCACAATGTGGTGTGTCACCATGAGCCATGTCACCATGGGAAATGTCACCGTGAGAAGTGTCACCATAGGCAATGTCACCATGGGCAATGTCACCATGGGAACTGCCATTTTGAGCACTGTCACCATGGGTACTGCAACCATGAGTACTGTCACCATGAGTAATTTAACCATTGGCAGTATGACCATGTGCACTGTCACCATGGGCACTATCACCATGACAACTCTCAGCGTGAGCACTGTCACTGTTGGAAATGGCATTGTGTGCAATTCCACCATGGGCAATGTCACCATGGACATTATCGCTGTGAGCACTGTCAATATGAGCACATCAACATGAGCCCTGTCACCATGGGCAATGTCACTGTGAGAAGTGTCACTATAAGCAATGTCACCGTGGGCACTGTCACCATGGTCACTGCCACCACTGTCACTGTCATTTTGAGCACTGTCACCATGGGTACTGCAACCATGAGCGCTGTCACCATGAGCACTGTCACCATTGCAAGTATCACCATGTGCACTGTCACCATGGGCACTATCACAATGAGAACTGTCAGCATGGGCACTGTCACTCTTGGCAATGTCACCATGGGCACTATCACTTTGAGCACTGTCAACATGAGCACGTCACCATGGGCACTGTCAACATGGGTACTATCTCGAAGGTCAATGTCACCATGAGCATTGTCAGGATGGGCAACTTCACCGTGAGCACTGTCACCAATGGCACTATCACCATGAGCAATGTCACTGTGGGCCGTGTCACCAGGGGCACTATCACCATGGTTAATGTTATCATTGGCACTTTCCCCGTGAGCACTGTCACCCTGGGCACTGTCATCATGGGCACGGTCACCGTGAGCACTATCTCCATGAGCACAGCCACTGTGAACACCATCACCATAATCACTGGCCTCATCGGTACTGTCACCATGAGCACTGCCACAATGAGAACTGTCAGCATGGGTACTTCCCCCATGAGCACTGTCACTATGAGAACTGCTAGCATGGGTAATTTCACCATGAGTACTGTCACCCTCTGTATTGTCACCATTTGCACTGTCACCATCAGGACTATTACCGTGAGTGCTATCACTGTGAGATCTCTCACCATGGTCACTGTCACCATGGCACCTTGCACAATGCGTGCTGTCAACATGAGTGCTGTCACCATTGGCACTATCACCGTGAGCATTCTCACTGTGGTCAGAGTCAACATGGGCTCTGTCACCATGAGCACTGTCACCATAGGCAATGTCACTTTGGTCAGTGTCACCATGAGCAATGTCTCCATGGGCACTCCTACAGTGGGCACTGTCACTGTGCGAACTGTCACCATGGTTACTGCCACTATGAGCAGTGTCTCTGTGAGTACTATCAGCATGGGTTTTTACCGTGAGCACTGTCACCATGAGCCCTGTCACCATTTTTCAGTGCCACCATGTGCACTACCACAATGTGCACTCTCACCATGGGCACTATCACCGATAACACTGTCACCATAAGTACTGTCTGCATGGGCACTATCACCAAGGGCACGGCCAACATGTGACCTGTAACCATTGTCAGTGTCACTGTGAGAAGTGTCACCATGGGAATTAACAACATAGGCACTCTCATCTTGAGCACTGTCACCATGAGCACTGACACCACGAGCACTGTCACCCAGGGCAGTGCCACCATGAGCACTGTCACCATAACTGTTGCTATGAGAATTGTAACCATGGGCAATTTCTCAATGAGTAATGTCACCATGTGTATTTTCACCTTGGGCACTCTCAAAGTAAACAGTATTACCATGAGCACTTTCACTGTGAACACTGTCACCATGGGCACTGGCACAATGTGGTGTGTCACCATGAGCCATATCACCATGGGAAATGTCACCGTGAGAAGTGTCACCATAGGCAATGTCACCATGGGCAATGTCACCATGGGAACTGCCATTTTGAGCACTGTCACCATGGGTACTGCAAACATGAGTACTGTCACCATGAGTAATTTAACCATTGGCAGTATGACCATGTGCACTGTCACCATGGGCACTATCACCATGACAACTCTCAGCATGAGCACTGTCACTGTTGGAAATGGCATTGTGTGCAATTCCACCATGGGCAATGTCACCATGGACATTATCGCTGTGAGCACTGTCAATATGAGCACGTCAAATGAGCCCTGTCACCATGGGCAATGTCACTGTGAGAAGTGTCACTATAGGCAATGTCACCGTGGGCACTGTCACCATGGTCACTGCCACCACTGTCACTGTCATTTTGAGCACTGTCACCATGGGTACTTCAACCATGAGCGCTGTCACCATGAGCACTGTCACCATTGCAAGTATCACCATGTGCACTGTCACCATGGGCACTATCACAATGAGAACTGTCAGCCTGGGCACTGTCAGTCTTGGCAATGTCACCATGGGCACTATCACTTTGAGCACTGTCAACATGAGCACGTCACCATGGGCACTGTCAACATGGGTACTATCTCGAAGGTCAATGTCACCATGAGCATTGTCAGGATGGGCAACTTCACCGTGAGCACTGTCACCAATGGCACTATCACCATGAGCAATGTCACTGTGGGCCGTGTCACCAGGGGCACTATCACCATGGTTAATGTTATCATTGGCAATTTCCCCGTGAGCACTGTCACCCTGGGCACTGTCATCATGGGCACGGTCACCGTGAGCACTATCTCCATGAGCACAGCCACTGTGAACACCATCACCATTATCACTGGCCTCATCGGTACTGTCACCATGAGCACTGCCACAATGAGCACTGTCAGCATGGGCACATCCCCCATGAGCACTGTCACTATGAGAACTGCTACCATGGGTATTTTCACCATGTGTACTGTCACCCTGTGTATTGTCACCATTTGCACTGTCACCATGAGGACTATTACCGTGAGCGCTATCACCGTGAGATCTCTCACCATGGTCACTGTCACCATGGCACCTTGCACAATGGGGACTGTCAACATGAGTTCTGGCACCATTGGCACTATCACTGTGAGCATTCTCACTGTGGTCAGTGTCACCATGGGCACTGTCACCATGAGCACTGTCACCATAGGCAATGTCACCATGGTCAGTGTCACCATGAGCACTGTCAACATGGGCACTCATACAGTGGGCACTGTCACTGTGAGCACTGTCACCTTGGGTACTGCCACCATGAGCGCTGTCACGATGAGCACTGTCACCATTGCGAGTATCTCAATGTGCACTGTCACCATGGGCACTGGCATAATGTCGTGTGTCACCTTGAGCAATGTCACCATGGGAAATGTCACCGTGAGATGTGTCACCATAGGCAATGTCACCATGGGCAATGTCACCATGGGAAATGCCATTTTGCACACTGTCACCATGGGTACTGCAACCATGAGTACTGTCACCATTGGCAGTATGACCATGTGCACTGTCACCATGGGCACTATCACCATGACAACTCTCAGCGTGAACACTGTCACTGTGGGAACTGGCATTGTGTGCAATTCCACCATGGGCAATGTCACCATGGGCACTATCACTGTGAGCACTGTCAATATAAGCACGTCAACATGAGCCCTGTCACCATTGGCAATGTCACCGTGAGAAGTGTCACTATAGGCGATGTCACCGTGGGCACTGTCACCATGGTCACTGCCACCACTGTCACTGTCATTTTGAGCACTGTCACCATGGGTATTGCAACCATGAGCACTGTCACCATGAGCACTGTCACCATTGCGATTATCACCATGTGTACTGTCACCATGGGCACTATCACAATGAGAACTGTCAGTGTGGGCACTGTCACTGTTGGCAAGGGCACCGTGGGCACTTCCACCATGGGCAATGTCACCATGGGCACTATCACTGTGAGCACTGTCAACATGAGCACGTCACCATGGGCACTGTCAACATGTGTACTATCTCGAAGGGCAATGTCACCATGAGCATTGTCAGGAAGGGCAATTTAACCATGAGCACTGTCACCAAAGGCACTATCACCATGAGCAATGTCACTGTGGGCCGTGTCACCAGGGGCACTATCACCATGGTTAATGTTATCATTGGCACTTTCCCCGTGAGCACTGTCACCCTGGGCACTGTCATCATGGGCACGGTCACCGTGAGCACTATCTCCATGAGCACAGCCACAGTGAACACCATCACCATAATCACTGGCCTCATCGGTACTGTCATCATGAGCACTGCCACAATGAGCACTGTCAGCATGGGCACTTCCCCCATGAGCACTGTCACTATAAGAACTGCTAGCATGGGTATTTTCACCATGAGTACTGTCACCCTCTGTATTGTCACCATTTGCACTGTCACCATCAGGACTATTACCGTGAGTGCTATCACCGTGAGATCTCTCACCATGGTCACTGTCACCATAGCACCTTCCACAATGCGTGCTGTCAACATGAGTGCTGTCACCATTGGCACTATCACCGTGAGCATTCTCACTGTGGTCAGAGTCAACATGGGCTCTGTCACCATGAGCACTGTCACCATAGGCAATGTCACCGTGGTCAGTGTCACCATGAGCAATGTCTCCATGGGCACTCCTACAGTGGGCACTGTCACTGTGCGAACTGTCACCATGGTTACTGCCACTATGAGCAGTGTCTCTGTGAGTACTGTCAGCATGGGTTTTTACCGTGAGCACTGTCACCATGAGCCCTGTCACCATTTTTCAGTGCCACCATGTGCACTACCACCATGTGCACTCTCACCATGGGCACTATCACCGATAACACTGTCACCATAAGTACTGTCTGCATGGGCACTGTCACCAAGGGCACGGCCAACATGTGACCTGTAACCATTGTCAGTGTCACTGTGAGAAGTGTCACCATGGGAATTAACAACATAGGCACTCTCATCTTGAGCACTGTCACCATGAGCACTGACACCACGAGCACTGTCACCCAGGGCAGTGCCACCATGAGCACTGTCACCATAACTGTTGCTATGAGAATTGTAACCATGGGCAATTTCTCAATGAGTAATGTCACCATGTGTATTTTCACCTTGGGCACTCTCAAAGTAAACAGTATTACCATGAGCACTTTCACTGTGAACACTGTCACCATGGGCACTGGCACAATGTGGTGTGTCACCATGAGCCATGTCACCATGGGAAATGTCACCGTGAGAAGTGTCACCATAGGCAATGTCACCATGGGCAATGTCACCATGGGAACTGCCATTTTGAGCACTGTCACCATGGGTACTGCAACCATGAGTACTGTCACCATGAGTAATTTAACCATTGGCAGTATGACCATGTGCACTGTCACCATGGGCACTATCACCATGACAACTCTCAGCGTGAGCACTATCACTGTTGGAAATGGCATTGTGTGCAATTCCACCATGGGCAATGTCACCATGGACATTATCGCTGTGAGCACTGTCAATATGAGCACATCAACATGAGCCCTGTCACCATGGGCAATGTCACTGTGAGAAGTGTCACTATAAGCAATGTCACCGTGGGCACTGTCACCATGGTCACTGCCACCACTGTCACTGTCATTTTGAGCACTGTCACCATGGGTACTGC
This sequence comes from Mesoplodon mirus, assembly GCF_964341445.2. NCBI lineage: Eukaryota > Metazoa > Chordata > Mammalia > Artiodactyla > Ziphiidae > Mesoplodon > Mesoplodon mirus. The sequence goes on along the minus strand of NC_138976.1, from coordinate 114,012,351 downwards.
AACCATGAGCGCTGTCACCATGAGCACTGTCACCATTGCAAGTATCACCATGTGTACTGTCACCATGGGCACTATCACAATGAGATCTGTCAGCATGGGCACTGTCACTCTTGGCAATGTCACCATGGGCACTATCACTTTGAGCACTGTCAACATGAGCACGTCACCATGGGCACTGTCAACATGGGTACTATCTCGAAGGTCAATGTCACCATGAGCATTGTCAGGATGGGCAACTTCACCGTGAGCACTGTCACCAATGGCACTATCACCATGAGCAATGTCACTGTGGGCCGTGTCACCAGGGGCACTATCACCATGGTTAATGTTATCATTGGCACTTTCCCCGTGAGCACTGTCACCCTGGGCACTGTCATCATGGGCACGGTCACCGTGAGCACTATCTCCATGAGCACAGCCACTGTGAACACCATCACCATAATCACTGGCCTCATCGGTACTGTCACCATGAGCACTGCCACAATGAGCACTGTCAGCATGGGTACTTCCCCCATGAGCACTGTCACTATGAGAACTGCTACCATGGGTATTTTCACCATGTGTACTGTCACCCTGTGTATTGTCACCATTTGCACTGTCACCATGAGGACTATTACCGTGAGCGCTATCACCGTGAGCTCTCTCACCATGGTCACTGTCACCATGGCTCCTTGCACAATGGGGGCTGTCAACATGAGTGCTGGCACCATTGGCACTATCACTGTGAGCATTCTCACTGTGGTCAGTGTCACCATGGGCACTGTCACCATGAGCACTGTCACCATAGGCAATGTCACCATGGTCAGTGTCACCATGAGCACTGTCAACATGGGCACTCATACAGTGGGCACTGTCACTGTGAGCACTGTCACCTTGGGTACTGCCACTATGAGCGCTGTTACCATGAGCACTGTCACCATTGCGAGTATCACAATGTGCACTGTCACCATGGGCACTGGCACAATGTCGTGTGTCACCTTGAGCAATGTCACCATTGGAAATGTCACCGTGAGATGTGTCACCATAGGCAATGTCACCATGGGCAATGTCACCATGGGAAATGCCATTTTGCACACTGTCACCATGGGTACTGCAACCATGAGTACTGTCACCATTGGCAGAATGACCATGTGCACTGTCACCATGGGCACTATCACCATGACAACTCTCAGCGTGAGCACTGTCACTGTGGGAACTGGCATTGTGTGCAATTCCACCATGGGCAATGTCACCATGGGCACTATCACTGTGAGCACTGTCAATATAAGCACGTCAACATGAGCCCTGTCACCATTGGCAATGTCACCGTGAGAAGTGTCACTATAGGCGATGTCACCGTGGGCACTGTCACCATGGTCACTGCCACCACTGTCACTGTCATTTTGAGCACTGTCACCATGGGTATTGCAACCATGAGCACTGTCACCATGAGCAGTGTCACCATTGCGATTATCACCATGTGTACTGTCACCATGGGCACTATCACAATGAGAACTGTCAGCGTGGGCACTGTCACTGTTGGCAAGGGCACCGTGGGCACTTCCACCATGGGCAATGTCACCATGGGCACTATGACTGTGAGCACTGTCAACATGAGCACGTCACCATGGGCACTGTCAACATGGGTACTATCTCGAAGGGCAATGTCACCATGAGCATTGTCAGGAAGGGCAATTTCACCATGAGCACTGTCACCAAAGGCACTATCACCATGAGCAATGTCACTGTGGGCCGTGTCACCAGGGGCACTATCACCATGGTTAATGTTATCATTGGCACTTTCCCCGTGAGCACTGTCACCCTTGGCACTGTCATCATGGGCACGGTCACCGTGAGCACTATCTCCATGAGCACAGCCACTGTGAACACCATCACCATAATCACTGGCCTCATCGGTACTGTCACCATGAGCACTGCCACAATGAGCACTGTCAGCATGGGCACTTCCCCCATGAGCACTGTCACTATGAGAACTGCTAGCATGGGTATTTTCACCATGAGTACTCTCACCCTCTGTATTGTCACCGTTTGCACTGTCACCATCAGGACTATTACCGTGAGTGCTATCACCGTGAGATCTCTCACCATGGTCACTGTCACCATAGCACCTTGCACAATGCGTGCTGTCAACATGAGTGCTGTCACCATTGGCACTATCACCGTGAGCATTCTCACTGTGGTCAGAGTCAACATGGGCTCTGTCACCATGAGCACTGTCACCATAGGCAATGTCACCGTGGTCAGTGTCACCATGAGCAATGTCTCCATGGGCACTCCTACAGTGGGCACTGTCACTGTGCGAACTGTCACCATGGTTACTGCCACTATGAGCAGTGTCTCTGTGAGTACTGTCAGCATGGGTTTTTACCGTGAGCACTGTCACCATGAGCCCTGTCACCATTTTTCAGTGCCACCATGTGCACTACCACCATGTGCACTCTCACCATGGGCACTATCACCGATAACACTGTCACCATAAGTACTGTCTGCATGGGCACTGTCACCAAGGGCACGGCCAACATGTGACCTGTAACCATTGTCAGTGTCACTGTGAGAAGTGTCACCATGGGAATTAACAACATAGGCACTCTCATCATGAGCACTGTCACCATGAGCACTGACACCACGAGCACTGTCACCCAGGGCAGTGCCACCATGAGCACTGTCACCATAACTGTTGCTATGAGAATTGTAACCATGGGCAATTTCTCAATGAGTAATGTCACCATGTGTATTTTCACCTTGGGCACTCTCAAAGTAAACAGTATTACCATGAGCACTTTCACTGTGAACACTGTCACCATGGGCACTGGCACAATGTGCTGTGTCACCATGAGCCATGTCACCATGGGAAATGTCACCGTGAGAAGTGTCACCATAGGCAATGTCACCATGGGCAATGTCACCATGGGAACTGCCATTTTGAACACTGTCACCATGGGTACTACAACCATGAGTAGTGTCACCATGAGTAATTTAACCATTGGCAGTATGACCATGTGCACTGTCACCATGGGCACTATCACCATGACAACTCTCAGTGTGAGCACTGTCACTGTTGGAAATGGCATTGTGTGCAATTCCACCATGGGCAATGTCACCATGGACATTATCGCTGTGAGCACTGTCAATATGAGCACGTCAACATGAGCCCTGTCACCATGGGCAATGTCACTGTGAGAAGTGTCACTATAGGCAATGTCACCGTGGGCACTGTCACCATGGTCACTGCCACCACTGTCACTGTCATTTTGAGCACTGTCACCATGGGTACTGCAACCATGAGCGCTGTCACCATGAGCACTGTCACCATTGCAAGTATCACCATGTGTACTGTCACCATGGGCACTATCACAATGAGAACTGTCAGCATGGGCACTGTCACTCTTGGCAATGTCACCATGGGCACTATCACTTTGAGCACTGTCAACATGAGCACGTCACCATGGGCACTGTCAACATGGGTACTATCTCGAAGGTCAATGTCACCATGAGCATTGTCAGGATGGGCAACTTCACCGTGAGCACTGTCACCAATGGCACTATCACCATGAGCAATGTCACTGTGGGCCGTGTCACCAGGGGCACTATCACCATGGTTAATGTTATCATTGGCACTTTCCCCGTGAGCACTGTCACCCTGGGCACTGTCATCATGGGCACGGTCACCGTGAGCACTATCTCCATGAGCACAGCCACTGTGAACACCATCACCATAATCACTGGCCTCATCGGTACTGTCACCATGAGCACTGCCACAATGAGCACTGTCAGCATGGGTACTTCCCCCATGAGCACTGTCACTATGAGAACTGCTACCATGGGTATTTTCACCATGTGTACTGTCACCCTGTGTATTGTCACCATTTGCACTGTCACCATGAGGACTATTACCATGAGCGCTATCACCGTGAGATCTCTCACCATGGTCACTGTCACCATGGCACCTTGCACAATGGGGGCTGTCAACATGAGTGCTGGCACCATTGGCACTATCACTGTGAGCATTCTCACTGTGGTCAGTGTCACCATGGGCACTGTCACCATGAGCACTGTCACCATAGGCAATGTCACCATGGTCAGTGTCACCATGAGCACTGTCAACATGGGCACTCATACAGTGGGCACTGTCACTGTGAGCACTGTCACCTTGGGTACTGCCACTATGAGCGCTGTTACCATGAGCACTGTCACCATAGCGAGTATCACAATGTGCACTGTCACCATGGGCACTGGCACAATGTCGTGTGTCACCTTGAGCAATGTCACCATGGGAAATGTCACCGTGAGATGTGTCACCATAGGCAATGTCACCATGGGCAATGTCACCATGGGAAATGCCATTTTGCACACTGTCACCATGGGTACTGCAACCATGAGTACTGTCACCATTGGCAGAATGACCATGTGCACTGTCACCGTGGGCACTATCACCATGACAACTCTCAGCGTGAGCACTGTCACTGTGGGAACTGGCATTGTGTGCAATTCCACCATGGGCAATGTCACCATGGGCACTATCACTGTGAGCACTGTCAATATAAGCACGTCAACATGAGCCCTGTCACCATTGGCAATGTCACCGTGAGAAGTGTCACTATAGGTGATGTCACCGTGGGCACTGTCACCATGGTCACTGCCACCACTGTCACTGTCATTTTGAGCACTGTCACCATGGGTATTGCAACCATGAGCACTGTCACCATGAGCACTGTCACCATTGCGATTATCAACATGTGTACTGTCACCATGGGCACTATCACAATGAGAACTGTCAGCGTGGGCACTGTCACTGTTGGCAAGGGCACCGTGGGCACTTCCACCATGGGCAATGTCACCATGGGCACTATCACTGTGAGCACTGTCAACATGAGCACGTCACCATGGGCACTGTCAACATGGGTACTATCTCGAAGGGCAATGTCACCATGAGCATTGTCAGGAAGGGCAATTTCACCATGAGCACTGTCACCAAAGGCACTATCACCATGAGCAATGTCACTGTGGGCCGTGTCACCAGGGGCACTATCACCATGGTTAATGTTATCATTGGCACTTTCCCCGTGAGCACTGTCACCCTGGGCACTGTCATCATGGGCACGGTCACCGTGAGCACTATCTCCATGAGCACAGCCACTGTGAACACCATCACCATAATCACTGGCCTCATCAGTACTGTCACCATGAGCACTGCCACAATGAGCACTGTCAGCATGGGCACTTCCCCCATGAGCACTGTCACTATGAGAACTGCTAGCATGGGTATTTTCACCATGAGTACTCTCACCCTCTGTATTGTCACCGTTTGCACTGTCACCATCAGGACTATTACCGTGAGTGCTATCACCGTGAGATCTCTCACCATGGTCACTGTCACCATGGCACCTTGCACAATGCGTGCTGTCAACATGAGTGCTGTCACCATTGGCACTATCACCGTGAGCATTCTCACTGTGGTCAGAGTCAACATGGGCTCTGTCACCATGAGCACTGTCACCATAGGCAATGTCACCGTGGTCAGTGTCACCATGAGCAATGTCTCCATGGGCACTCCTACAGTGGGCACTGTCACTGTGCGAACTGTCACCATGGTTACTGCCACTATGAGCAGTGTCTCTGTGAGTACTCTCAGCATGGGTTTTTACCGTGAGCACTGTCACCATGAGCCCTGTCACCATTTTTCAGTGCCACCATGTGCACTACCACCATGTGCACTCTCACCATGGGCACTATCACCGATAACACTGTCACCATAAGTACTGTCTTCATGGGCACTGTCACCAAGGGCACGGACAACATGTGACCTGTAACCATTGTCAGTGTCACTGTGAGAAGTGTCACCATGGGAATTAACAACATAGGCACTCTCATCATGAGCACTGTCACCATGAGCACTGACACCACGAGCACTGTCACCCAGGGCAGTGCCACCATGAGCACTGTCACCATAACTGTTGCTATGAGAATTGTAACCATGGGCAATTTCTCAATGAGTAATGTCACCATGTGTATTTTCACCTTGGGCACTCTCAAAGTAAACAGTATTACCATGAGCACTTTCACTGTGAACACTGTCACCATGGGCACTGGCACAATGTGGTGTGTCACCATGAGCCATGTCACCATGGGAAATGTCACCGTGAGAAGTGTCACCATAGGCAATGTCACCATGGGCAATGTCACCATGGGAACTGCCATTTTGAGCACTGTCACCATGGGTACTGCAACCATGAGTACTGTCACCATGAGTAATTTAACCATTGGCAGTATGACCATGTGCACTGTCACCATGGGCACTATCACCATGACAACTCTCAGCGTGAGCACTGTCACTGTTGGAAATGGCATTGTGTGCAATTCCACCATGGGCAATGTCACCATGGACATTATCGCTGTGAGCACTGTCAATATGAGCACGTCAGCATGAGCCCTGTCACCATGGGCAATGTCACTGTGAGAAGTGTCACTATAGGCAATGTCACCGTGGGCACTGTCACCATGGTCACTGCCACCACTGTCACTGTCATTTTGAGCACTGTCACCATGGGTACTGCAACCATGAGCGCTATCACCATGAGCACTGTCACCATTGCAAGTATCACCATGTGCACTGTCACCATGGGCACTATCACAATGAGAACTGTCAGCATGGGCACTGTCACTCTTGGCAATGTCACCATGGGCACTATCACTTTGAGCACTGTCAACATGAGCACGTCACCATGGGCACTGTCAACATGGGTACTATCTCGAAGGTCAATGTCACCATGAGCATTGTCAGGATGGGCAACTTCACCGTGAGCACTGTCACCAATGGCACTATCACCATGAGCAATGTCACTGTGGGCCGTGTCACCAGGGGCACTATCACCATGGTTAATGTTATCATTGGCACTTTCCCCGTGAGCACTGTCACCCTGGGCACTGTCATCATGGGCACGGTCACCGTGAGCACTATCTCCATGAGCACAGCCACTGTGAACACCATCACCATAATCACTGGCCTCATCGGTACTGTCACCATGAGCACTGCCACAATGAGCACTGTCAGCATGGGTACTTCCCCCATGAGCACTGTCACTATGAGAACTGCTACCATGGGTATTTTCACCATGTGTACTGTCACCCTGTGTATTGTCACCATTTGCACTGTCACCATGAGGACTATTACCATGAGCGCTATCACCGTGAGATCTCTCACCATGGTCTCTGTCACCATGGCACCTTGCACAATGGGGGCTGTCAACATGAGTGCTGGCACCATTGGCACTATCACTGTGAGCATTCTCACTGTGGTCAGTGTCACCATGGGCACTGTCACCATGAGCACTGTCACCATAGGCAATGTCACCATGGTCAGTGTCACCATGAGCACTGTCAACATGGGCACTCATACAGTGGGCACTGTCACTGTGAGCACTGTCACCTTGGGTACTGCCACCATGAGTGCTGTCACCATGAGCACTGTCACCATTGTGAGTATCACAATGTGCACTGTCACCATGGGCACTGGCACAATGTCGTGTGTCACCTTGAGCAATGTCACCATGGGAAATGTCACCGTGAGATGTGTCACCATAGGCAATGTCACCATGGGCAATGTCATCATGGGAAATGCCATTTTGCACACTGTCACCATGGGTACTGCAACCATGAGTACTGTCACCATTGGCAGAATGACCATGTGCACTGTCACCATGGGCACTATCACCATGACAACTCTCAGCGTGAGCACTGTCACTGTGGGAACTGGCATTGTGTGCAATTCCACCATGGGCAATGTCACCATGGGCACTATCACTGTGAGCACTGTCAATATAAGCACGTCAACATGAGCCCTGTCACCATTGGCAATGTCACCGTGAGAAGTGTCACTATAGGCGATGTCACCGTGGGCACTGTCACCATGGTCACTGCCACCACTGTCACTGTCATTTTGAGCACTGTCACCATGGGTATTGCAACCATGAGCACTGTCACCATGAGCACTGTCACCATTGCGATTATCACCATGTGTACTGTCACCATGGGCACTATCACAATGAGAACTGTCAGCGTGGGCACTGTCACTGTTGGCAAGGGCACCGTGGGCACTTCCACCATGGGCAATGTCACCATGGGCACTATCACTGTGAGCACTGTCAACATGAGCACGTCACCATGGGCACTGTCACCATGAGCAATGTCACTGTGGGCCGTGTCACCAGGGGCACTATCACCATGGTTAATGTTATCATTGGCACTTTCCCCGTGAGCACTGTCACCCTGGGCACTGTCATCATGGGCACGGTCACCGTGAGCACTATCTCCATGAGCACAGCCACTGTGAACACCATCACCATAATCACTGGCCTCATCGGTACTGTCACCATGAGCACTGCCACAATGAGCACTGTCAGCATGGGTACTTCCCCCATGAGCACTGTCACTATGAGAACTGCTAGCATGGGTATTTTCACCATGAGTACTGTCACCCTCTGTATTGTCACCATTTGCACTGTCACCATCAGGACTATTACCGTGAGTGCTATCACCGTGAGATCTCTCACCATGGTCACTGTCACCATGGCACCTTGCACAATGCGTGCTGTCAACATGAGTGCTGTCACCATTGGCACTATCACCGTGAGCATTCTCACTGTGGTCAGAGTCAACATGGGCTCTGTCACCATGAGCACTGTCACCATAGGCAATGTCACCGTGGTCAGTGTCACCATGAGCAATGTCTCCATGGGCACTCCTACAGTGGGCACTGTCACTGTGCGAACTCTCACCATGGTTACTGCCACTATGAGCAGTGTCTCTGTGAGTACTGTCAGCATGGGTTTTTACCGTGAGCACTGTCACCATGAGCCCTGTCACCATTTCTCAGTGCCACCATGTGCACTACCACCATGTGCACTCTCACCATGGGCACTATCACCGATAACACTGTCAACATAAGTACTCTCTTCATGGGCACTGTCAACAAGGGCACGGACAACATGTGACCTGTAACCATTGTCAGTGTCACTGTGAGAAGTGTCACCATGGGAATTAACAACATAGGCACTCTCATCATGAGCACTGTCACCATAAGCACTGACACCACGAGCACTGTCACCCAGGGCAGTGCCACCATGAGCACTGTCACCATAACTGTTGCTATGAGAATTGTAACCATGGGCAATTTCTCAATGAGTAATGTCACCATGTGTATTTTCACCTTGGGCACTCTCAAAGTAAACAGTATTACCATGAGCACTTTCACTGTGAACACTGTCACCATGGGCACTGGCACAATGTGGTGTGTCACCATGAGCCATGTCACCATGGGAAATGTCACCGTGAGAAGTGTCACCATAGGCAATGTCACCATGGGCAATGTCACCATGGGAACTGCCATTTTGAGCACTGTCACCATGGGTACTACAACCATGAGTACTGTCACCATGAGTAATTTAACCATTGGCAGTATGACCATGTGCACTGTCACCATGGGCACTATCACCATGACAACTCTCAGCGTGAGCACTGTCACTGTTGGAAATGGCATTGTGTGCAATTCCACCATGGGCAATGTCACCATGGACATTATCGCTGTGAGCACTGTCAATATGAGCACGTCAACATGAGCCCTGTCACCATGGGCAATGTCACTGTGAGAAGTGTCACTATAGGCAATGTCACCGTGGGCACTGTCACCATGGTCACTGCCACCACTGTCACTGTCATTTTGAGCACTGTCACCATGGGTACTGCAACCATGAGCGCTGTCACCATGAGCACTGTCACCATTGCAAGTATCACCATGTGCACTGTCACCATGGGCACTATCACAATGAGAACTGTCAGCATGGGCACTGTCACTCTTGGCAATGTCACCATGGGCACTATCACTTTGAGCACTGTCAACATGAGCACGTCACCATGGGCACTGTCAACATGGGTACTATCTCGAAGGTCAATGTCACCATGAGCATTGTCAGGATGGGCAACTTCACCGTGAGCACTGTCACCAATGGCACTATCACCATGAGCAATGTCACTGTGGGCCGTGTCACCAGGGGCACTATCACCATGGTTAATGTTATCATTGGCACTTTCCCCGTGAGCACTGTCACCCTGGGCACTGTCATCATGGGCACGGTCACCGTGAGCACTATCTCCATGAGCACAGCCACTGTGAACACCATCACCATAATCACTGGCCTCATCGGTACTGTCACCATGAGCACTGCCACAATGAGAACTGTCAGCATGGGTACTTCCCCCATGAGCACTGTCACTATGAGAACTGCTAGCATGGGTAATTTCACCATGAGTACTGTCACCCTCTGTATTGTCACCATTTGCACTGTCACCATCAGGACTATTACCGTGAGTGCTATCACTGTGAGATCTCTCACCATGGTCACTGTCACCATGGCACCTTGCACAATGCGTGCTGTCAACATGAGTGCTGTCACCATTGGCACTATCACCGTGAGCATTCTCACTGTGGTCAGAGTCAACATGGGCTCTGTCACCATGAGCACTGTCACCATAGGCAATGTCACCTTGGTCAGTGTCACCATGAGCAATGTCTCCATGGGCACTCCTACAGTGGGCACTGTCACTGTGCGAACTGTCACCATGGTTACTGCCACTATGAGCAGAGTCTCTGTGAGTACTATCAGCATGGGTTTTTACCGTGAGCACTGTCACCATGAGCCCTGTCACCATTTTTCAGTGCCACCATGTGCACTACCACAATGTGCACTCTCACCATGGGCACTATCACCGATAACACTGTCACCATAAGTACTGTCTGCATGGGCACTGTCACCAAGGGCACGGCCAACATGTGACCTGTAACCATTGTCAGTTTCACTGTGAGAAGTGTCACCATGGGAATTAACAACATAGGCACTCTCATCTTGAGCACTGTCACCATGAGCACTGACACCACGAGCACTGTCACCCAGGGCAGTGCCACCATGAGCACTGTCACCATAACTGTTGCTATGAGAATTGTAACCATGGGCAATTTCTCAATGAGTAATGTCACCATGTGTATTTTCACCTTGGGCACTCTCAATGTAAACAGTATTACCATGAGCACTTTCACTGTGAACACTGTCACCATGGGCACTGGCACAATGTGGTGTGTCACCATGAGCCATATCACCATGGGAAATGTCACCGTGAGAAGTGTCACCATAGGCAATGTCACCATGGGCAATGTCACCATGGGAACTGCCATTTTGAGCACTGTCACCATGGGTACTGCAACCATGAGTACTGTCACCATGAGTAATTTAACCATTGGCAGTATGACCATGTGCACTGTCACCATGGGCACTATCACCATGACAACTCTCAGCGTGAGCACTGTCACTGTTGGAAATGGCATTGTGTGCAATTCCACCATGGGCAATGTCACCATGGACATTATCGCTGTGAGCACTGTCAATATGAGCACGTCAAATGAGCCCTGTCACCATGGGCAATGTCACTGTGAGAAGTGTCACTATAGGCAATGTCACCGTGGGCACTGTCACCATGGTCACTGCCACCACTGTCACTGTCATTTTGAGCACTGTCACCATGGGTACTGCAACCATGAGCGCTGTCACCATGAGCACTGTCACCATTGCAAGTATCACCATGTGCACTGTCACCATGGGCACTATCACAATGAGAACTGTCAGCATGGGCACTGTCAGTCTTGGCAATGTCACCATGGGCACTATCACTTTGAGCACTGTCAACATGAGCACGTCACCATGGGCACTGTCAACATGGGTACTATCTCGAAGGTCAATGTCACCATGAGCATTGTCAGGATGGGCAACTTCACCGTGAGCACTGTCACCAATGGCACTATCACCATGAGCAATGTCACTGTGGGCCGTGTCACCAGGGGCACTATCACCATGGTTAATGTTATCATTGGCAATTTCCCCGTGAGCACTGTCACCCTGGGCACTGTCATCATGGGCACGGTCACCGTGAGCACTATCTCCATGAGCACAGCCACTGTGAACACCATCACCATTATCACTGGCCTCATCGGTACTGTCACCATGAGCACTGCCACAATGAGCACTGTCAGCATGGGCACATCCCCCATGAGCACTGTCACTATGAGAACTGCTACCATGGGTATTTTCACCATGTGTACTGTCACCCTGTGTATTGTCACCATTTGCACTGTCACCATGAGGACTATTACCGTGAGCGCTATCACCGTGAGATCTCTCACCATGGTCACTGTCACCATGGCACCTTGCACAATGGGGACTGTCAACATGAGTTCTGGCACCATTGGCACTATCACTGTGAGCATTCTCACTGTGGTCAGTGTCACCATGGGCACTGTCACCATGAGCACTCTCACCATAGGCAATGTCACCATGGTCAGTGTCACCATGAGCACTGTCAACATGGGCACTCATACAGTGGGCACTGTCACTGTGAGCACTGTCACCTTGGGTACTGCCACCATGAGCGCTGTCACGATGAGCACTGTCACCATTGCGAGTATCTCAATGTGCACTGTCACCATGGGCACTGGCATAATGTCGTGTGTCACCTTGAGCAATGTCACCATGGGAAATGTCACCGTGAGATGTGTCACCATAGGCAATGTCACCATGGGCAATGTCACCATGGGAAATGCCATTTTGCACACTGTCACCATGGGTACTGCAACCATGAGTACTGTCACCATTGGCAGTATGACCATGTGCACTGTCACCATGGGCACTATCACCATGACAACTCTCAGCGTGAACACTGTCACTGTGGGAACTGGCATTGTGTGCAATTCCACCATGGGCAATGTCACCATGGGCACTATCACTGTGAGCACTGTCAATATAAGCACGTCAACATGAGCCCTGTCACCATTGGCAATGTCACCGTGAGAAGTGTCACTATAGGCGATGTCACCGTGGGCACTGTCACCATGGTCACTGCCACCACTGTCACTGTCATTTTGAGCACTGTCACCATGGGTATTGCAACCATGAGCACTGTCACCATGAGCACTGTCACCATTGCGATTATCACCATGTGTACTGTCACCATGGGCACTATCACAATGAGAACTGTCAGTGTGGGCACTGTCACTGTTGGCAAGGGCACCGTGGGCACTTCCACCATGGGCAATGTCACCATGGGCACTATCACTGTGAGCACTGTCAACATGAGCACGTCACCATGGGCACTGTCAACATGTGTACTATCTCGAAGGGCAATGTCACCATGAGCATTGTCAGGAAGGGCAATTTCACCATGAGCACTGTCACCAAAGGCACTATCACCATGAGCAATGTCACTGTGGGCCGTGTCACCAGGGGCACTATCACCATGGTTAATGTTATCATTGGCACTTTCCCCGTGAGCACTGTCACCCTGGGCACTGTCATCATGGGCACGGTCACCGTGAGCACTATCTCCATGAGCACAGCCACAGTGAACACCATCACCATAATCACTGGCCTCATCGGTACTGTCATCATGAGCACTGCCACAATGAGCACTGTCAGCATGGGCACTTCCACCATGAGCACTGTCACTATGAGAACTGCTAGCATGGGTATTTTCACCATGAGTACTGTCACCCTCTGTATTGTCACCATTTGCACTGTCACCATCAGGACTATTACCGTGAGTGCTATCACCGTGAGATCTCTCACCATGGTCACTGTCACCATAGCACCTTCCACAATGCGTGCTGTCAACATGAGTGCTGTCACCATTGGCACTATCACCGTGAGCATTCTCACTGTGGTCAGAGTCAACATGGGCTGTGTCACCATGAGCACTGTCACCATAGGCAATATCACCGTGGTCAGTGTCACCATGAGCAATGTCTCCATGGGCACTCCTACAGTGGGCACTGTCACTGTGCGAACTGTCACCATGGTTACTGCCACTATGAGCAGTGTCTCTGTGAGTACTGTCAGCATGGGTTTTTACCGTGAGCACTGTCACCATGAGCCCTGTCACCATTTTTCAGTGCCACCATGTGCACTACCACCATGTGCACTCTCACCATGGGCACTATCACCGATAACACTGTCACCATAAGTACTGTCTGCATGGGCACTGTCACCAAGGGCATGGCCAACATGTGACCTGTAACCATTGTCAGTGTCACTGTGAGAAGTGTCACCATGGGAATTAACAACATAGGCACTCTCATCTTGAGCACTGTCACCATGAGCACTGACACCACGAGCACTGTCACCCAGGGCAGTGCCACCATGAGCACTGTCACCATAACTGTTGCTATGAGAATTGTAACCATGGGCAATTTCTCAATGAGTAATGTCACCATGTGTATTTTCACCTTGGGCACTCTCAAAGTAAACAGTATTACCATGAGCACTTTCACTGTGAACACTGTCACCATGGGCACTGGCACAATGTGGTGTGTCACCATGAGCCATGTCACCATGGGAAATGTCACCGTGAGAAGTGTCACCATAGGCAATGTCACCATGGGCAATGTCACCATGGGAACTGCCATTTTGAGCACTGTCACCATGGGTACTGCAACCATGAGTACTGTCACCATGAGTAATTTAACCATTGGCAGTATGACCATGTGCACTGTCACCATGGGCACTATCACCATGACAACTCTCAGCGTGAGCACTGTCACTGTTGGAAATGGCATTGTGTGCAATTCCACCATGGGCAATGTCACCATGGACATTATCGCTGTGAGCACTGTCAATATGAGCACGTCAACATGAGCCCTGTCACCATGGGCAATGTCACTGTGAGAAGTGTCACTATAGGCAATGTCACGGTGGGCACTGTCACCATGGTCACTGCCACCACTGTCACTGTCATTTTGATCACTGTCACCATGGGTACTGCAACCATGAGCGCTGTCACCATGAGCACTGTCACCATTGCAAGTATCACCATGTGCACTGTCACCATGGGCACTATCACAATGAGAATTGTCAGCATGGGCACTGTCACTCTTGGCAATGTCACCATGGGCACTATCACTTTGAGCACTGTCAACATGAGCACGTCACCATGGGCACTGTCAACATGGGTACTATCTCGAAGGTCAATGTCACCATGAGCATTGTCAGGATGGGCAACTTCACCGTGAGCACTTTCACCAATGGCACTATCACCATGAGCAATGTCACTGTGGGCCGTGTCACCAGGGGCACTATGACCATGGTTAATGTTATCATTGGCACTTTCCCCGTGAGCACTGTCACCCTGGGCACTGTCATCATGGGCATGGTCACCGTGAGCACTATCTCCATGAGCACAGCCACTGTGAACACCATCACCATAATCACTGGCCTCATCGGTACTGTCACCATGAGCACTGCCACAATGAGCACTGTCAGCATGGGCACATCCCCCATGAGCACTGTCACTATGAGAACTGCTACCATGGGTATTTTCACCATGTGTACTGTCACCCTGTGTATTGTCAACATTTGCACTGTCACTATGAGGACTATTACCGTGAGCGCTATCACCATGAGATCTCTCACCATGGTCACTTTCACCATGGCACCTTGCACAATGCGTGCTGTCAACATGAGTGCTGGCACCATTGGCACTATCACTGTGAGCATTCTCACTGTGGTCAGTGTCACCATGGGCACTGTCACCATGAGCACTGTCACCATAGGCAATGTCACCATGGTCAGTGTCACCATGAGCACTGTCAACATGGGCACTCATACAGTGGGCACTGTCACTGTGAGCACTGTCACCTTGGGTACTGCCACCATGAGCGCTGTCACCATGAGCACTGTCACCATTGTGAGTATCACAATGTGCACTGTCACCATGGGCACTGGCACAATGTCGTGTGTCACCTTGAGCAATGTCACCATGCGAAATGTCACCGTGAGATGTGTCACCATAGGCAATGTCACCATGGGCAATGTCACCATGGGAAATGCCATTTTGCACACTGTCACCATGGGTACTGCAACCATGAGTACTGTCACCATTGGCAGTATGACCATGTGCACTGTCACCATGGGCACTATCACCATGACAACTCTCAGCGTGAGCACTGTCACTGTGGGAACTGGCATTGTGTGCAATTCCACCATGGGCAATGTCACCATGGGCACTATCACTGTGAGCACTGTCAATATAAGCACGTCAACATGAGCCCTGTCACCATTGGCAATGTCACCGTGAGAAGTGTCACTATAGGCGATGTCACCGTGGGCACTGTCACCATGGTCACTGCCACCACTGTCATTGTCATTTTGAGCACTGTCACCATGGGTATTGCAACCATGAGCACTGTCACCATGAGCACTGTCACCATTGCGATTATCACCATGTGTACTGTCACCATGGGCACTATCACAATGAGAACTGTCAGCGTGGGCACTGTCACTGTTGGCAAGGGCACCGTGGGCACTTCCACCATGGGCAATGTCACCATGGGCACTATCACTGTGAGCAGTGTCAACATGAGCACGTCACCATGGGCACTGTCAACATGGGTACTATCTCGAAGGGCAATGTCACCATGAGCATTGTCAGGAAGGGCAATTTCACCATGAGCACTGTCACCAAAGGCACTATCACCATGAGCAATGTCACTGTGGGCCGTGTCACCAGGGGCACTATCACCATGGTTAATGTTATCATTGGCACTTTCCCCGTGAGCACTGTCACCCTGGGCACTGTCATCATGGGCACGGTCACCGTGAGCACTATCTCCATGAGCACAGCCACAGTGAACACCATCACCATAATCACTGGCCTCATCGGTACTGTCACCATGAGCACTGCCACAATGAGCACTGTCAGCATGGGCACTTCCCCCATGAGCACTGTCACTATGAGAACTGCTAGCATGGGTATTTTCACCATGAGTACTGTCACCCTCTGTATTGTCACCATTTGCACTGTCACCATCAGGACTATTACCGTGAGTGCTATCACCGTGAGATCTCTCACCATGGTCACTGTCACCATGGCACCTTGCACAATGCGTGCTGTCAACATGAGTGCTGTCACCATTGGCACTATCACCGTGAGCATTCTCACTGTGGTCAGAGTCAACATGGGCTCTGTCACCATGAGCACTGTCACCATAGGCAATGTCACCGTGGTCAGTGTCACCATGAGCAATGTCTCCATGGGCACTCCTACAGTGGGCACTGTCACTGTGCGAACTGTCACCATGGTTACTGCCACTATGAGCAGTGTCTCTGTGAGTACTGTCAGCATGGGTTTTTACCGTGAGCACTGTCACCATGAGCCCTGTCACCATTTTTCAGTGCCACCATGTGCACTACCACCATGTGCACTCTCACCATGGGCACTATCACCGATAACACTGTCACCATAAGTACTGTCTGCATGGGCACTGTCACC
Organism: Mesoplodon mirus; assembly: GCF_964341445.2. Taxonomy (NCBI): domain Eukaryota; kingdom Metazoa; phylum Chordata; class Mammalia; order Artiodactyla; family Ziphiidae; genus Mesoplodon; species Mesoplodon mirus. The sequence continues at coordinate 113,994,990 of NC_138976.1, read as the reverse complement.
AAGGGCACGGCCAACATGTGACCTGTAACCATTGTCAGTGTCACTGTGAGAAGTGTCACCATGGGAATTAACAACATAGGCACTCTCATCTTGAGCACTGTCACCATGAGCACTGACACCACGAGCACTGTCACCCAGGGCAGTGCCACCATGAGCACTGTCACCATAACTGTTGCTATGAGAATTGTAACCATGGGCAATTTCTCAATGAGTAATGTCACCATGTGTATTTTCACCTTGGGCACTCTCAAAGTAAACAGTATTACCATGAGCACTTTCACTGTGAACACTGTCACCATGGGCACTGGCACAATGTGGTGTGTCACCATGAGCCATGTCACCATGGGAAATGTCACCGTGAGAAGTGTCACCATAGGCAATGTCACCATGGGCAATGTCACCATGGGAACTGCCATTTTGAGCACTGTCACCATGGGTACTGCAACCATGAGTACTGTCACCATGAGTAATTTAACCATTGGCAGTATGACCATGTGCACTGTCACCATGGGCACTATCACCATGACAACTCTCAGCGTGAGCACTGTCACTGTTGGAAATGGCATTGTGTGCAATTCCACCATGGGCAATGTCACCATGGACATTATCGCTGTGAGCACTGTCAATATGAGCACGTCAACATGAGCCCTGTCACCATGGGCAATGTCACTGTGAGAAGTGTCACTATAGGCGATGTCACGGTGGGCACTGTCACCATGGTCACTGCCACCACTGTCACTGTCATTTTGATCACTGTCACCATGGGTACTGCAACCATGAGCGCTGTCACCATGAGCACTGTCACCATTGCAAGTATCACCATGTGCACTGTCACCATGGGCACTATCACAATGAGAACTGTCAGCATGGGCACTGTCACTCTTGGCAATGTCACCATGGGCACTATCACTTTGAGCACTGTCAACATGAGCACGTCACCATGGGCACTGTCAACATGGGTACTATCTCGAAGGTCAATGTCACCATGAGCATTGTCAGGATGGGCAACTTCACCGTGAGCACTGTCACCAATGGCACTATCACCATGAGCAATGTCACTGTGGGCCGTGTCACCAGGGGCACTATCACCATGGTTAATGTTATCATTGGCACTTTCCCCGTGAGCACTGTCACCCTGGGCACTGTCATCATGGGCATTGTCACCGTGAGCACTATCTCCATGAGCACAGCCACTGTGAACACCATCACCATAATCACTGGCCTCATCGGTACTGTCACCATGAGCACTGCCACAATGAGCACTGTCAGCATGGGCACATCCCCCATGAGCACTGTCACTATAGGAACTGCTACCATGGGTATTTTCACCATGTGTACTGTCACCCTGTGTATTGTCAACATTTGCACTGTCACTATGAGGACTATTACCGTGAGCGCTATCACCATGAGATCTCTCACCATGGTCACTGTCACCATGGCACCTTGCACAATGCGTGCTGTCAACATGAGTGCTGGCACCATTGGCACTATCACTGTGAGCATTCTCACTGTGGTCAGTGTCACCATGGGCACTCTCACCATGAGCACTGTCACCATAGGCAATGTCACCATAGTCAGTGTCACCATGAGCACTGTCAACATGGGCACTCATACAGTGGGCACTGTCACTGTGAGCACTGTCACCTTGGGTACTGCCACCATGAGCGCTGTCACCATGAGCCCTGTCACCATTGTGAGTATCACAATGTGCACTGTCACCATGGGCACTGGCACAATGTCGTGTGTCACCTTGAGCAATGTCACCATGGGAAATGTCACCGTGAGATGTGTCACCATAGGCAATGTCACCATGGGCAATGTCACCATGGGAAATGCCATTTTGCACACTGTCACCATGGGTACTGCAACCATGAGTACTGTCACCATTGGCAGTATGACCATGTGCACTGTCACCATGGGCACTATCACCATGACAACTCTCAGCCTGAGCACTGTCACTGTGGGAACTGGCATTGTGTGCAATTCCACCATGGGCAATGTCACCATGGGCACTATCACTGTGAGCACTGTCAATATAAGCACGTCAACATGAGCCCTGTCACCATTGGCAATGTCACCGTGAGAAGTGTCACTATAGGCGATGTCACCGTGGGCACTGTCACCATGGTCACTGCCACCACTGTCACTGTCATTTTGAGCACTGTCACCATGAGCACTGTCACCATTGCGATTATCACCATGTGTACTGTCACCATGGGCACTATCACAATGAGAACTGTCAGCGTGGGCACTGTCACTGTTGGCAAGGGCACCGTGGGCACTTCCACCATGGGCAACGTCACCATGGACACTATCACTGTGAGCACTGTCAACATGAGCACGTCACCATGGGCACTGTCAACATGGGTACTATCTCGAAGGGCAATGTCACCATGAGCATTGTCAGGAAGGGCAATTTCACCATGAGCACTGTCACCAAAGGCACTATCACCATGAGCAATGTCACTGTGGGCCGTGTCACCAGGGGCACTATCACCATGGTTAATGTTATCATTGGCACTTTCCCCGTGAGCACTGTCACCCTGGGCACTGTCATCATGGGCACGGTCACCGTGAGCACTATCTCCATGAGCACAGCCACAGTGAACACCATCACCATAATCACTGACCTCATCGGTACTGTCACCATGAGCACTGCCACAATGAGCACTGTCAGCATGGGCACTTCCCCCATGAGCACTGTCACTATGAGAACTGCTAGCATGGGTATTTTCACCATGAGTACTGTCACCCTCTGTATTGTCACCATTTGCACTGTCACCATCAGGACTATTACCGTGAGTGCTATCACCGTGAGATCTCTCACCATGGTCACTGTCACCATGGCACCTTGCACAATGCGTGCTGTCAACATGAGTGCTGGCACCATTGGCACTATCACTGTGAGCATACTCACTGTGGTCAGTGTCACCATGGGCACTGTCACCATGAGCACTGTCACCATAGGCAATGTCACCATGGTCAGTGTCACCATGAGCACTGTCAACATGGGCACTCATACAGTGGGCACTGTCACTGTGAGCACTGTCACCTTGGGTACTGCCACCATGAGCGCTGTCACCATGAGCACTGTCACCATTGTGAGTATCACAATGTGCACTGTCACCATGGGCACTGGCACAATGTCGTGTGTCACCTTGAGCAATGTCACCATGGGAAATGTCACCGTGAGATGTGTCACCACAGGCAATGTCACCATGGGCAATGTCACCATGGGAAATGCCATTTTGCACACTGTCACCATGGGTACTGCAACCATGAGTACTGTCACCATTGGCAGTATGACCATGTGCACTGTCACCATGGGCACTATCACCATGACAACTCTCAGCGTGAGCACTGTCACTGTGGGAACTGGCATTGTGTGCAATTCCACCATGGGCAATGTCACCATGGGCACTATTACTGTGAGCACTGTCAATATAAGCACGTCAACATGAGCCCTGTCACCATTGGCAATGTCACCGTGAGAAGTGTCACTATAGGCGATGTCACCGTGGGCACTGTCACCATGGTCACTGCCACCACTGTCACTGTCATTTTGAGCACTGTCACCATGGGTATTGCAACCATGAGCACTGTCACCATGAGCACTGTCACCATTGCGATTATCACCATGTATACTGTCACCATGGGCACTATCACAATGAGAACTGTCAGCGTGGGCACTGTCACTGTTGGCAAGGGCACCGTGGGCACTTCCACCATGGGCAATGTCACCATGGGCACTATCACTGTGAGCACTGTCAACATGAGCACGTCACCATGGGCACTGTCACCATGAGCAATGTCACTGTGGGCCGTGTCACCAGGGGCACTATCACCATGGTTAATGTTATCATTGGCACTTTCCCCGTGAGCACTGTCACCCTGGGCACTGTCATCATGGGCACGGTCACCGTGAGCACTATCTCCATGAGCACAGCCACTGTGAACACCATCACCATAATCACTGGCCTCATCGGTACTGTCACCATGAGCACTGCCACAATGAGCACTGTCAGCATGGGTACTTCCCCCATGAGCACTGTCACTATGAGAACTGCTAGCATGGGTATTTTCACCATGAGTACTGTCACCCTCTGTATTGTCACCATTTGCACTGTCACCATCAGGACTATTACCGTGAGTGCTATCACCGTGAGATCTCTCACCATGGTCACTGTCACCATGGCACCTTGCACAATGCGTGCTGTCAACATGAGTGCTGTCACCATTGGCACTATCACCGTGAGCATTCTCACTGTGGTCAGAGTCAACATGGGCTCTGTCACCATGAGCACTGTCACCATAGGCAATGTCACCGTGGTCAGTGTCACCATGAGCAATGTCTCCATGGGCACTCCTACAGTGGGCACTGTCACTGTGCGAACTGTCACCATGGTTACTGCCACTATGAGCAGTGTCTCTGTGAGTACTGTCAGCATGGGTTTTTACCGTGAGCACTGTCACCATGAGCCCTGTCACCATTTCTCAGTGCCACCATGTGCACTACCTCCATGTGCACTCTCACCATGGGCACTATCACCGATAACACTGTCACCATAAGTACTGTCTTCATGGGCACTGTCACCAAGGGCACGGCCAACATGTGACCTGTAACCATTGTCAGTGTCACTGTGAGAAGTGTCACCATGGGAATTAACAACATAGGCACTCTCATCATGAGCACTGTCACCATGAGCACTGACACCACGAGCACTGTCACCCAGGGCAGTGCCACCATGAGCACTGTCACCATAACTGTTGCTATGAGAATTGTAACCATGGGCAATTTCTCAATGAGTAATGTCACCATGTGTATTTTCACCTTGGGCACTCTCAAAGTAAACAGTATTACCATGAGCACTTTCACTGTGAACACTGTCACCATGGGCACTGGCACAATGTGGTGTGTCACCATGAGCCATGTCACCATGGGAAATGTCACCGTGAGAAGTGTCACCATAGGCAATGTCACCATGGGCAATGTCACCATGGGAACTGCCATTTTGAGCACTGTCACCATGGGTACTACAACCATGAGTACTGTCACCATGAGTAATTTAACCATTGGCAGTATGACCATGTGTACTGTCACCATGGGCACTATCACCATGACAACTCTCAGCGTGAGCACTGTCACTGTTGGAAATGGCATTGTGTGCAATTCCACCATGGGCAATGTCACCATGGACATTATCGCTGTGAGCACTGTCAATATGAGCACGTCAACATGAGCCCTGTCACCATGGGCAATGTCACCGTGAGAAGTGTCACTATAGGCGATGTCACCGTGGGCACTGTCACCATGGTCACTGCCACCACTGTCACTGTCATTTTGAGCACTGTCACCATGGGTACTGCAACCATGAGCGCTGTCACCATGAGCACTGTCACCATTGCAAGTATCACCATGTGCACTGTCACCATGGGCACTATCACAATGAGAACTGTCAGCATGGGCACTGTCAGTCTTGGCAATGTCACCATGGGCACTATCACTTTGAGCACTGTCAACATGAGCACGTCACCATGGGCACTGTCAACATGGGTACTATCTCGAAGGTCAATGTCACCATGAGCATTGTCAGGATGGGCAACTTCACCGTGAGCACTGTCACCAATGGCACTATCACCATGAGCAATGTCACTGTGGGCCGTGTCACCAGGGGCACTATCACCATGGTTAATGTTATCATTGGCACTTTCCCCGTGAGCACTGTCACCCTGGGCACTGTCATCATGGGCACGGTCACCGTGAGCACTATCTCCATGAGCACAGCCACTGTGAACACCATCACCATAATCACTGGCCTCATCGGTACTGTCACCATGAGCACTGCCACAATGAGCACTGTCAGCATGGGCACATCCCCCATGAGCACTGTCACTATGAGAACTGCTACCATGGGTATTTTCACCATGTGTACTGTCACCCTGTGTATTCTCACCATTTGCACTGTCACCATGAGGACTATTACCGTGAGCGCTATCACCGTGAGATCTCTCACCATGGTCACTGTCACCATGGCACCTTGCACAATGCGTGCTGTCAACATGAGTGCTGGCACCATTGGCACTATCACTGTGAGCATTCTCACTGTGGTCAGTGTCACCATGGGCACTGTCACCATGAGCACTGTCACCATAGGCAATGTCACCATGGTCAGTGTCACCATGAGCACTGTCAACATGGGCACTCATACAGTGGGCACTGTCACTGTGAGCACTGTCACCTTGGGTACTGCCACCATGAGCGCTGTCACCATGAGCACTGTCACCATTGTGAGTATCACAATGTGCACTGTCACCATGGGCACTGGCACAATGTCGTGTGTCACCTTGAGCAATGTCACCATGGGAAATGTCACCGTGAGATGTGTCACCATAGGCAATGTCACCATGGGCAATGTCACCATTGGAAATGCCATTTTGCACACTGTCACCATGGGTACTGCAACCATGAGTACTGTCACCATTGGCAGTATGACCATGTGCACTGTCACCATGGGCACTATCACCATGACAACTCTCAGCGTGAGCACTGTCACTGTGGGAACTGGCATTGTGTGCAATTCCACCATGGGCAATGTCACCATGGGCACTATCACTGTGAGCACTGTCAATATAAGCACGTCAACATGAGCCCTGTCACCATTGGCAATGTCACCGTGAGAAGTGTCACTATAGGCGATGTCACCGTGGGCACTGTCACCATGGTCACTGCCACCACTGTCACTGTCATTTTGAGCACTGTCACCATGAGCACTGTCACCATTGCGATTATCACCATGTGTACTGTCACCATGGGCACTATCACAATGAGAACTGTCAGCGTGGGCACTGTCACTGTTGGCAAGGGCACCGTGGGCACTTCCACCATGGGCAATGTCACCATGGACACTATCACTGTGAGCACTGTCAACATGAGCACGTCACCATGGGCACTGTCAACATGGGTACTATCTCGAAGGGCAATGTCACCATGAGCATTGTCAGGAAGGGCAATTTCACCATGAGCACTGTCACCAAAGGCACTATCACCATGAGCAATGTCACTGTGGGCCGTGTCACCAGGGGCACTATCACCATGGTTAATGTTATCATTTTCACTTTCCCCGTGAGCACTGTCACCCTGGGCACTGTCATCATGGGCACGGTCACCGTGAGCACTATCTCCATGAGCACAGCCACAGTGAACACCATCACCATAATCACTGGCCTCATCGGTACTGTCACCATGAGCACTGCCACAATGAGCACTGTCAGCATGGGCACTTCCCCCATGAGCACTGTCACTATGAGAACTGCTAGCATGGGTATTTTCACCATGAGTACTGTCACCCTCTGTATTGTCACCATTTGCACTGTCACCATCAGGACTATTACCGTGAGTGCTATCACCATGAGATCTCTCACCATGGTCACTGTCACCATGGCACCTTGCACAATGCGTGCTGTCAACATGAGTGCTGTCACCATTGGCACTATCACCGTGAGCATTCTCACTGTGGTCAGAGTCAACATGGGCTCTGTCACCATGAGCACTGTCACCATAGGCAATGTCACCGTGGTCAGTGTCACCATGAGCAATGTCTCCATGGGCACTCCTACAGTGGGCACTGTCACTGTGCGAACTGTCACCATGGTTACTGCCACTATGAGCAGTGTCTCTGTGAGTACTGTCAGCATGGGTTTTTACCGTGAGCACTGTCACCAGGAGCCCTGTCACCATTTTTCAGTGCCACCATGTGCACTACCACCATGTGCACTCTCACCATGGGCACTATCACCGATAACAATGTCACCATAAGTACTGTCTGCATGGGCACTGTCACCAAGGGCACGGCCAACATGTGACATGTAACCATTGTCAGTGTCACTGTGAGAAGTGTCACCATGGGAATTAACAACATAGGCACTCTCATCATGAGCACTGTCACCATGAGCACTGACACCACGAGCACTGTCACCCAGGGCAGTGCCACCATGAGCACTGTCACCATAACTGTTGCTATGAGAATTGTAACCATGGGCACTTTCTCAATGAGTAATGTCACCATGTGTATTTTCACCTTGGGCACTCTCAAAGTAAACAGTATTACGATGAGCACTTTCACTGTGAACACTGTCACCATGGGCACTGGCACAATGTGGTGTGTCACCATGAGACATGTCACCATGGGAAATGTCACCGTGAGAAGTGTCACCATAGGCAATGTCACCATGGGCAATGTCACCATGGGAACTGCCATTTTGAGCACTGTCACCATGGGTACTGCAACCATGAGTACTGTCACCATGAGTAATTTAACCATTGGCAGTATGACCATGTGCACTGTCACCATGGGCACTATCACCATGACAACTCTCAGCGTGAGCACTGTCACTGTTGGAAATGGCATTGTGTGCAATTCCACCATGGGCAATGTCACCATGGACATTATCGCTGTGAGCACTGTCAATATGAGCACGTCAACATGAGCCCTGTCACCATGGGCAATGTCACTGTGAGAAGTGTCACTATAGGCAATGTCACGGTGGGCACTGTCACCATGGTCACTGCCACCACTGTCACTGTCATTTTGATCACTGTCACCATGGGTACTGCAACCATGAGCGCTGTCACCATGAGCACTGTCACCATTGCAAGTATCACCATGTGCACTGTCACCATGGGCACTATCACAATGAGAACTGTCAGCATGGGCACTGTCACTCTTGGCAATGTCACCATGGGCACTATCACTGTGAGCACTGTCAACATGAGCACGTCACCATGGGCAATGTAAACATGGGTACTATCTCGAAGGGCAATGTCACCATGAGCATTGTCAGGATGGGCAACTTCACCGTGAGCACTGTCACCAATGGCACTATCACCATGAGCAATGTCACTGTGGGCCGTGTCACCAGGGGCACTATCACCATGGTTAATGTTATCATTGGCACTTTCCCCGTGAGCACTGTCACCCTGGGCACTGTCATCATGGGCACGGTCACCGTGAGCACTATCTCCATGAGCACAGCCACTGTGAACACCATCACCATAATCACTGGCCTCATCGGTACTGTCACCATGAGCACTGCCACAATGAGCACTGTCAGCATGGGCACATCCCCCATGAGCACTGTCACTATGAGAACTGCTACTATGGGTATTTTCACCATGTGTACTGTCACCCTGTGTATTGTCAACATTTGCACTGTCACCATGAGGACTATTGCCGTGAGCGCTATCACCGTGAGATCTCTCACCATGGTCACTGTCACCATGGCACCTTGCACAATGCGTGCTGTCAACATGAGTGCTGGCACCATTGGCACTATCACTGTGAGCATTCTCACTGTGGTCAGTGTCACCATGGGCACTGTCACCATGAGCACTGTCACCATAGGCAATGTCACCATGGTCAGTGTCACCATGAGCACTGTCAACATGGGCACTCATACAGTGGGCACTGTCACTGTGAGCACTGTCACCTTGGGTACTGCCACCATGAGCGCTGTCACCATGAGCACTGTCACCATTGTGAGTATCACAATGTGCACTGTCACCATGGGCACTGGCACAATGTCGTGTGTCACCTTGAGCAATGTCACCATGGGAAATGTCACCGTGAGATGTGTCACCACAGGCAATGTCACCATGGGCAATGTCACCATGGGAAATGCCATTTTGCACACTGTCACCATGGGTACTGCAACCATGAGTACTGTCACCATTGGCAGTATGACCATGTGCACTGTCACCATGGGCACTATCACCATGACAACTCTCAGCGTGAGCACTGTCACTGTGGGAACTGGCATTGTGTGCAATTCCACCATGGGCAATGTCACCATGGGCACTATTACTGTGAGCACTGTCAATATAAGCACGTCAACATGAGCCCTGTCACCATTGGCAATGTCACCGTGAGAAGTGTCACTATAGGCGATGTCACCGTGGGCACTGTCACCATGGTCACTGCCACCACTGTCACTGTCATTTTGAGCACTGTCACCATGGGTATTGCAACCATGAGCACTGTCACCATGAGCACTGTCACCATTGCGATTATCACCATGTATACTGTCACCATGGGCACTATCACAATGAGAACTGTCAGCGTGGGCACTGTCACTGTTGGCAAGGGCACCGTGGGCACTTCCACCATGGGCAATGTCACCATGGGCACTATCACTGTGAGCACTGTCAACATGAGCACGTCACCATGGGCACTGTCACCATGAGCAATGTCACTGTGGGCCGTGTCACCAGGGGCACTATCACCATGGTTAATGTTATCATTGGCACTTTCCCCGTGAGCACTGTCACCCTGGGCACTATCATCATGGGCACGGTCACCGTGAGCACTATCTCCATGAGCACAGCCACTGTGAACACCATCACCATAATCACTGGCCTCATCGGTACTGTCACCATGAGCACTGCCACAATGAGCACTGTCAGCATGGGTACTTCCCCCATGAGCACTGTCACTATGAGAACTGCTAGCATGGGTATTTTCACCATGAGTACTGTCACCCTCTGTATTGTCACCATTTGCACTGTCACCATCAGGACTATTACCGTGAGTGCTATCACCGTGAGATCTCTCACCATGGTCACTGTCACCATGGCACCTTGCACAATGCGTGCTGTCAACATGAGTGCTGTCACCATTGGCACTATCACCGTGAGCATTCTCACTGTGGTCAGAGTCAACATGGGCTCTGTCACCATGAGCACTGTCACCATAGGCAATGTCACCGTGGTCAGTGTCACCATGAGCAATGTCTCCATGGGCACTCCTACAGTGGGCACTGTCACTGTGCGAACTGTCACCATGGTTACTGCCACTATGAGCAGTGTCTCTGTGAGTACTGTCAGCATGGGTTTTTAACGTGAGCACTGTCACCATGAGCCCTGTCACCATTTCTCAGTGCCACCATGTGCACTACCTCCATGTGCACTCTCACCATGGGCACTATCACCGATAACACTGTCACCATAAGTACTGTCTTCATGGGCACTGTCACCAAGGGCACGGCCAACATGTGACCTGTAACCATTGTCAGTGTCACTGTGAGAAGTGTCACCATGGGAATTAACAACATAGGCACTCTCATCATGAGCACTGTCACCATGAGCACTGACACCACGAGCACTGTCACCCAGGGCAGTGCCACCATGAGCACTGTCACCATAACTGTTGCTATGAGAATTGTAACCATGGGCAATTTCTCAATGAGTAATGTCACCATGTGTATTTTCACCTTGGGCACTCTCAAAGTAAACAGTATTACCATGAGCACTTTCACTGTGAACACTGTCACCATGGGCACTGGCACAATGTGGTGTGTCACCATGAGCCATGTCACCATGGGAAATGTCACCGTGAGAAGTGTCACCATAGGCAATGTCACCATGGGCAATGTCACCATGGGAACTGCCATTTTGAGCACTGTCACCATGGGTACTACAACCATGAGTACTGTCACCATGAGTAATTTAACCATTGGCAGTATGACCATGTGTACTGTCACCATGGGCACTATCACCATGACAACTCTCAGCGTGAGCACTGTCACTGTTGGAAATGGCATTGTGTGCAATTCCACCATGGGCAATGTCACCATGGACATTATCGCTGTGAGCACTGTCAATATGAGCACGTCAACATGAGCCCTGTCACCGTGGGCAATGTCACCGTGAGAAGTGTCACTATAGGCGATGTCACCGTGGGCACTGTCACCATGGTCACTGCCACCACTGTCACTGTCATTTTGAGCACTGTCACCATGGGTACTGCAACCATGAGCGCTGTCACCATGAGCACTGTCACCATTGCAAGTATCACCATGTGCACTGTCACCATGGGCACTATCACAATGAGAACTGTCAGCATGGGCACTGTCACTCTTGGCAATGTCACCATGGGCACTATCACTTTGAGCACTGTCAACATGAGCACGTCACCATGGGCACTGTCAACATGGGTACTATCTCGAAGGTCAATGTCACCATGAGCATTGTCAGGATGGGCAACTTCACCGTGAGCACTGTCACCAATGGCACTATCACCATGAGCAATGTCACTGTGGGCCGTGTCACCAGGGGCACTATCACCATGGTTAATGTTATCATTGGCACTTTCCCCGTGAGCACTGTCACCCTGGGCACTGTCATCATGGGCACGGTCACCGTGAGCACTATCTCCATGAGCACAGCCACTGTGAACACCATCACCATAATCACTGGCCTCATCGGTACTGTCACCATGAGCACTGCCACAATGAGCACTGTCAGCATGGGCACATCCCCCATGAGCACTGTCACTATGAGAACTGCTACCATGGGTATTTTCACCATGTGTACTGTCACCCTGTGTATTGTCACCATTTGCACTGTCACCATGAGGACTATTACCGTGAGCGCTATCACCGTGAGATCTCTCACCATGGTCACTGTCACCATGGCACCTTGCACAATGCGTGCTGTCAACATGAGTGCTGGCACCATTGGCACTATCACTGTGAGCATTCTCACTGTGGTCAGTGTCACCATGGGCACTGTCACCATGAGCACTGTCACCATAGGCAATGTCACCATGGTCAGTGTCACCATGAGCACTGTCAACATGGGCACTCATACAGTGGGCACTGTCACTGTGAGCACTGTCACCTTGGGTACTGCCACCATGAGCGCTGTCACCATGAGCACTGTCACCATTGTGAGTATCACAATGTGCACTGTCACCATGGGCACTGGCACAATGTCGTGTGTCACCTTGAGCAATGTCACCATGGGAAATGTCACCGTGAGATGTGTCACCATAGGCAATGTCACCATGGGCAATGTCACCATGGGAAATGCCATTTTGCACACTGTCACCATGGGTACTGCAACCATGAGTACTGTCACCATTGGCAGTATGACCATGTGCACTGTCACCATGGGCACTATCACCATGACAACTCTCAGCGTGAGCACTGTCACTGTGGGAACTGGCATTGTGTGCAATTCCACCATGGGCAATGTCACCATGGGCACTATCACTGTGAGCACTGTCAATATAAGCACGTCAACATGAGCCCTGTCACCATTGGCAATGTCACCGTGAGAAGTGTCACTATAGGCGATGTCACCGTGGGCACTGTCACCATGGTCACTGCCACCACTGTCACTGTCATTTTGAGCACTGTCACCATGGGTATTGCAACCATGAGCACTGTCACCATGAGCACTGTCACCATTGCGATTATCACCATGTGTACTGTCACCATGGGCACTATCACAATGAGAACTGTCAGCGTGGGCACTGTCACTGTTGGCAAGGGCACCGTGGGCACTTCCACCATGGGCAATGTCACCATGGGCACTATCACTGTGAGCACTGTCAACATGAGCACGTCACCATGGGCACTGTCAACATGGGTACTATCTCGAAGGGCAATGTCACCATGAGCATTGTCAGGAAGGGCAATTTCACCATGAGCACTGTCACCAAAGGCACTATCACCATGAGCAATGTCACTGTGGGCCGTGTCACCAGGGGCACTATCACCATGGTTAATGTTATCATTGGCACTTTCCCCGTGAGCACTGTCACCCTGGGCACTGTCATCATGGGCACGGTCACCGTGAGCACTATCTCCATGAGCACAGCCACAGTGAACACCATCACCATAATCACTGGCCTCATCGGTACTGTCACCATGAGCACTGCCACAATGAGCACTGTCAGCATGGGCACTTCCCCCATGAGCACTGTCACTATGAGAACTGCTAGCATGGGTATTTTCACCATGAGTACTGTCACCCTCTGTATTGTCACCATTTGCACTGTCACCATCAGGACTATTACCGTGAGTGCTATCACCGTGAGATCTCTCACCATGGTCACTGTCACCATGGCACCTTGCACAATGCGTGCTGTCAACATGAGTGCTGTCACCATTGGCACTATCACCGTGAGCATTCTCACTGTGGTCAGAGTCAACATGGGCTCTGTCACCATGAGCACTGTCACCATAGGCAATGTCACCGTGGTCAGTGTCACCATGAGCAATGTCTCCATGGGCACTCCTACAGTGGGCACTGTCACTGTGCGAACTGTCACCATGGTTACTGCCACTATGAGCAGTGTCTCTGTGAGTACTGTCAGCATGGGTTTTTACCGTGAGCACTGTCACCATGAGCCCTGTCACCATTTTTCAGTGCCACCATGTGCACTACCACCATGTGCACTCTCACCATGGGCACTATCACCGATAACACTGTCACCATAAGTACTGTCTGCATGGGCACTGTCACCAAGGGCACGGCCAACATGTGACCTGTAACCATTGTCAGTGTCACTGTGAGAAGTGTCACCATGGGAATTAACAACATAGGCACTCTCATCATGAGCACTGTCACCATGAGCACTGACACCACGAGCACTGTCACCCAGGGCAGTGCCACCATGAGCACTGTCACCATAACTGTTGCTATGAGAATTGTAACCATGGACAATTTCTCAATGAGTAATGTCACCATGTGTATTTTCACCTTGGGCACTCTCAAAGTAAACAGTATTACCATGAGCACTTTCACTGTGAACACTGTCACCATGGGCACTGGCACAATGTGGTGTGTCACCATGAGCCATGTCACCATGGGAAATGTCACCGTGAGAAGTGTCACCATAGGCAATGTCACCATGGGCAATGTCACCATGGGAACTGCCATTTTGAGCACTGTCACCATGGGTACTGCAACCATGAGTACTGTCACCATGAGTAATTTAACCATTGGCAGTATGACCATGTGCACTGTCACCATGGGCACTATCACCATGACAACTCTCAGCGTGAGCACTGTCACTGTTTGAAATGGCATTGTGTGCAATTCCACCATGGGCAATGTCACCATGGACATTATCGCTGTGAGCACTGTCAATATGAGCACGTCAACATGAGCCCTGTCACCATGGGCAATGTCACCGTGAGAAGTGTCACTATAGGCGATGTCACCGTGGGCACTGTCACCATGGTCACTGCCACCACTGTCACTGTCATTTTGAGCACTGTCACCATGGGTACTGCAACCATGAGCGCTGTCACCATGAGCACTGTCACCATTGCAAGTATCACCATGTGCACTGTCACCATGGGCACTATCACAATGAGAACTGTCAGCATGGGCACTGTCACTCTTGGCAATGTCACCATGGGCACTATCACTTTGAGCACTGTCAACATGAGCACGTCACCATGGGCACTGTCAACATGGGTACTATCTCGAAGGTCAATGTCACCATGAGCATTGTCAGGATGGGCAACTTCACCGTGAGCACTGTCACCAATGGCACTATCACCATGAGCAATGTCACTGTGGGCCGTGTCACCAGGGGCACTATCACCATGGTTAATGTTATCATTGGCACTTTCCCCGTGAGCACTGTCACCCTGGGCACTGTCATCATGGGCACGGTCACCGTGAGCACTATCTCCATGAGCACAGCCACTGTGAACACCATCACCATAATCACTGGCCTCATCGGTACTGTCACCATGAGCACTGCCACAATGAGCACTGTCAGCATGGGCACATCCCCCATGAGCACTGTCACTATGAGAACTGCTACCATGGGTATTTTCACCATGTGTACTGTCACCCTGTGTATTGTCACCATTTGCACTGTCACCATGAGGACTATTACCGTGAGCGCTATCACCGTGAGATCTCTCACCATGGTCACTGTCACCATGGCACCTTGCACAATGCGTGCTGTCAACATGAGTGCTGGCACCATTGGCACTATCACTGTGAGCATTCTCACTGTGGTCAGTGTCACCATGGGCACTGTCACCATGAGCACTGTCACCATAGGCAATGTCACCATGGTCAGTGTCACCATGAGCACTGTCAACATGGGCACTCATACAGTGGGCACTGTCACTGTGAGCACTGTCACCTTGGGTACTGCCACCATGAGCGCTGTCACCATGAGCACTGTCACCATTGTGAGTATCACAATGTGCACTGTCACCATGGGCACTGGCACAATGTCGTGTGTCACCTTGAGCAATGTCACCATGGGAAATGTCACCGTGAGATGTGTCACCATAGGCAATGTCACCATGGGCAATGTCACCATGGGAAATGCCATTTTGCACACTGTCACCATGGGTACTGCAACCATGAGTACTGTCACCATTGGCAGTATGACCATGTGCACTGTCACCATGGGCACTATCACCATGACAACTCTCAGCGTGAGCACTGTCACTGTGGGAACTGGCATTGTGTGCAATTCCACCATGGGCAATGTCACCATGGGCACTATCACTGTGAGCACTGTCAATATAAGCACGTCAACATGAGCCCTGTCACCATTGGCAATGTCACCGTGAGAAGTGTCACTATAGGCGATGTCACCGTGGGCACTGTCACCATGGTCACTGACACCACTGTCACTGTCATTTTGAGCACTGTCACCATGGGTATTGCAACCATGAGCACTGTCACCATTGCGATTATCACCATGTGTACTGTCACCATGGGCACTATCACAATGAGAACTGTCAGCGTGGGCACTGTCACTGTTGGCAAGGGCACCGTGGGCACTTCCACCATGGGCAATGTCACCATGGGCACTATCACTGTGAGCACTGTCAACATGAGCACGTCACCATGGGCACTGTCAACATGGGTACTATCTCGAAGGGCAATGTCACCATGAGCATTGTCAGGAAGGGCAATTTCACCATGAGCACTGTCACCAAACGCACTATCACCATGAGCAATGTCACTGTGGGCCGTGTCACCAGGGGCACTATCACCATGGTTAATGTTATCATTGGCACTTTCCCCGTGAGCACTGTCACCCTGGGCACTGTCATCATGGGCACGGTCACCGTGAGCACTATCTCCATGAGCACAGCCACAGTGAACACCATCACCATAATCACTGGCCTCATCGGTACTGTCACCATGAGCACTGCCACAATGAGCACTGTCAGCATGGGCACTTCCCCCATGAGCACTGTCACTATGAGAACTGCTAGCATGGGTATTTTCACCATGAGTACTGTCACCCTCTGTATTGTCACCATTTGCACTGTCACCATCAGGACTATTACCGTGAGTGCTATCACCGTGAGATCTCTCACCATGGTCACTGTCACCATGGCACCTTGCACAATGCGTGCTGTCAACATGAGTGCTGTCACCATTGGCACTATCACCGTGAGCATTCTCACTGTGGTCAGAGTCAACATGGGCTCTGTCACCATGAGCACTGTCACCATAGGCAATGTCACCGTGGTCAGTGTCACCATGAGCAATGTCTCCATGGGCACTCCTACAGTGGGCACTGTCACTGTGCGAACTGTCACCATGGTTACTGCCACTATGAGCAGTGTCTCTGTGAGTACTGTCAGCATGGGTTTTTACCGTGAGCACTGTCACCATGAGCCCTGTCACCATTTTTCAGTGCCACCATGTGCACTACCACCATGTGCACTCTCACCATGGGCACTATCACCGATAACACTGTCACCATAAGTACTGTCTGCATGGGCACTGTCACCAAGGGCACGGCCAACATGTGACCTGTAACCATTGTCAGTGTCACTGTGAGAAGTGTCACCATGGGAATTAACAACATAGGCACTCTCATCATGAGCACTGTCACCATGAGCACTGACACCACGAGCACTGTCACCCAGGGCAGTGCCACCATGAGCACTGTCACCATAACTGTTGCTATGAGAATTGTAACCATGGACAATTTCTCAATGAGTAATGTCACCATGTGTATTTTCACCTTGGGCACTCTCAAAGTAAACAGTATTACCATGAGCACTTTCACTGTGAACACTGTCACCATGGGCACTGGCACAATGTGGTGTGTCACCATGAGCCATGTCACCATGGGAAATGTCACCGTGAGAAGTGTCACCATAGGCAATGTCACCATGGGCAATGTCACCATGGGAACTGCCATTTTGAGCACTGTCACCATGGGTACTGCAACCATGAGTACTGTCACCATGAGTAATTTAACCATTGGCAGTATGACCATGTGCACTGTCACCATGGGCACTATCACCATGACAACTCTCAGCGTGAGCACTGTCACTGTTTGAAATGGCATTGTGTGCAATTCCACCATGGGCAATGTCACCATGGACATTATCGCTGTGAGCACTGTCAATATGAGCACGTCAACATGAGCCCTGTCACCATGGGCAATGTCACCGTGAGAAGTGTCACTATAGGCGATGTCACCGTGGGCACTGTCACCATGGTCACTGCCACCACTGTCACTGTCATTTTGAGCACTGTCACCATGGGTACTGCAACCATGAGCGCTGTCACCATGAGCACTGTCACCATTGCAAGTATCACCATGTGCACTGTCACCATGGGCACTATCACAATGAGAACTGTCAGCATGGGCACTGTCACTCTTGGCAATGTCACCATGGGCACTATCACTTTGAGCACTGTCAACATGAGCACGTCACCATGGGCACTGTCAACATGGGTACTATCTCGAAGGTCAATGTCACCATGAGCATTGTCAGGATGGGCAACTTCACCGTGAGCACTGTCACCAATGGCACTATCACCATGAGCAATGTCACTGTGGGCCGTGTCACCAGGGGCACTATCACCATGGTTAATGTTATCATTGGCACTTTCCCCGTGAGCACTGTCACCCTGGGCACTGTCATCATGGGCACGGTCACCGTGAGCACTATCTCCATGAGCACAGCCACTGTGAACACCATCACCATAATCACTGGCCTCATCGGTACTGTCACCATGAGCACTGCCACAATGAGCACTGTCAGCATGGGCACATCCCCCATGAGCACTGTCACTATGAGAACTGCTACCATGGGTATTTTCACCATGTGTACTGTCACCCTGTGTATTGTCACCATTTGCACTGTCACCATGAGGACTATTACCGTGAGCGCTATCACCGTGAGATCTCTCACCATGGTCACTGTCACCATGGCACCTTGCACAATGCGTGCTGTCAACATGAGTGCTGGCACCATTGGCACTATCACTGTGAGCATTCTCACTGTGGTCAGTGTCACCATGGGCACTGTCACCATGAGCACTGTCACCATAGGCAATGTCACCATGGTCAGTGTCACCATGAGCACTGTCAACATGGGCACTCATACAGTGGGCACTGTCACTGTGAGCACTGTCACCTTGGGTACTGCCACCATGAGCGCTGTCACCATGAGCACTGTCACCATTGTGAGTATCACAATGTGCACTGTCACCATGGGCACTGGCACAATGTCGTGTGTCACCTTGAGCAATGTCACCATGGGAAATGTCACCGTGAGATGTGTCACC
Organism: Mesoplodon mirus; assembly: GCF_964341445.2. Taxonomy (NCBI): domain Eukaryota; kingdom Metazoa; phylum Chordata; class Mammalia; order Artiodactyla; family Ziphiidae; genus Mesoplodon; species Mesoplodon mirus. The sequence goes on along the minus strand of NC_138976.1, from coordinate 113,975,627 downwards.
ATAGGCAATGTCACCATGGGCAATGTCACCATGGGAAATGCCATTTTGCACACTGTCACCATGGGTACTGCAACCATGAGTACTGTCACCATTGGCAGTATGACCATGTGCACTGTCACCATGGGCACTATCACCATGACAACTCTCAGCGTGAGCACTGTCACTGTGGGAACTGGCATTGTGTGCAATTCCACCATGGGCAATGTCACCATGGGCACTATCACTGTGAGCACTGTCAATATAAGCACGTCAACATGAGCCCTGTCACCATTGGCAATGTCACCGTGAGAAGTGTCACTATAGGCGATGTCACCGTGGGCACTGTCACCATGGTCACTGACACCACTGTCACTGTCATTTTGAGCACTGTCACCATGGGTATTGCAACCATGAGCACTGTCACCATTGCGATTATCACCATGTGTACTGTCACCATGGGCACTATCACAATGAGAACTGTCAGCGTGGGCACTGTCACTGTTGGCAAGGGCACCGTGGGCACTTCCACCATGGGCAATGTCACCATGGGCACTATCACTGTGAGCACTGTCAACATGAGCACGTCACCATGGGCACTGTCAACATGGGTACTATCTCGAAGGGCAATGTCACCATGAGCATTGTCAGGAAGGGCAATTTCACCATGAGCACTGTCACCAAACGCACTATCACCATGAGCAATGTCACTGTGGGCCGTGTCACCAGGGGCACTATCACCATGGTTAATGTTATCATTGGCACTTTCCCCGTGAGCACTGTCACCCTGGGCACTGTCATCATGGGCACGGTCACCGTGAGCACTATCTCCATGAGCACAGCCACAGTGAACACCATCACCATAATCACTGGCCTCATCGGTACTGTCACCATGAGCACTGCCACAATGAGCACTGTCAGCATGGGCACTTCCCCCATGAGCACTGTCACTATGAGAACTGCTAGCATGGGTATTTTCACCATGAGTACTGTCACCCTCTGTATTGTCACCATTTGCACTGTCACCATCAGGACTATTACCGTGAGTGCTATCACCGTGAGATCTCTCACCATGGTCACTGTCACCATGGCACCTTGCACAATGCGTGCTGTCAACATGAGTGCTGTCACCATTGGCACTATCACCGTGAGCATTCTCACTGTGGTCAGAGTCAACATGGGCTCTGTCACCATGAGCACTGTCACCATAGGCAATGTCACCGTGGTCAGTGTCACCATGAGCAATGTCTCCATGGGCACTCCTACAGTGGGCACTGTCACTGTGCGAACTGTCACCATGGTTACTGCCACTATGAGCAGTGTCTCTGTGAGTACTGTCAGCATGGGTTTTTACCGTGAGCACTGTCACCATGAGCCCTGTCACCATTTTTCAGTGCCACCATGTGCACTACCACCATGTGCACTCTCACCATGGGCACTATCACCGATAACACTGTCACCATAAGTACTGTCTGCATGGGCACTGTCACCAAGGGCACGGCCAACATGTGACCTGTAACCATTGTCAGTGTCACTGTGAGAAGTGTCACCATGGGAATTAACAACATAGGCACTCTCATCATGAGCACTGTCACCATGAGCACTGACACCACGAGCACTGTCACCCAGGGCAGTGCCACCATGAGCACTGTCACCATAACTGTTGCTATGAGAATTGTAACCATGGACAATTTCTCAATGAGTAATGTCACCATGTGTATTTTCACCTTGGGCACTCTCAAAGTAAACAGTATTACCATGAGCACTTTCACTGTGAACACTGTCACCATGGGCACTGGCACAATGTGGTGTGTCACCATGAGCCATGTCACCATGGGAAATGTCACCGTGAGAAGTGTCACCATAGGCAATGTCACCATGGGCAATGTCACCATGGGAACTGCCATTTTGAGCACTGTCACCATGGGTACTGCAACCATGAGTACTGTCACCATGAGTAATTTAACCATTGGCAGTATGACCATGTGCACTGTCACCATGGGCACTATCACCATGACAACTCTCAGCGTGAGCACTGTCACTGTTGGAAATGGCATTGTGTGCAATTCCACCATGGGCAATGTCACCATGGACATTATCGCTGTGAGCACTGTCAATATGAGCACGTCAACATGAGCCCTGTCACCATGGGCAATGTCACCGTGAGAAGTGTCACTATAGGCGATGTCACCGTGGGCACTGTCACCATGGTCACTGCCACCACTGTCACTGTCATTTTGAGCACTGTCACCATGGGTACTGCAACCATGAGCGCTGTCACCATGAGCACTGTCACCATTGCAAGTATCACCATGTGCACTGTCACCATGGGCACTATCACAATGAGAACTGTCAGCATGGGCACTGTCACTCTTGGCAATGTCACCATGGGCACTATCACTTTGAGCACTGTCAACATGAGCACGTCACCATGGGCACTGTCAACATGGGTACTATCTCGAAGGTCAATGTCACCATGAGCATTGTCAGGATGGGCAACTTCACCGTGAGCACTGTCACCAATGGCACTATCACCATGAGCAATGTCACTGTGGGCCGTGTCACCAGGGGCACTATCACCATGGTTAATGTTATCATTGGCACTTTCCCCGTGAGCACTGTCACCCTGGGCACTGTTATCATGGGCACGGTCACCGTGAGCACTATCTCCATGAGCACAGCCACTGTGAACACCATCACCATAATCACTGGCCTCATCGGTACTGTCACCATGAGCACTGCCACAATGAGCACTGTCAGCATGGGTACTTCCCCCATGAGCACTGTCACTATGAGAACTGCTACCATGGGTATTTTCACCATGTGTACTGTCACCCTGTGTATTGTCACCATTTGCACTGTCACCATGAGGACTATTACCGTGAGCGCTATCACCGTGAGATCTCTCACCATGGTCACTGTCACCATGGCACCTTGCACAATGCGTGCTGTCAACATGAGTGCTGGCACCATTGGCACTATCACTGTGAGCATTCTCACTGTGGTCAGTGTCACCATGGGCACTGTCACCATGAGCACTGTCACCATAGGCAATGTCACCATGGTCAGTGTCACCATGAGCACTGTCAACATGGGCACTCATACAGTGGGCACTGTCACTGTGAGCACTGTCACCTTGGGTACTGCCACCATGAGCGCTGTCACCATGAGCACTGTCACCATTGTGAGTATCACAATGTGCACTGTCACCATGGGCACTGGCACAATGTCGTGTGTCACCTTGAGCAATGTCACCATGGGAAATGTCACCGTGAGATGTGTCACCATAGGCAATGTCACCATGGGCAATGTCACCATGGGAAATGCCATTTTGCACACTGTCACCATGGGTACTGCAACCATGAGTACTGTCACCATTGGCAGTATGACCATGTGCACTGTCACCATGGGCACTATCACCATGACAACTCTCAGCGTGAGCACTGTCACTGTGGGAACTGGCATTGTGTGCAATTCCACCATGGGCAATGTCACCATGGGCACTATCACTGTGAGCACTGTCAATATAAGCACGTCAACATGAGCCCTGTCACCATTGGCAATGTCACCGTGAGAAGTGTCACTATAGGCGATGTCACCGTGGGCACTGTCACCATGGTCACTGCCACCACTGTCACTGTCATTTTGAGCACTGTCACCATGGGTATTGCAACCATGAGCACTGTCACCATGAGCACTGTCACCATTGCGATTATCACCATGTGTACTGTCACCATGGGCACTATCACAATGAGAACTGTCAGCGTGGGCACTGTCACTGTTGGCAAGGGCACCGTGGGCACTTCCACCATGGGCAATGTCACCATGGGCACTATCACTGTGAGCACTGTCAACATGAGCACGTCACCATGGGCACTGTCAACATGGGTACTATCTCGAAGGGCAATGTCACCATGAGCATTGTCAGGAAGGGCAATTTCACCATGAGCACTGTCACCAAAGGCACTATCACCATGAGCAATGTCACTGTGGGCCGTGTCACCAGGGGCACTATCACCATGGTTAATGTTATCATTGGCACTTTCCCCGTGAGCACTGTCACCCTGGGCACTGTCATCATGGGCACGGTCACCGTGAGCACTATCTCCATGAGCACAGCCACAGTGAACACCATCACCATAATCACTGGCCTCATCGGTACTGTCACCATGAGCACTGCCACAATGAGCACTGTCAGCATGGGCACTTCCCCCATGAGCACTGTCACTATGAGAACTGCTAGCATGGGTATTTTCACCATGAGTACTGTCACCCTCTGTATTGTCACCATTTGCACTGTCACCATCAGGACTATTACCGTGAGTGCTATCACCGTGAGATCTCTCACCATGGTCACTGTCACCATGGCACCTTGCACAATGCGTGCTGTCAACATGAGTGCTGTCACCATTGGCACTATCACCGTGAGCATTCTCACTGTGGTCAGAGTCAACATGGGCTCTGTCACCATGAGCACTGTCACCATAGGCAATGTCACCGTGGTCAGTGTCACCATGAGCAATGTCTCCATGGGCACTCCTACAGTGGGCACTGTCACTGTGCGAACTGTCACCATGGTTACTGCCACTATGAGCAGTGTCTCTGTGAGTACTGTCAGCATGGGTTTTTACCGTGAGCACTGTCACCATGAGCCCTGTCACCATTTTTCAGTGCCACCATGTGCACTACCACCATGTGCACTCTCACCATGGGCACTATCACCGATAACACTCTCACCATAAGTACTGTCTGCATGGGCACTGTCACCAAGGGCACGGCCAACATGTGACCTGTAACCATTGTCAGTGTCACTGTGAGAAGTGTCACCATGGGAATTAACAACATAGGCACTCTCATCATGAGCACTGTCACCATGAGCACTGACACCACGAGCACTGTCACCCAGGGCAGTGCCACCATGAGCACTGTCACCATAACTGTTGCTATGAGAATTGTAACCATGGGCAATTTCTCAATGAGTAATGTCACCATGTGTATTTTCACCTTGGGCACTCTCAAAGTAAACAGTATTACCATGAGCACTTTCACTGTGAACACTGTCACCATGGGCACTGGCACAATGTGGTGTGTCACCATGAGCCATGTCACCATGGGAAATGTCACCGTGAGAAGTGTCACCATAGGCAATGTCACCATGGGCAATGTCACCATGGGAACTGCCATTTTGAGCACTGTCACCATGGGTACTGCAACCATGAGTACTGTCACCATGAGTAATTTAACCATTGGCAGTATGACCATGTGCACTGTCACCATGGGCACTATCACCATGACAACTCTCAGCGTGAGCACTGTCACTGTTGGAAATGGCATTGTGTGCAATTCCACCATGGGCAATGTCACCATGGACATTATCGCTGTGAGCACTGTCAATATGAGCACGTCAACATGAGCCCTGTCCCCATGGGCAATGTCACCGTGAGAAATGTCACTATAGGCAATGTCACCGTGGGCACTGTCACCATGGTCACTGCCACCACTGTCACTGTCATTTTGAGCACTGTCACCATGGGTACTGCAACCATGAGCGCTGTCACCATGAGCACGGTCACCATTGCAAGTATCACCATGTGCACTGTCACCATGGGCACTATCACAATGAGAACTGTCAGCATGGGCACTGTCACTCTTGGCAATGTCACCATGGGCACTATCACTTTGAGCACTGTCAACATGAGCACGTCACCATGGGCACTGTCAACATGGGTACTATCTCGAAGGTCAATGTCACCATGAGCATTGTCAGGATGGGCAAATTCACCGTGAGCACTGTCACCAATGGCACTATCACCATGAGCAATGTCACTGTGGGCCGTGTCACCAGGGGCACTATCACCATGGTTAATGTTATCATTGGCACTTTCCCCGTGAGCACTGTCACCCTGGGCACTGTCATCATGGGCACGGTCACCGTGAGCACTATCTCCATGAGCACAGCCACTGTGAACACCATCACCATAATCACTGGCCTCATCGGTACTGTCACCATGAGCACTGCCACAATGAGCACTGTCAGCATGGGCACTTCCCCCATGAGCACTGTCACTATGAGAACTGCTAGCATGGGTATTTTCACCATGAGTACTCTCACCCTCTGTATTGTCACCATTTGCACTGTCACCATCAGGACTATTACCGTGAGTGCTATCACCGTGAGATCTCTCACCATGGTCACTCTCACCATGGCACCTTGCACAATGCGTGCTGTCAACATGAGTGCTGTCACCATTGGCACTATCACCGTGAGCATTCTCACTGTGGTCAGAGTCAACATGGGCTCTGTCACCATGAGCACTGTCACCATAGGCAATGTCACCGTGGTCAGTGTCACCATGAGCAATGTCTCCATGGGCACTCCTACAGTGGGCACTGTCACTGTGCGAACTGTCACCATGGTTACTGCCACTATGAGCAGTGTCTCTGTGAGTACTGTCAGCATGGGTTTTTACCGTGAGCACTGTCACCATGAGCCCTGTCACCATTTTCCAGTGCCACCATGTGCACTACCACCATGTGCACTCTCACCATGGGCACTATCACCGATAACACTCTCACCATAAGTACTGTCTGCATGGGCACTGTCACCAATGGCACGGCCAACATGTGACCTGTAACCATTGTCAGTATCACTGTGAGAAGTGTCACCATGGGAATTAACAACATAGGCACTCTCATCATGAGCACTGTCACCATGAGCACTGACACCACGAGCACTGTCACCCAGGGCAGTGCCACCATGAGCACTGTCACCATAAATCTTGCTATGAGAATTGTAACCATGGGCAATTTCTCAATGAGTAATGTCACCATGTGTATTTTCACCTTGGGCACTCTCAAAGTAAACAGTATTACCATGAGCACTTTCACTGTGAACACTGTCACCATGGGCACTGGCACAATGTGGTGTGTCACCATGAGCCATGTCACCATGGGAAATGTCACCGTGAGAAGTGTCACCATAGGCAATGTCACCATGGGCAATGTCACCATGGGAACTGCCATTTTGAGCACTGTCACCATGGGTACTGCAACCATGAGTACTGTCAGCATGAGTAATTTAACCATTGGCAGTATGACCATGTGCACTGTCACCATGGGCACTATCACCATGACAACTCTCAGCGTGAGCACTGTCACTGTTGGAAATGGCATTGTGTGCAATTCCACCATGGGCAATGTCACCATGGACATTATCGCTGTGAGCACTGTCAATATGAGCACGTCAACATGAGCCCTGTCCCCATGGGCAATGTCACTGTGAGAAGTGTCACTATAGGCAATGTCACCGTGGGCACTGTCACCATGGTCACTGCCACCACTGTCACTGTCATTTTGAGCACTGTCACCATGGGTACTGCAACCATGAGCGCTGTCACCATGAGCACTGTCACCATTGCAAGTATCACCATGTGCACTGTCACCATGGGCACTATCACAATGAGAACTGTCAGCATGGGCACTGTCACTCTTGGCAATGTCACCATGGGCACTATCACTTTGAGCACTGTCAACATGAGCACGTCACCATGGGCACTGTCAACATGGGTACTATCTCGAAGGTCAATGTCACCATGAGCATTGTCAGGATGGGCAACTTCACCGTGAGCACTGTCACCAATGGCACTATCACCATGAGCAATGTCACTGTGGGCCGTGTCACCAGGGGCACTATCACCATCGTTAATGTTATCATTGGCACTTTCCCCGTGAGCACTGTCACCCTGGGCACTGTCATCATGGGCACGGTCACCGTGAGCACTATCTCCATGAGCACAGCCACTGTGAACACCATCACCATAATCACTGGCCTCATCGGTACTGTCACCATGAGCACTGCCACAATGAGCACTGTCAGCATGGGCACTTCCCCCATGAGCACTGTCACTATGAGAACTGCTACCATGGGTATCTTCACCATGAGTACTGTCACCCTCTGTATTGTCACCATTTGCACTGTCACCATCAGGACTATTACCGTGAGTGCTATCACCGTGAGATCTCTCACCATGGTCACTGTCACCATGGCACCTTGCACAATGCGTGCTGTCAACATGAGTGCTGTCACCATTGGCACTATCACTGTGAGCATTCTCACTGTGGTCAGAGTCAACATGGGCTCTGTCACCATGAGCACTGTCACCATAGGCAATGTCACCGTGGTCAGTGTCACCATGAGCAATGTCTCCATGGGCACTCCTACAGTGGGCACTGTCACTGTGCGAACTGTCACCATGGTTACTGCCACTATGAGCAGTGTCTCTGTGAGTACTGTCAGCATGGGTTTTTACCGTGAGCACTGTCACCATGAGCCCTGTCACCATTTTCCAGTGCCACCATGTGCACTACCACCATGTGCACTCTCACCATGGGCACTATCACCGATAACACTGTCACCATAAGTACTGTCTGCATGGGCACTGTCACCAAGGGCACGGCCAACATGTGACCTGTAACCATTGTCAGTGTCACTGTGAGAAGTGTCACCATGGGAATTAACAACATAGGCACTCTCATCATGAGCACTGTCACCATGAGCACTGACACCACGAGCACTGTCACCCAGGGCAGTGCCACCATGAGCACTGTCACCATAACTCTTGCTATGAGAATTGTAACCATGGGCAATTTCTCAATGAGTAATGTCACCATGTGTATTTTCACCTTGGGCACTCTCAAAGTAAACAGTATTACCATGAGCACTTTCACTGTGAACACTGTCACCATGGGCACTGGCACAATGTGGTGTGTCACCATGAGCCATGTCACCATGGGAAATGTCACCGTGAGAAGTGTCACCATAGGCAATGTCACCATGGGCAATGTTACCATGGGAACTGCCATTTTGAGCACTGTCACCATGGGTACTGCAACCATGAGTACTGTCACCATGAGTAATTTAACCATTGGCAGTATGACCATGTGCACTGTCACCATGGGCACTATCACCATGACAACTCTCAGCGTGAGCACTGTCACTGTTGGAAATGGCATTGTGTGCAATTCCAACATGGGCAATGTCACCATGGACATTATCGCTGTGAGCACTGTCAATATGAGCACATCAACATGAGCCCTGTCACCATGGGCAATGTCACTGTGAGAAGTGTCACTATAGGCAATGTCACCGTGGGCACTGTCACCATGGTCACTGCCACCACTGTCACTGTCATTTTGAGCACTGTCACCATGGGTACTGCAACCATGAGCGCTGTCACCATGAGCACTGTCACCATTGCAAGTATCACCATGTGCACTGTCACCATGGGCACTATCACAATGAGAACTGTCAGCATGGGCACTGTCACTCTTGGCAATGTCACCATGGGCACTATCACTTTGAGCACTGTCAACATGAGCACGTCACCATGGGCACTGTCAACATGGGTACTATCTCGAAGGTCAATGTCACCATGAGCATTGTCAGGATGGGCAACTTCACCGTGAGCACTGTCACCAATGGCACTATCACCATGAGCAATGTCACTGTGGGCCGTGTCACCAGGGGCACTATCACCATGGTTAATGTTATCATTGGCACTTTCCCCGTGAGCACTGTCACCCTGGGCACTGTCATCATGGGCACGGTCACCGTGAGCACTATCTCCATGAGCACAGCCACTGTGAACACCATCACCATAATCACTGGCCTCATCGGTACTGTCACCATGAGCACTGCCACAATGAGCACTGTCAGCATGGGCACATCCCCCATGAGCACTGTCACTATGAGAACTGCTACCATGGGTATTTTCACCATGTGTACTGTCACCCTGTGTATTGTCACCATTTGCACTGTCACCATGAGGACTATTACCGTGAGCGCTATCACCGTGAGATCTCTCACCATGGTCACTGTCACCATGGCACCTTGCACAATGCGTGCTGTCAACATGAGTGCTGGCACCATTGGCACTATCACTGTGAGCATTCTCACTGTGGTCAGTGTCACCATGGGCACTGTCACCATGAGCACTGTCACCATAGGCAATGTCACCATGGTCAGTGTCACCATGAGCACTGTCAACATGGGCACTCATACAGTGGGCACTGTCACTGTGAGCACTGTCACCTTGGGTACTGCCACCATGAGCGCTGTCACCATGAGCACTGTCACCATTGTGAGTATCACAATGTGCACTGTCACCATGGGCACTGGCACAATGTCGTGTGTCACCTTGAGCAATGTCACCATGGGAAATGTCACCGTGAGATGTGTCACCATAGGCAATGTCACCATGGGCAATGTCACCATGGGAAATGCCATTTTGCACACTGTCACCATGGGTACTGCAACCATGAGTACTGTCACCATTGGCAGTATGACCATGTGCACTGTCACCATGGGCACTATCACCATGACAACTCTCAGCGTGAGCACTGTCACTGTGGGAACTGGCATTGTGTGCAATTCCACCATGGGCAATGTCACCATGGGCACTATCACTGTGAGCACTGTCAATATAAGCACGTCAACATGAGCCCTGTCACCATTGGCAATGTCACCGTGAGAAGTGTCACTATAGGCGATGTCACCGTGGGCACTGTCACCATGGTCACTGCCACCACTGTCACTGTCATTTTGAGCACTGTCACCATGAGCACTGTCACCATTGCGATTATCACCATGTGTACTGTCACCATGGGCACTATCACAATGAGAACTGTCAGCGTGGGCACTGTCACTGTTGGCAAGGGCACCGTGGGCACTTCCACCATGGGCAATGTCACCATGGACACTATCACTGTGAGCACTGTCAACATGAGCACGTCACCATGGGCACTGTCAACATGGGTACTATCTCGAAGGGCAATGTCACCATGAGCATTGTCAGGAAGGGCAATTTCACCATGAGCACTGTCACCAAAGGCACTATCACCATGAGCAATGTCACTGTGGGCCGTGTCACCAGGGGCACTATCACCATGGTTAATGTTATCATTGGCACTTTCCCCGTGAGCACTGTCACCCTGGGCACTGTCATCATGGGCACGGTCACCGTGAGCACTATCTCCATGAGCACAGCCACAGTGAACACCATCACCATAATCACTGGCCTCATCGGTACTGTCACCATGAGCACTGCCACAATGAGCACTGTCAGCATGGGCACTTCCCCCATGAGCACTGTCACTATGAGAACTGCTAGCATGGGTATTTTCACCATGAGTACTGTCACCCTCTGTATTGTCACCATTTGCACTGTCACCATCAGGACTATTACCGTGAGTGCTATCACCGTGAGATCTCTCACCATGGTCACTGTCACCATGGCACCTTGCACAATGCGTGCTGTCAACATGAGTGCTGTCACCATTGGCACTATCACCGTGAGCATTCTCACTGTGGTCAGAGTCAACATGGGCTCTGTCACCATGAGCACTGTCACCATAGGCAATGTCACCGTGGTCAGTGTCACCATGAGCAATGTCTCCATGGGCACTCCTACAGTGGGCACTGTCACTGTGCGAACTGTCACCATGGTTACTGCCACTATGAGCAGTGTCTCTGTGAGTACTGTCAGCATGGGTTTTTACCGTGAGCACTGTCACCAGGAGCCCTGTCACCATTTTTCAGTGCCACCATGTGCACTACCACCATGTGCACTCTCACCATGGGCACTATCACCGATAACAATGTCACCATAAGTACTGTCTGCATGGGCACTGTCACCAAGGGCACGGCCAACATGTGACATGTAACCATTGTCAGTGTCACTGTGAGAAGTGTCACCATGGGAATTAACAACATAGGCACTCTCATCATGAGCACTGTCACCATGAGCACTGACACCACGAGCACTGTCACCCAGGGCAGTGCCACCATGAGCACTGTCACCATAACTGTTGCTATGAGAATTGTAACCATGGGCAATTTCTCAATGAGTAATGTCACCATGTGTATTTTCACCTTGGGCACTCTCAAAGTAAACAGTATTACGATGAGCACTTTCACTGTGAACACTGTCACCATGGGCACTGGCACAATGTGGTGTGTCACCATGAGACATGTCACCATGGGAAATGTCACCGTGAGAAGTGTCACCATAGGCAATGTCACCATGGGCAATGTCACCATGGGAACTGCCATTTTGAGCACTGTCACCATGGGTACTGCAACCATGAGTACTGTCACCATGAGTAATTTAACCATTGGCAGTATGACCATGTGCACTGTCACCATGGGCACTATCACCATGACAACTCTCAGCGTGAGCACTGTCACTGTTGGAAATGGCATTGTGTGCAATTCCACCATGGGCAATGTCACCATGGACATTATCGCTGTGAGCACTGTCAATATGAGCACGTCAACATGAGCCCTGTCACCATGGGCAATGTCACTGTGAGAAGTGTCACTATAGGCAATGTCACGGTGGGCACTGTCACCATGGTCACTGCCACCACTGTCACTGTCATTTTGATCACTGTCACCATGGGTACTGCAACCATGAGCGCTGTCACCATGAGCACTGTCACCATTGCAAGTATCACCATGTGCACTGTCACCATGGGCACTATCACAATGAGAACTGTCAGCATGGGCACTGTCACTCTTGGCAATGTCACCATGGGCACTATCACTGTGAGCACTGTCAACATGAGCACGTCAACATGGGCAATGTAAACATGGGTACTATCTCGAAGGGCAATGTCACCATGAGCATTGTCAGGATGGGCAACTTCACCGTGAGCACTGTCACCAATGGCACTATCACCATGAGCAATGTCACTGTGGGCCGTGTCACCAGGGGCACTATCACCATGGTTAATGTTATCATTGGCACTTTCCCCGTGAGCACTGTCACCCTGGGCACTGTCATCATGGGCACGGTCACCGTGAGCACTATCTCCATGAGCACAGCCACTGTGAACACCATCACCATAATCACTGGCCTCATCGGTACTGTCACCATGAGCACTGCCACAATGAGCACTGTCAGCATGGGCACATCCCCCATGAGCACTGTCACTATGAGAACTGCTACCATGGGTATTTTCACCATGTGTACTGTCACCCTGTGTATTGTCACCATTTGCACTGTCACCATGAGGACTATTGCCGTGAGCGCTATCACCGTGAGATCTCTCACCATGGTCACTGTCACCATGGCACCTTGCACAATGCGTGCTGTCAACATGAGTGCTGGCACCATTGGCACTATCACTGTGAGCATTCTCACTGTGGTCAGTGTCACCATGGGCACTGTCACCATGAGCACTGTCACCATAGGCAATGTCACCATGGTCAGTGTCACCATGAGCACTGTCAACATGGGCACTCATACAGTGGGCACTGTCACTGTGAGCACTGTCACCTTGGTTACTGCCACCATGAGCGCTGTCACCATGAGCACTGTCACCATTGTGAGTATCACAATGTGCACTGTCACCATGGGCACTGGCACAATGTCGTGTGTCACCTTGAGCAATGTCACCATGGGAAATGTCACCGTGTGATGTGTCACCACAGGCAATGTCACCATGGGCAATGTCACCATGGGAAATGCCATTTTGCACACTGTCACCATGGGTACTGCAACCATGAGTACTGTCACCATTGGCAGTATGACCATGTGCACTGTCACCATGGGCACTATCACCATGACAACTCTCAGCGTGAGCACTGTCACTGTGGGAACTGGCATTGTGTGCAATTCCACCATGGGCAATGTCACCATGGGCACTATTACTGTGAGCACTGTCAATATAAGCACGTCAACATGAGCCCTGTCACCATTGGCAATGTCACCGTGAGAAGTGTCACTATAGGCGATGTCACCGTGGGCACTGTCACCATGGTCACTGCCACCACTGTCACTGTCATTTTGAGCACTGTCACCATGGGTATTGCAACCATGAGCACTGTCACCATGAGCACTGTCACCATTGCGATTATCACCATGTGTACTGTCACCATGGGCACTATCACAATGAGAACTGTCAGCGTGGGCACTGTCACTGTTGGCAAGGGCACCGTGGGCACTTCCACCATGGGCAATGTCACCATGGGCACTATCACTGTGAGCACTGTCAACATGAGCACGTCACCATGGGCACTGTCACCATGAGCAATGTCACTGTGGGCCGTGTCACCAGGGGCACTATCACCATGGTTAATGTTATCATTGGCACTTTCCCCGTGAGCACTGTCACCCTGGGCACTGTCATCATGGGCACGGTCACCGTGAGCACTATCTCCATGAGCACAGCCACTGTGAACACCATCACCATAATCACTGGCCTCATCGGTACTGTCACCATGAGCACTGCCACAATGAGCACTGTCAGCATGGGTACTTCCCCCATGAGCACTGTCACTATGAGAACTGCTAGCATGGGTATTTTCACCATGAGTACTGTCACCCTCTGTATTGTCACCATTTGCACTGTCACCATCAGGACTATTACCGTGAGTGCTATCACCGTGAGATCTCTCACCATGGTCACTGTCACCATGGCACCTTGCACAATGCGTGCTGTCAACATGAGTGCTGTCACCATTGGCACTATCACCGTGAGCATTCTCACTGTGGTCAGAGTCAACATGGGCTCTGTCACCATGAGCACTGTCACCATAGGCAATGTCACCGTGGTCAGTGTCACCATGAGCAATGTCTCCATGGGCACTCCTACAGTGGGCACTGTCACTGTGCGAACTGTCACCATGGTTACTGCCACTATGAGCAGTGTCTCTGTGAGTACTGTCAGCATGGGTTTTTACCGTGAGCACTGTCACCATGAGCCCTGTCACCATTTCTCAGTGCCACCATGTGCACTACCTCCATGTGCACTCTCACCATGGGCACTATCACCGATAACACTGTCACCATAAGTACTGTCTTCATGGGCACTGTCACCAAGGGCACGGCCAACATGTGACCTGTAACCATTGTCAGTGTCACTGTGAGAAGTGTCACCATGGGAATTAACAACATAGGCACTCTCATCATGAGCACTGTCACCATGAGCACTGACACCACGAGCACTGTCACCCAGGGCAGTGCCACCATGAGCACTGTCACCATAACTGTTGCTATGAGAATTGTAACCATGGGCAATTTCTCAATGAGTAATGTCACCATGTGTATTTTCACCTTGGGCACTCTCAAAGTAAACAGTATTACCATGAGCACTTTCACTGTGAACACTGTCACCATGGGCACTGGCACAATGTGGTGTGTCACCATGAGCCATGTCACCATGGGAAATGTCACCGTGAGAAGTGTCACCATAGGCAATGTCACCATGGGCAATGTCACCATGGGAACTGCCATTTTGAGCACTGTCACCATGGGTACTGCAACCATGAGTACTGTCAGCATGAGTAATTTAACCATTGGCAGTATGACCATGTGCACTGTCACCATGGGCACTATCACCATGACAACTCTCAGCGTGAGCACTGTCACTGTTGGAAATGGCATTGTGTGCAATTCCACCATGGGCAATGTCACCATGGACATTATCGCTGTGAGCACTGTCAATATGAGCACGTCAACATGAGCCCTGTCCCCATGGGCAATGTCACTGTGAGAAGTGTCACTATAGGCAATGTCACCGTGGGCACTGTCACCATGGTCACTGCCACCACTGTCACTGTCATTTTGAGCACTGTCACCATGGGTACTGCAACCATGAGCGCTGTCACCATGAGCACTGTCACCATTGCAAGTATCACCATGTGCACTGTCACCATGGGCACTATCACAATGAGAACTGTCAGCATGGGCACTGTCACTCTTGGCAATGTCACCATGGGCACTATCACTTTGAGCACTGTCAACATGAGCACGTCACCATGGGCACTGTCAACATGGGTACTATCTCGAAGGTCAATGTCACCATGAGCATTGTCAGGATGGGCAACTTCACCGTGAGCACTGTCACCAATGGCACTATCACCATGAGCAATGTCACTGTGGGCCGTGTCACCAGGGGCACTATCACCATCGTTAATGTTATCATTGGCACTTTCCCCGTGAGCACTGTCACCCTGGGCACTGTCATCATGGGCACGGTCACCGTGAGCACTATCTCCATGAGCACAGCCACTGTGAACACCATCACCATAATCACTGGCCTCATCGGTACTGTCACCATGAGCACTGCCACAATGAGCACTGTCAGCATGGGCACTTCCCCCATGAGCACTGTCACTATGAGAACTGCTACCATGGGTATCTTCACCATGAGTACTGTCACCCTCTGTATTGTCACCATTTGCACTGTCACCATCAGGACTATTACCGTGAGTGCTATCACCGTGAGATCTCTCACCATGGTCACTGTCACCATGGCACCTTGCACAATGCGTGCTGTCAACATGAGTGCTGTCACCATTGGCACTATCACTGTGAGCATTCTCACTGTGGTCAGAGTCAACATGGGCTCTGTCACCATGAGCACTGTCACCATAGGCAATGTCACCGTGGTCAGTGTCACCATGAGCAATGTCTCCATGGGCACTCCTACAGTGGGCACTGTCACTGTGCGAACTGTCACCATGGTTACTGCCACTATGAGCAGTGTCTCTGTGAGTACTGTCAGCATGGGTTTTTACCGTGAGCACTGTCACCATGAGCCCTGTCACCATTTTCCAGTGCCACCATGTGCACTACCACCATGTGCACTCTCACCATGGGCACTATCACCGATAACACTGTCACCATAAGTACTGTCTGCATGGGCACTGTCACCAAGGGCACGGCCAACATGTGACCTGTAACCATTGTCAGTGTCACTGTGAGAAGTGTCACCATGGGAATTAACAACATAGGCACTCTCATCATGAGCACTGTCACCATGAGCACTGACACCACGAGCACTGTCACCCAGGGCAGTGCCACCATGAGCACTGTCACCATAACTCTTGCTATGAGAATTGTAACCATGGGCAATTTCTCAATGAGTAATGTCACCATGTGTATTTTCACCTTGGGCACTCTCAAAGTAAACAGTATTACCATGAGCACTTTCACTGTGAACACTGTCACCATGGGCACTGGCACAATGTGGTGTGTCACCATGAGCCATGTCACCATGGGAAATGTCACCGTGAGAAGTGTCACCATAGGCAATGTCACCATGGGCAATGTTACCATGGGAACTGCCATTTTGAGCACTGTCACCATGGGTACTGCAACCATGAGTACTGTCACCATGAGTAATTTAACCATTGGCAGTATGACCATGTGCACTGTCACCATGGGCACTATCACCATGACAACTCTCAGCGTGAGCACTGTCACTGTTGGAAATGGCATTGTGTGCAATTCCAACATGGGCAATGTCACCATGGACATTATCGCTGTGAGCACTGTCAATATGAGCACATCAACATGAGCCCTGTCACCATGGGCAATGTCACTGTGAGAAGTGTCACTATAGGCAATGTCACCGTGGGCACTGTCACCATGGTCACTGCCACCACTGTCACTGTCATTTTGAGCACTGTCACCATGGGTACTGCAACCATGAGCGCTGTCACCATGAGCACTGTCACCATTGCAAGTATCACCATGTGCACTGTCACCATGGGCACTATCACAATGAGAACTGTCAGCATGGGCACTGTCACTCTTGGCAATGTCACCATGGGCACTATCACTTTGAGCACTGTCAACATGAGCACGTCACCATGGGCACTGTCAACATGGGTACTATCTCGAAGGTCAATGTCACCATGAGCATTGTCAGGATGGGCAACTTCACCGTGAGCACTGTCACCAATGGCACTATCACCATGAGCAATGTCACTGTGGGCCGTGTCACCAGGGGCACTATCACCATGGTTAATGTTATCATTGGCACTTTCCCCGTGAGCACTGTCACCCTGGGCACTGTCATCATGGGCACGGTCACCGTGAGCACTATCTCCATGAGCACAGCCACTGTGAACACCATCACCATAATCACTGGCCTCATCGGTACTGTCACCATGAGCACTGCCACAATGAGCACTGTCAGCATGGGCACATCCCCCATGAGCACTGTCACTATGAGAACTGCTACCATGGGTATTTTCACCATGTGTACTGTCACCCTGTGTATTGTCACCATTTGCACTGTCACCATGAGGACTATTACCGTGAGCGCTATCACCGTGAGATCTCTCACCATGGTCACTGTCACCATGGCACCTTGCACAATGCGTGCTGTCAACATGAGTGCTGGCACCATTGGCACTATCACTGTGAGCATTCTCACTGTGGTCAGTGTCACCATGGGCACTGTCACCATGAGCACTGTCACCATAGGCAATGTCACCATGGTCAGTGTCACCATGAGCACTGTCAACATGGGCACTCATACAGTGGGCACTGTCACTGTGAGCACTGTCACCTTGGGTACTGCCACCATGAGCGCTGTCACCATGAGCACTGTCACCATTGTGAGTATCACAATGTGCACTGTCACCATGGGCACTGGCACAATGTCGTGTGTCACCTTGAGCAATGTCACCATGGGAAATGTCACCGTGAGATGTGTCACCATAGGCAATGTCACCATGGGCAATGTCACCATGGGAAATGCCATTTTGCACACTGTCACCATGGGTACTGCAACCATGAGTACTGTCACCATTGGCAGTATGACCATGTGCACTGTCACCATGGGCACTATCACCATGACAACTCTCAGCGTGAGCACTGTCACTGTGGGAACTGGCATTGTGTGCAATTCCACCATGGGCAATGTCACCATGGGCACTATCACTGTGAGCACTGTCAATATAAGCACGTCAACATGAGCCCTGTCACCATTGGCAATGTCACCGTGAGAAGTGTCACTATAGGCGATGTCACCGTGGGCACTGTCACCATGGTCACTGCCACCACTGTCACTGTCATTTTGAGCACTGTCACCATGAGCACTGTCACCATTGCGATTATCACCATGTGTACTGTCACCATGGGCACTATCACAATGAGAACTGTCAGCGTGGGCACTGTCACTGTTGGCAAGGGCACCGTGGGCACTTCCACCATGGGCAATGTCACCATGGACACTATCACTGTGAGCACTGTCAACATGAGCACGTCACCATGGGCACTGTCAACATGGGTACTATCTCGAAGGGCAATGTCACCATGAGCATTGTCAGGAAGGGCAATTTCACCATGAGCACTGTCACCAAAGGCACTATCACCATGAGCAATGTCACTGTGGGCCGTGTCACCAGGGGCACTATCACCATGGTTAATGTTATCATTGGCACTTTCCCCGTGAGCACTGTCACCCTGGGCACTGTCATCATGGGCACGGTCACCGTGAGCACTATCTCCATGAGCACAGCCACAGTGAACACCATCACCATAATCACTGGCCTCATCGGTACTGTCACCATGAGCACTGCCACAATGAGCACTGTCAGCATGGGCACTTCCCCCATGAGCACTGTCACTATGAGAACTGCTAGCATGGGTATTTTCACCATGAGTACTGTCACCCTCTGTATTGTCACCATTTGCACTGTCACCATCAGGACTATTACCGTGAGTGCTATCACCGTGAGATCTCTCACCATGGTCACTGTCACCATGGCACCTTGCACAATGCGTGCTGTCAACATGAGTGCTGTCACCATTGGCACTATCACCGTGAGCATTCTCACTGTGGTCAGAGTCAACATGGGCTCTGTCACCATGAGCACTGTCACCATAGGCAATGTCACCGTGGTCAGTGTCACCATGAGCAATGTCTCCATGGGCACTCCTACAGTGGGCACTGTCACTGTGCGAACTGTCACCATGGTTACTGCCACTATGAGCAGTGTCTCTGTGAGTACTGTCAGCATGGGTTTTTACCGTGAGCACTGTCACCAGGAGCCCTGTCACCATTTTTCAGTGCCACCATGTGCACTACCACCATGTGCACTCTCACCATGGGCACTATCACCGATAACAATGTCACCATAAGTACTGTCTGCATGGGCACTGTCACCAAGGGCACGGCCAACATGTGACATGTAACCATTGTCAGTGTCACTGTGAGAAGTGTCACCATGGGAATTAACAACATAGGCACTCTCATCATGAGCACTGTCACCATGAGCACTGACACCACGAGCACTGTCACCCAGGGCAGTGCCACCATGAGCACTGTCACCATAACTGTTGCTATGAGAATTGTAACCATGGGCAATTTCTCAATGAGTAATGTCACCATGTGTATTTTCACCTTGGGCACTCTCAAAGTAAACAGTATTACGATGAGCACTTTCACTGTGAACACTGTCACCATGGGCACTGGCACAATGTGGTGTGTCACCATGAGACATGTCACCATGGGAAATGTCACCGTGAGAAGTGTCACCATAGGCAATGTCACCATGGGCAATGTCACCATGGGAACTGCCATTTTGAGCACTGTCACCATGGGTACTGCAACCATGAGTACTGTCACCATGAGTAATTTAACCATTGGCAGTATGACCATGTGCACTGTCACCATGGGCACTATCACCATGACAACTCTCAGCGTGAGCACTGTCACTGTTGGAAATGGCATTGTGTGCAATTCCACCATGGGCAATGTCACCATGGACATTATCGCTGTGAGCACTGTCAATATGAGCACGTCAACATGAGCCCTGTCACCATGGGCAATGTCACTGTGAGAAGTGTCACTATAGGCAATGTCACGGTGGGCACTGTCACCATGGTCACTGCCACCACTGTCACTGTCATTTTGATCACTGTCACCATGGGTACTGCAACCATGAGCGCTGTCACCATGAGCACTGTCACCATTGCAAGTATCACCATGTGCACTGTCACCATGGGCACTATCACAATGAGAACTGTCAGCATGGGCACTGTCACTCTTGGCAATGTCACCATGGGCACTATCACTGTGAGCACTGTCAACATGAGCACGTCAACATGGGCAATGTAAACATGGGTACTATCTCGAAGGGCAATGTCACCATGAGCATTGTCAGGATGGGCAACTTCACCGTGAGCACTGTCACCAATGGCACTATCACCATGAGCAATGTCACTGTGGGCCGTGTCACCAGGGGCACTATCACCATGGTTAATGTTATCATTGGCACTTTCCCCGTGAGCACTGTCACCCTGGGCACTGTCATCATGGGCACGGTCACCGTGAGCACTATCTCCATGAGCACAGCCACTGTGAACACCATCACCATAATCACTGGCCTCATCGGTACTGTCACCATGAGCACTGCCACAATGAGCACTGTCAGCATGGGCACATCCCCCATGAGCACTGTCACTATGAGAACTGCTACCATGGGTATTTTCACCATGTGTACTGTCACCCTGTGTATTGTCACCATTTGCACTGTCACCATGAGGACTATTGCCGTGAGCGCTATCACCGTGAGATCTCTCACCATGGTCACTGTCACCATGGCACCTTGCACAATGCGTGCTGTCAACATGAGTGCTGGCACCATTGGCACTATCACTGTGAGCATTCTCACTGTGGTCAGTGTCACCATGGGCACTGTCACCATGAGCACTGTCACCATAGGCAATGTCACCATGGTCAGTGTCACCATGAGCACTGTCAACATGGGCACTCATACAGTGGGCACTGTCACTGTGAGCACTGTCACCTTGGTTACTGCCACCATGAGCGCTGTCACCATGAGCACTGTCACCATTGTGAGTATCACAATGTGCACTGTCACCATGGGCACTGGCACAATGTCGTGTGTCACCTTGAGCAATGTCACCATGGGAAATGTCACCGTGTGATGTGTCACCACAGGCAATGTCACCATGGGCAATGTCACCATGGGAAATGCCATTTTGCACACTGTCACCATGGGTACTGCAACCATGAGTACTGTCACCATTGGCAGTATGACCATGTGCACTGTCACCATGGGCACTATCACCATGACAACTCTCAGCGTGAGCACTGTCACTGTGGGAACTGGCATTGTGTGCAATTCCACCATGGGCAATGTCACCATGGGCACTATTACTGTGAGCACTGTCAATATAAGCACGTCAACATGAGCCCTGTCACCATTGGCAATGTCACCGTGAGAAGTGTCACTATAGGCGATGTCACCGTGGGCACTGTCACCATGGTCACTGCCACCACTGTCACTGTCATTTTGAGCACTGTCACCATGGGTATTGCAACCATGAGCACTGTCACCATGAGCACTGTCACCATTGCGATTATCACCATGTGTACTGTCACCATGGGCACTATCACAATGAGAACTGTCAGCGTGGGCACTGTCACTGTTGGCAAGGGCACCGTGGGCACTTCCACCATGGGCAATGTCACCATGGGCACTATCACTGTGAGCACTGTCAACATGAGCACGTCACCATGGGCACTGTCACCATGAGCAATGTCACTGTGGGCCGTGTCACCAGGGGCACTATCACCATGGTTAATGTTATCATTGGCACTTTCCCCGTGAGCACTGTCACCCTGGGCACTGTCATCATGGGCACGGTCACCGTGAGCACTATCTCCATGAGCACAGCCACTGTGAACACCATCACCATAATCACTGGCCTCATCGGTACTGTCACCATGAGCACTGCCACAATGAGCACTGTCAGCATGGGTACTTCCCCCATGAGCACTGTCACTATGAGAACTGCTAGCATGGGTATTTTCACCATGAGTACTGTCACCCTCTGTATTGTCACCATTTGCACTGTCACCATCAGGACTATTACCGTGAGTGCTATCACCGTGAGATCTCTCACCATGGTCACTGTCACCATGGCACCTTGCACAATGCGTGCTGTCAACATGAGTGCTGTCACCATTGGCACTATCACCGTGAGCATTCTCACTGTGGTCAGAGTCAACATGGGCTCTGTCACCATGAGCACTGTCACCATAGGCAATGTCACCGTGGTCAGTGTCACCATGAGCAATGTCTCCATGGGCACTCCTACAGTGGGCACTGTCACTGTGCGAACTGTCACCATGGTTACTGCCACTATGAGCAGTGTCTCTGTGAGTACTGTCAGCATGGGTTTTTACCGTGAGCACTGTCACCATGAGCCCTGTCACCATTTCTCAGTGCCACCATGTGCACTACCTCCATGTGCACTCTCACCATGGGCACTATCACCGATAACACTGTCACCATAAGTACTGTCTTCATGGGCACTGTCACCAAGGGCACGGCCAACATGTGACCTGTAACCATTGTCAGTGTCACTGTGAGAAGTGTCACCATGGGAATTAACAACATAGGCACTCTCATCATGAGCACTGTCACCATGAGCACTGACACCACGAGCACTGTCACCCAGGGCAGTGCCACCATGAGCACTGTCACCATAACTGTTGCTATGAGAATTGTAACCATGGGCAATTTCTCAATGAGTAATGTCACCATGTGTATTTTCACCTTGGGCACTCTCAAAGTAAACAGTATTACCATGAGCACTTTCACTGTGAACACTGTCACCATGGGCACTGGCACAATGTGGTGTGTCACCATGAGCCATGTCACCATGGGAAATGTCACCGTGAGAAGTGTCACCATAGGCAATGTCACCATGGGCAATGTCACCATGGGAACTGCCATTTTGAGCACTGTCACCATGGGTACTACAACCATGAGTACTGTCACCATGAGTAATTTAACCATTGGCAGTATGACCATGTGTACTGTCACCATGGGCACTATCACCATGACAACTCTCAGCGTGAGCACTGTCACTGTTGGAAATGGCATTGTGTGCAATTCCACCATGGGCAATGTCACCATGGACATTATCGCTGTGAGCACTGTCAATATGAGCACGTCAACATGAGCCCTGTCACCATGGGCAATGTCACCGTGAGAAGTGTCACTATAGGCGATGTCACCGTGGGCACTGTCACCATGGTCACTGCCACCACTGTCACTGTCATTTTGAGCACTGTCACCATGGGTACTGCAACCATGAGCGCTGTCACCATGAGCACTGTCACCATTGCAAGTATCACCATGTGCACTGTCACCATGGGCACTATCACAATGAGAACTGTCAGCATGGGCACTGTCACTCTTGGCAATGTCACCATGGGCACTATCACTTTGAGCACTGTCAACATGAGCACGTCACCATGGGCACTGTCAACATGGGTACTATCTCGAAGGTCAATGTCACCATGAGCATTGTCAGGATGGGCAACTTCACCGTGAGCACTGTCACCAATGGCACTATCACCATGAGCAATGTCACTGTGGGCCGTGTCACCAGGGGCACTATCACCATGGTTAATGTTATCATTGGCACTTTCCCCGTGAGCACTGTCACCCTGGGCACTGTCATCATGGGCACGGTCACCGTGAGCACTATCTCCATGAGCACAGCCACTGTGAACACCATCACCATAATCACTGGCCTCATCGGTACTGTCACCATGAGCACTGCCACAATGAGCACTGTCAGCATGGGCACATCCCCCATGAGCACTGTCACTATGAGAACTGCTACCATGGGTATTTTCACCATGTGTACTGTCACCCTGTGTATTGTCACCATTTGCACTGTCACCATGAGGACTATTACCGTGAGCGCTATCACCGTGAGATCTCTCACCATGGTCACTGTCACCATGGCACCTTGCACAATGCGTGCTGTCAACATGAGTGCTGGCACCATTGGCACTATCACTGTGAGCATTCTCACTGTGGTCAGTGTCACCATGGGCACTGTCACCATGAGCACTGTCACCATAGGCAATGTCACCATGGTCAGTGTCACCATGAGCACTGTCAACATGGGCACTCATACAGTGGGCACTGTCACTGTGAGCACTGTCACCTTGGGTACTGCCACCATGAGCGCTGTCACCATGAGCACTGTCACCATTGTGAGTATCACAATGTGCACTGTCACCATGGGCACTGGCACAATGTCGTGTGTCACCTTGAGCAATGTCACCATGGGAAATGTCACCGTGAGATGTGTCACCATAGGCAATGTCACCATGGGCAATGTCACCATGGGAAATGCCATTTTGCACACTGTCACCATGGGTACTGCAACCATGAGTACTGTCACCATTGGCAGTATGACCATGTGCACTGTCACCATGGGCACTATCACCATGACAACTCTCAGCGTGAGCACTGTCACTGTGGGAACTGGCATTGTGTGCAATTCCACCATGGGCAATGTCACCATGGGCACTATCACTGTGAGCACTGTCAATATAAGCACGTCAACATGAGCCCTGTCACCATTGGCAATGTCACCGTGAGAAGTGTCACTATAGGCGATGTCACCGTGGGCACTGTCACCATGGTCACTGCCACCACTGTCACTGTCATTTTGAGCACTGTCACCATGGGTATTGCAACCATGAGCACTGTCACCATGAGCACTGTCACCATTGCGATTATCACCATGTGTACTGTCACCATGGGCACTATCACAATGAGAACTGTCAGCGTGGGCACTGTCACTGTTGGCAAGGGCACCGTGGGCACTTCCACCATGGGCAATGTCACCATGGGCACTATCACTGTGAGCACTGTCAACATGAGCACGTCACCATGGGCACTGTCAACATGGGTACTATCTCGAAGGGCAATGTCACCATGAGCATTGTCAGGAAGGGCAATTTCACCATGAGCACTGTCACCAAAGGCACTATCACCATGAGCAATGTCACTGTGGGCCGTGTCACCAGGGGCACTATCACCATGGTTAATGTTATCATTGGCATTTTCCCCATGAGCACTGTCACCCTGGGCACTGTCATCATGGGCACGGTCACCGTGAGCACTATCTCCATGAGCACAGCCACAGTGAACACCATCACCATAATCACTGGCCTCATCGGTACTGTCACCATGAGCACTGCCACAATGAGCACTGTCAGCATGGGCACTTCCCCCATGAGCACTGTCACTATGAGAACTGCTAGCATGGGTATTTTCACCATGAGTACTGTCACCCTCTGTATTGTCACCATTTGCACTGTCACCATCAGGACTATTACCGTGAGTGCTATCACCGTGAGATCTCTCACCATGGTCACTGTCACCATGGCACCTTGCACAATGCGTGCTGTCAACATGAGTGCTGTCACCATTGGCACTATCACCGTGAGCATTCTCACTGTGGTCAGAGTCAACATGGGCTCTGTCACCATGAGCACTGTCACCATAGGCAATGTCACCGTGGTCAGTGTCACCATGAGCAATGTCTCCATGGGCACTCCTACAGTGGGCACTGTCACTGTGCGAACTGTCACCATGGTTACTGCCACTATGAGCAGTGTCTCTGTGAGTACTGTCAGCATGGGTTTTTACCGTGAGCACTGTCACCATGAGCCCTGTCACCATTTTTCAGTGCCACCATGTGCACTACCACCATGTGCACTCTCACCATGGGCACTATCACCGATAACACTGTCACCATAAGTACTGTCTGCATGGGCACTGTCACCAAGGGCACGGCCAACATGTGACCTGTAACCATTGTCAGTGTCACTGTGAGAAGTGTCACCATGGGAATTAACAACATAGGCACTCTCATCATGAGCACTGTCACCATGAGCACTGACACCACGAGCACTGTCACCCAGGGCAGTGCCACCATGAGCACTGTCACCATAACTGTTGCTATGAGAATTGTAACCATGGACAATTTCTCAATGAGTAATGTCACCATGTGTATTTTCACCTTGGGCACTCTCAAAGTAAACAGTATTACCATGAGCACTTTCACTGTGAACACTGTCACCATGGGCACTGGCACAATGTGGTGTGTCACCATGAGCCATGTCACCATGGGAAATGTCACCGTGAGAAGTGTCACCATAGGCAATGTCACCATGGGCAATGTCACCATGGGAACTGCCATTTTGAGCACTGTCACCATGGGTACTGCAACCATGAGTACTGTCACCATGAGTAATTTAACCATTGGCAGTATGACCATGTGCACTGTCACCATGGGCACTATCACCATGACAACTCTCAGCGTGAGCACTGTCACTGTTGGAAATGGCATTGTGTGCAATTCCACCATGGGCAATGTCACCATGGACATTATCGCTGTGAGCACTGTCAATATGAGCACGTCAACATGAGCCCTGTCACCATGGGCAATGTCACCGTGAGAAGTGTCACTATAGGCGATGTCACCGTGGGCACTGTCACCATGGTCACTGCCACCACTGTCACTGTCATTTTGAGCACTGTCACCATGGGTACTGCAACCATGAGCGCTGTCACCATGAGCACTGTCACCATTGCAAGTATCACCATGTGCACTGTCACCATGGGCACTATCACAATGAGAACTGTCAGCATGGGCACTGTCACTCTTGGCAATGTCACCATGGGCACTATCACTTTGAGCACTGTCAACATGAGCACGTCACCATGGGCACTGTCAACATGGGTACTATCTCGAAGGTCAATGTCACCATGAGCATTGTCAGGATGGGCAACTTCACCGTGAGCACTGTCACCAATGGCATTATCACCATGAGCAATGTCACTGTGGGCCGTGTCACCAGGGGCACTATCACCATGGTTAATGTTATCATTGGCACTTTCCCCGTGAGCACTGTCACCCTGGGCACTGTCATCATGGGCACGGTCACCGTGAGCACTATCTCCATGAGCACAGCCACTGTGAACACCATCACCATAATCACTGGCCTCATCGGTACTGTCACCATGAGCACTGCCACAATGAGCACTGTCAGCATGGGCACATCCCCCATGAGCACTGTCACTATGAGAACTGCTACCATGGGTATTTTCACCATGTGTACTGTCACTCTGTGTATTGTCACCATTTGCACTGTCACCATGAGGACTATTACCGTGAGCGCTATCACCGTGAGATCTCTCACCATGGTCACTGTCACCATGGCACCTTGCACAATGCGTGCTGTCAACATGAGTGCTGGCACCATTGGCACTATCACTGTGAGCATTCTCACTGTGGTCAGTGTCACCATGGGCACTGTCACCATGAGCACTGTCACCATAGGCAATGTCACCATGGTCAGTGTCACCATGAGCACTGTCAACATGGGCACTCATACAGTGGGCACTGTCACTGTGAGCACTGTCACCTTGGGTACTGCCACCATGAGCGCTGTCACCAAGAGCACTGTCACCATTGTGAGTATCACAATGTGCACTGTCACCATGGGCACTGGCACAATGTCGTGTGTCACCTTGAGCAATGTCACCATGGGAAATGTCACCGTGAGATGTGTCACCATAGGCAATGTCACCATGGGCAATGTCACCATGGGAAATGCCATTTTGCACACTGTCACCATGGGTACTGCAACCATGAGTACTGTCACCATTGGCAGTATGACCATGTGCACTGTCACCATGGGCACTATCACCATGACAACTCTCAGCGTGAGCACTGTCACTGTGGGAACTGGCATTGTGTGCAATTCCACCATGGGCAATGTCACCATGGGCACTATCACTGTGAGCACTGTCAATATAAGCACGTCAACATGAGCCCTGTCACCATTGGCAATGTCACCGTGAGAAGTGTCACTATAGGCGATGTCACCGTGGGCACTGTCACCATGGTCACTGCCACCACTGTCACTGTCATTTTGAGCACTGTCACCATGGGTATTGCAACCATGAGCACTGTCACCATGAGCACTGTCACCATTGCGATTATCACCATGTGTACTGTCACCATGGGCACTATCACAATGAGAACTGTCAGCGTGGGCACTGTCACTGTTGGCAAGGGCACCGTGGGCACTTCCACCATGGGCAATGTCACCATGGGCACTATCACTGTGAGCACTGTCAACATGAGCACGTCACCATGGGCACTGTCAACATGGGTACTATCTCGAAGGGCAATGTCACCATGAGCATTGTCAGGAAGGGCAATTTCACCATGAGCACTGTCACCAAAGGCACTATCACCATGAGCAATGTCACTGTGGGCCGTGTCACCAGGGGCACTATCACCATGGTTAATGTTATCATTGGCACTTTCCCCGTGAGCACTGTCACCCTGGGCACTGTCATCATGGGCACGGTCACCGTGAGCACTATCTCCATGAGCACAGCCACAGTGAACACCATCACCATAATCACTGGCCTCATCGGTACTGTCACCATGAGCACTGCCACAATGAGCACTGTCAGCATGGGCACTTCCCCCATGAGCACTGTCACTATGAGAACTGCTAGCATGGGTATTTTCACCATGAGTACTGTCACCCTCTGTATTGTCACCATTTGCACTGTCACCATCAGGACTATTACCGTGAGTGCTATCACCGTGAGATCTCTCACCATGGTCACTGTCACCATGGCACCTTGCACAATGCGTGCTGTCAACATGAGTGCTGTCACCATTGGCACTATCACCGTGAGCATTCTCACTGTGGTCAGAGTCAACATGGGCTCTGTCACCATGAGCACTGTCACCATAGGCAATGTCACCGTGGTCAGTGTCACCATGAGCAATGTCTCCATGGGCACTCCTACAGTGGGCACTGTCACTGTGCGAACTGTCACCATGGTTACTGCCACTATGAGCAGTGTCTCTGTGAGTACTGTCAGCATGGGTTTTTACCGTGAGCACTGTCACCATGAGCCCTGTCACCATTTTTCAGTGCCACCATGTGCACTACCACCATGTGCACTCTCACCATGGGCACTATCACCGATAACACTGTCACCATAAGTACTGTCTGCATGGGCACTGTCACCAAGGGCACGGCCAACATGTGACCTGTAACCATTGTCAGTGTCACTGTGAGAAGTGTCACCATGGGAATTAACAACATAGGCACTCTCATCATGAGCACTGTCACCATGAGCACTGACACCACGAGCACTGTCACCCAGGGCAGTGCCACCATGAGCACTGTCACCATAACTGTTGCTATGAGAATTGTAACCATGGGCAATTTCTCAATGAGTAATGTCACCATGTGTATTTTCACCTTGGGCACTCTCAAAGTAAACAGTATTACCATGAGCACTTTCACTGTGAACACTGTCACCATGGGCACTGGCACAATGTGGTGTGTCACCATGAGCCATGTCACCATGGGAAATGTCACCGTGAGAAGTGTCACCATAGGCAATGTCACCATGGGCAATGTCACCATGGGAACTGCCATTTTGAGCACTGTCACCATGGGTACTGCAACCATGAGTACTGTCACCATGAGTAATTTAACCATTGGCAGTATGACCATTTGCACTGTCACCATGGGCACTATCACCATGACAACTCTCAGCGTGAGCACTGTCACTGTTGGAAATGGCATTGTGTGCAATTCCACCATGGGCAATGTCACCATGGACATTATCGCTGTGAGCACTGTCAATATGAGCACGTCAACATGAGCCCTGTCACCATGGGCAATGTCACCGTGAGAAATGTCACTATAGGCAATGTCACCGTGGGCACTGTCACCATGGTCACTGCCACCACTGTCACTGTCATTTTGAGCACTGTCACCATGGGTACTGCAACCATGAGCGCTGTCACCATGAGCACTGTCACCATTGCAAGTATCACCATGTGCACTGTCACCATGGGCACTATCACAATGAGAACTGTCAGCATGGGCACTGTCACTCTTGGCAATGTCACCATGGGCACTATCACTTTGAGCACTGTCAACATGAGCACGTCACCATGGGCACTGTCAACATGGGTACTATCTCGAAGGTCAATGTCACCATGAGCATTGTCAGGATGGGCAAATTCACCGTGAGCACTGTCACCAATGGCACTATCACCATGAGCAATGTCACTGTGGGCCGTGTCACCAGGGGCACTATCACCATGGTTAATGTTATCATTGGCACTTTCCCCGTGAGCACTGTCACCCTGGGCACTGTCATCATGGGCACGGTCACCGTGAGCACTATCTCCATGAGCACAGCCACTGTGAACACCATCACCATAATCACTGGCCTCATCGGTACTGTCACCATGAGCACTGCCACAATGAGCACTGTCAGCATGGGCACTTCCCCCATGAGCACTGTCACTATGAGAACTGCTAGCATGGGTATTTTCACCATGAGTACTGTCACCCTCTGTATTGTCACCATTTGCACTGTCACCATCAGGACTATTACCGTGAGTGCTATCACCGTGAGATCTCTCACCATGGTCACTGTCACCATGGCACCTTGCACAATGCGTGCTGTCAACATGAGTGCTGTCACCATTGGCACTATCACCGTGAGCATTCTCACTGTGGTCAGAGTCAACATGGGCTCTGTCACCATGAGCACTGTCACCATAGGCAATGTCACCGTGGTCAGTGTCACCATGAGCAATGTCTCCATGGGCACTCCTACAGTGGGCACTGTCACTGTGCGAACTGTCACCATGGTTACTGCCACTATGAGCAGTGTCTCTGTGAGTACTGTCAGCATGGGTTTTTACCGTGAGCACTGTCACCATGAGCCCTGTCACCATTTTCCAGTGCCACCATGTGCACTACCACCATGTGCACTCTCACCATGGGCACTATCACCGATAACACTGTCACCATAAGTACTGTCTGCATGGGCACTGTCACCAAGGGCACGGCCAACATGTGACCTGTAACCATTGTCAGTGTCACTGTGAGAAGTGTCACCATGGGAATTAACAACATAGGCACTCTCATCATGAGCACTGTCACCATGAGCACTGACACCACGAGCACTGTCACCCAGGGCAGTGCCACCATGAGCACTGTCACCATAACTCTTGCTATGAGAATTGTAACCATGGGCAATTTCTCAATGAGTAATGTCACCATGTGTATTTTCACCTTGGGCACTCTCAAAGTAAACAGTATTACCATGAGCACTTTCACTGTGAACACTGTCACCATGGGCACTGGCACAATGTGGTGTGTCACCATGAGCCATGTCACCATGGGAAATGTCACCGTGAGAAGTGTCACCATAGGCAATGTCACCATGGGCAATGTTACCATGGGAACTGCCATTTTGAGCACTGTCACCATGGGTACTGCAACCATGAGTACTGTCACCATGAGTAATTTAACCATTGGCAGTATGACCATGTGCACTGTCACCATGGGCACTATCACCATGACAACTCTCAGCGTGAGCACTGTCACTGTTGGAAATGGCATTGTGTGCAATTCCAACATGGGCAATGTCACCATGGACATTATCGCTGTGAGCACTGTCAATATGAGCACATCAACATGAGCCCTGTCACCATGGGCAATGTCACTGTGAGAAGTGTCACTATAGGCAATGTCACCGTGGGCACTGTCACCATGGTCACTGCCTCCACTGTCACTGTCATTTTGAGCACTGTCACCATGGGTACTGCAACCATGAGCGCTGTCACCATGAGCACTGTCACCATTGCAAGTATCACCATGTGCACTGTCACCATGGGCACTATCACAATGAGAACTGTCAGCATGGGCACTGTCACTCTTGGCAATGTCACCATGGGCACTATCACTTTGAGCACTGTCAACATGAGCACGTCACCATGGGCACTGTCAACATGGGTACTATCTCGAAGGGCAATGTCACCATGAGCATTGTCAGGATGGGCAACTTCACCGTGAGCACTGTCACCAATGGCACTATCACCATGAGCAATGTCACTGTGGGCCGTGTCACCAGGGGCACTATCACCATGGTTAATGTTATCATTGGCACTTTCCCCGTGAGCACTGTCACCCTGGGCACTGTCATCATGGGCACGGTCACCGTGAGCACTATCTCCATGAGCACAGCCACTGTGAACACCATCACCATAATCACTGGCCTCATCGGTACTGTCACCATGAGCACTGCCACAATGAGCACTGTCAGCATGGGTACTTCCCCCATGAGCACTGTCACTATGAGAACTGCTAGCATGGGTATTTTCACCATGAGTACTGTCACTCTCTGTATTGTCACCATTTGCACTGTCACCATCAGGACTATTACCGTGAGTGCTATCACCATGAGATCTCTCACCATGGTCACTGTCACCATGGCACCTTGCACAATGGGGGCTGTCAACATGAGTTCTGGCACCATTGGCACTATCACTGTGAGCATTCTCACTGTGGTCATTGTCACCATGGGCACTGTCACCATGAGCACTGTCACCATAGGCAATGTCACCATGGTCAGTGTCACCATGAGCACTGTCAACATGGGCACTCATACAGTGGGCACTGTCACTGTGAGCACTGTCACCTTGGGTACTGCCACCATGAGCGCTGTCACGATGAGCACTGTCACCATTGCGAGTATCTCAATGTGCACTGTCACCATGGGCACTGGCACAATGTCGTGTGTCACCTTGAGCAATGTCACCATGGGAAATGTCACCGTGAGATGTGTCACCATAGGCAATGTCACCATGGGCAATGTCACCATGGGAAATGCCATTTTGCACACTGTCACCATGGGTACTGCAACCATGAGTACTGTCACCATTGGCAGTATGACCATGTGCACTGTCACCATGGGCACTATCACCATGACAACTCTCAGCGTGAGCACTGTCACTGTGGGAACTGGCATTGTGTGCAATTCCACCATGGGCAATGTCACCATGGGCACTATCACTGTGAGCACTGTCAATATAAGCACGTCAACATGAGCCCTGTCACCATTGGCAATGTCACCGTGAGAAGTGTCACTATAGGCGATGTCACCGTGGGCACTGTCACCATGGTCACTGCCACCACTGTCACTGTCATTTTGAGCACTGTCACCATGGGTATTGCAACCATGAGCACTGTCACCATGAGCACTGTCACCATTGCGATTATCACCATGTGTACTGTCACCATGGGCACTATCACAATGAGAACTGTCAGCGTGGGCACTGTCACTGTTGGCAAGGGCACCGTGGGCACTTCCACCATGGGCAATGTCACCATGGGCACTATCACTGTGAGCACTGTCAACATGAGCACGTCACCATGGGCACTGTCCACATGGGTACTATCTCGAAGGGCAATGTCACCATGAGCATTGTCAGGAATGGCAATTTCACCATGAGCACTGTCACCAAAGGCACTATCACCATGAGCAATGTCACTGTGGGCCGTGTCACCAGGGGCACTATCACCATGGTTAATGTTATCATTGGCAATTTCCCCGTGAGCACTGTCACCCTGGGCACTGTCATCATGGGCACGGTCACCGTGAGCACTATCTCCATGAGCACAGCCACAGTGAACACCATCACCATAATCACTGGCCTCATCGGTACTGTCACCATGAGCACTGCCACAATGAGCACTGTCAGCATGGGCACTTCCCCCATGAGCACTGTCACTGTGAGAACTGCTAGCATGGGTATTTTCACCATGAGTACTCTCAACCTCTGTATTGTCACCATTTGCACTGTCACCATCAGGACTATTACCGTGAGTGCTATCACCGTGAGATCTCTCACCATGGTCACTGTCACCATGGCACCTTGCACAATGCGTGCTGTCAACATGAGTGCTGTCACCATTGCCACTATCACCGTGAGCATTCTCACTGTGGTCAGAGTCAACATGGGCTCTGTCACCATGAGCACTGTCACCATAGGCAATGTCACCGTGGTCAGTGTCACCATGAGCAATGTCTCCATGGGCACTCCTACAGTGGGCACTGTCACTGTGCGAACTGTCACCATGGTTACTGCCACTATGAGCAGTGTCTCTGTGAGTACTGTCAGCATGGGTTTTTACCGTGAGCACTGTCACCATGAGCCCTGTCACCATTTTTCAGTGCCACCATGTGCACTACCACCATGTGCACTCTCACCATGGGCACTATCACCGATAACACTGTCACCATAAGTACTGTCTGCATGGGCACTGTCACCAAGGGCACGGCCAACATGTGACCTGTAACCATTGTCAGTGTCACTGTGAGAAGTGTCACCATGGGAATTAACAACATAGGCACTCTCATCATGAGCACTGTCACCATGAGCACTGACACCACGAGCACTGTCACCCAGGGCAGTGCCACCATGAGCACTGTCACCATAACTGTTGCTATGAGAATTGTAACCATGGGCAATTTCTCAATGAGTAATGTCACCATGTGTATTTTCACCTTGGGCACTCTCAAAGTAAACAGTATTACCATGAGCACTTTCACTGTGAACACTGTCACCATGGGCACTGGCACAATGTGGTGTGTCACCATGAGCCATATCACCATGGGAAATGTCACCGTGAGAAGTGTCACCATAGGCAATGTCACCATGGGCAATGTCACCATGGGAACTGCCATTTTGAGCACTGTCACCATGGGTACTGCAACCATGAGTACTGTCACCATGAGTAATTTAACCATTGGCAGTATGACCATGTGCACTGTCACCATGGGCACTATCACCATGACAACTCTCAGCGTGAGCACTGTCACTGTTGGAAATGGCATTGTGTGCAATTCCACCATGGGCAATGTCACCATGGACATTATCGCTGTGAGCACTGTCAATATGAGCACGTCAACATGAGCCCTGTCACCATGGGCAATGTCACTGTGAGAAGTGTCACTATAGGCAATGTCACCGTGGGCACTGTCACCATGGTCACTGCCACCACTGTCACTGTCATTTTGAGCACTGTCACCATGGGTACTGCAACCATGAGCGCTGTCACCATGAGCACTGTCACCATTGCAAGTATCACCATGTGTACTGTCACCATGGGCACTATCACAATGAGAACTGTCAGCATGGGCACTGTCACTCTTGGCAATGTCACCATGGGCACTATCACTTTGAGCACTGTCAACATGAGCACGTCACCATGGGCACTGTCAACATGGGTACTATCTCGAAGGTCAATGTCACCATGAGCATTGTCAGGATGGGCAACTTCACCGTGAGCACTGTCACCAATGGCACTATCACCATGAGCAATGTCACTGTGGGCCGTGTCACCAGGGGCACTATCACCATGGTTAATGTTATCATTGGCACTTTCCCCGTGAGCACTGTCACCCTGGGCACTGTCATAATGGGCACGGTCACCGTGAGCACTATCTCCATGAGCACAGCCACTGTGAACACCATCACCATAATCACTGGCCTCATCGGTACTGTCACCATGAGCACTGCCACAATGAGCACTGTCAGCATGGGCACATCCACCATGAGCACTGTCACTATGAGAACTGCTAGCATGGGTATTTTCACCATGAGTACTGTCACCCTCTGTATTGTCACCATTTGCACTGTCACCATCAGGACTATTACCGTGTTTGCTATCACCGTGAGATCTCTCACCATGGTCACTGTCACCATGGCACCTTGCACAATGCGTGCTGTCAACATGAGTGCTGTCACCATTGGCACTCTCGCCGTGAGCTTTCTCACTGTGGTCAGAGTCAACATGGGCTCTGTCACCATGAGCACTGTCACCATAGGCAATGTCACCGTGGTCAGTTTCACCATGAGCAATGACTCCATGGGCACTCCTACAGTGGGCACTGTCACTGTGCGAACTGTCACCATGGTTACTGCCACTATGAGCAGTGTCTCTGTGAGTACTGTCAGCATGGGTTTTTACCGTGAGCACTGTCACCATGAGCCCTGTCACCATTTTTCAGTGCCACCATGTGCACTACCACCATGTGCACTCTCACCATGGGCACTATCACCGATAACACTGTCACCATAAGTACTGTCTGCATGGGCACTGTCACCAAGGGCACGGCCAACATGTGACCTGTAACCATTGTCAGTGTCACTGTGAGAAGTGTCACCATGGGAATTAACAACATAGGCACTCTCATCATGAGCACTGTCACCATGAGCACTGACACCACGAGCACTGTCACCCAGGGCAGTGCCACCATGAGCACTGTCACCATAACTGTTGCTATGAGAATTGTAACCATGGGCAATTTCTCAATGAGTAATGTCACCATGTGTATTTTCACCTTGGGCACTCTCAAAGTAAACAGTATTACCATGAGCACTTTCACTGTGAACACTGTCACCATGGGCACTGGCACAATGTGGTGTGTCACCATGAGCCATATCACCATGGGAAATGTCACCGTGAGAAGTGTCACCATAGGCAATGTCACCATGGGCAATGTCACCATGGGAACTGCCATTTTGAGCACTGTCACCATGGGTACTGCAACCATGAGTACTGTCACCATGAGTAATTTAACCATTGGCAGTATGACCATGTGCACTGTCACCATGGGCACTATCACCATGACAACTCTCAGCGTGAGCACTGTCACTGTTGGAAATGGCATTGTGTGCAATTCCACCATGGGCAATGTCACCATGGACATTATCGCTGTGAGCACTGTCAATATGAGCACGTCAACATGAGCCCTGTCACCATGGGCAATGTCACTGTGAGAAGTGTCACTATAGGCAATGTCACCGTGGGCACTGTCACCATGGTCACTGCCACCACTGTCACTGTCATTTTGAGCACTGTCACCATGGGTACTGCAACCATGAGCGCTGTCACCATGAGCACTGTCACCATTGCAAGTATCACCATGTGTACTGTCACCATGGGCACTATCACAATGAGAACTGTCAGCATGGGCACTGTCACTCTTGGCAATGTCACCATGGGCACTATCACTTTGAGCACTGTCAACATGAGCACGTCACCATGGGCACTGTCAACATGGGTACTATCTCGAAGGTCAATGTCACCATGAGCATTGTCAGGATGGGCAACTTCACCGTGAGCACTGTCACCAATGGCACTATCACCATGAGCAATGTCACTGTGGGCCGTGTCACCAGGGGCACTATCACCATGGTTAATGTTATCATTGGCACTTTCCCCGTGAGCACTGTCACCCTGGGCACTGTCATAATGGGCACGGTGACCGTGAGCACTATCTCCATGAGCACAGCCACTGTGAACACCATCACCATAATCACTGGCCTCATCGGTACTGTCACCATGAGCACTGCCACAATGAGCACTGTCAGCATGGGCACATCCACCATGAGCACTGTCACTATGAGAACTGCTAGCATGGGTATTTTCACCATGAGTACTGTCACCCTCTGTATTGTCACCATTTGCACTGTCACCATCAGGACTATTACCGTGTTTGCTATCACCGTGAGATCTCTCACCATGGTCACTGTCACCATGGCACCTTGCACAATGCGTGCTGTCAACATGAGTGCTGTCACCATTGGCACTCTCGCCGTGAGCTTTCTCACTGTGGTCAGAGTCAACATGGGCTCTGTCACCATGAGCACTGTCACCATAGGCAATGTCACCGTGGTCAGTTTCACCATGAGCAATGACTCCATGGGCACTCCTACAGTGGGCACTGTCACTGTGCGAACTGTCACCATGGTTACTGCCACTATGAGCAGTGTCTCTGTGAGTACTGTCAGCATGGGTTTTTACCGTGAGCACTGTCACCATGAGCCCTGTCACCATTTTTCAGTGCCACCATGTGCACTACCACCATGTGCACTCTCACCATGGGCACTATCACCGATAACACTGTCACCATAAGTACTGTCTGCATGGGCACTGTCACCAAGGGCACGGCCAACATGTGACCTGTAACCATTGTCAGTGTCACTGTGAGAAGTGTCACCATGGGAATTAACAACATAGGCACTCTCATCATGAGCACTGTCACCATGAGCACTGACACCACGAGCACTGTCACCCAGGGCAGTGCCACCATGAGCACTGTCACCACAACTGTTGCTATGAGAATTGTAAGCATGGGCAATTTCTCAATGAGTAATGTCACCATGTGTATTTTCACCTTGGCCACTCTCAAAGTAAACAGTATTACCATGAGCACTTTCACTGTGAACACTGTCACCATGGGCACTGGCACAATGTGGTGTGTCACCATGAGCCATGTCACCATGGGCAATGTCACCGTGAGAAGTGTCACCATAGGCAATGTCACCATGGGCAATGTCACCATGGGAACTGCCATTTTGAGCACTCTCACCATGTGTACTACAACCATGAGTACTGTCACCATGAGTAATTTAACCATTGGCAGTATGACCATGGGCACTATCACCATGACAACTCTCAGCGTGAGCACTGTCACTGTTGGAAATGGCATTGTGTGCAATTCCACCATGGGCAATGTCACCATGGACATTATCGCTGTGAGCACTGTCAATATGAGCACGTCAACATGAGCCCTGTCACCATGGGCAATGTCACTGTGAGAAGTGTCACTATAGGCAATGTCACCGTGGGCACTGTCACCATGGTCACTGCCACCACTGTCACTGTCATTTTGAGCACTGTCACCATGGGTACTGCAACCATGAGCACTGTCACCATGAGCACTGTCACCATTGCAAGTATCACCATGTGCACTGTCACCATGGGCACTATCACAATGAGAACTGTCAGCATGGGCACTGTCACTCTTGGCAATGTCACCATGGGCACTATCACTTTGAGCACTGTCAACATGAGCACGTCACCATGGGCACTGTCAACATGGGTACTATCTCGAAGGTCAATGTCACCATGAGCATTGTCAGGATGGGCAACTTCACCGTGAGCACTGTCACCAATGGCACTATCACCATGAGCAATGTCACTGTGGGCCGTGTCACCAGGGGCACTATCACCATGGTTAATGTTATCATTGGCACTTTCCCCGTGAGCACTGTCACCCTGGGCACTGTCATCATGGGCACGGTCACCGTGAGCACTATCTCCATGAGCACAGCCACTGTGAACACCATCACCATAATCACTGGCCTCATCGGTACTGTCACCATGAGCACTGCCACAATGAGCACTGTCAGCATGGGCACATCCCCCATGAGCACTGTCACTATGAGAACTCCTACCATGGGTATTTTCACCATGTGTACTGTCACCCTGTGTATTGTCACCATTTGCACAGTCACCATGAGGACTATTACCGTGAGTGCTATCACCGTGAGATCTCTCACCATGGTCACTGTCACCATGGCACCTTGCACAATGGGGGCTGTCAACATGAGTGCTGGCACCAATGGCACTATCACCGTGAGCATTCTCACTGTGGTCAGTGTCACCATGGGCACTGTCACCATGAGCACTGTCACCATAGGCAATGTCACCATGGTCAGTGTCACCATGAGCACTGTCAACATGGGCACTCATACAGTGGGCACTGTCACTGTGAGCACTGTCACCTTGGGTACTGCCACCATGAGCGCTGTCACCATGAGCACTGTCACCATTGCGAGTATCACAATGTGCACTGTCACCATGGGCACTGGCACAATGTCGTGTGTCACCTTGAGCAATGTCACCATGGGAAATGTCACCGTGAGATGTGTCACCATAGGCAATGTCACCATGGGCAATGTCACAATGGGAAATGCTATTTTGCACACTGTCACCATGGGTACTGCAACCATGAGTACTGTCACCATTGGCAGTATGACCATGTGCACTGTCACCATGGGCACTATCACCATGACAACTCTCAGCGTGAGCACTGTCACTGTGGGAACTGGCATTGTGTGCAATTCCACCATGGGCCATGTCACCATGGGCACTATCACTGTGAGCACTGTCAATATAAGCACGTCAACATGAGCCCTGTCACCATTGGCAATGTCACCGTGAGAAGTGTCACTATAGGCAATGTCACCATGGGCACTGTCACCATGGGAACTGCCATTTTGAGCACTCTCACCATGTGTACTACAACCATGAGTACTGTCACCATGAGTAATTTAACCATTGGCAGTATGACCATGGGCACTATCACCATGACAACTCTCAGCGTGAGCACTGTCACTGTGGGAACTGGCATTGTGTGCAATTCCACCATGGGCAATGTCACCATGGGCACTATCACTGTGAGCACTGTCAATATGAGCACGTCAACATGAGCCCTGTCACCATTGGCAATGTCACCGTGAGAAGTGTCACTATAGGCAATGTCACCATGGGCACTGTCACCATGGTCACTGCCACCACTGTCACTGTCATTTTGAGCAGTCACCATGGGTACTGCAACCATGAGCGCTGTCACCATGAGCACTGTCACCATTGCAAGTATCACCATGTGCACTGTCACCAAGGGCACTATCACAATGAGAACTGTCAGCATGGGCACTGTCACTCTTGGCAATGTCACCATGGGCACTATCACTTTGAGCACTGTCAACATGAGCACGTCACCATGGGCACTGTCAACATGGGTACTATCTCGAAGGTCAATGTCACCATGAGCATTGTCAGGATGGGCAACTTCACCGTGAGCACTGTCACCAATGGCACTATCACCATGAGTAATGTCACTGTGGGCCGTGTCACCAGGGGCACTATCACCATGGTTAATGTTATCATTGGCACTTTCCCCATGAGCACTGTCACCCTGGGCACTGTCATCATGGGCAAGGTCACCGTGAGCACTATCTCCATGAGCACAGCCACTGTGAACACCATCACCATAATCACTGGCCTCATCGGTACTGTCACCATGAGCACTGCCACAATGAGCACTGTCAGCATGGGTACTTCCCCCATGAGCACTGTCACTATGAGAACTGCTAGCATGGGTATTTTCACCATGAGTACTGTCACCCTCTGTATTGTCACCATTTGCACTGTCACCATCAGGACTATTACCGTGAGTGCTATCACCGTGAGATCTCTCACCATGGTCACTGTCACCATGGCACCTTGCACAATGCGTGCTGTCAACATGAGTGCTGTCACCATTGGCACTATCACCGTGAGCATTCTCACTGTGGTCAGAGTCAACATGGGCTCTGTCACCATGAGCACTGTCACCATAGGCAATGTCACCGTGGTCAGTGTCACCATGAGCAATGTCTCCATGGGCACTCCTACAGTGGGCACTGTCACTGTGCGAACTGTCACCATGGTTACTGCCACTATGAGCAGTGTCTCTGTGAGTACTGTCAGCATGGGTTTTTACCGTGAGCACTGTCACCATGAGCCCTGTCACCATTTTTCAGTGCCACCATGTGCACTACCACCATGTGCACTCTCACCATGGGCACTATCACCGATAACACTGTCACCATCAGTACTGTCTGCATGGGCACTGTCACCAAGGGCACGGCCAACATGTGACCTGTAACCATTGTCAGTGTCACTGTGAGAAGTGTCACCATGGGAATTAACAACATAGGCACTCTCATCTTGAGCACTGTCACCATGAGCACTGACACCACGAGCACTGTCACCCAGGGCAGTGCCACCATGAGCACTGTCACCATAACTGTTGCTATGAGAATTGTAACCATGGGCAATTTCTCAATGAGTAATGTCACCATGTGTATTTTCACCTTGGGCACTCTCAAAGTAAACAGTATTACCATGAGCACTTTCACTGTGAACACTGTCACCATGGGCACTGGCACAATGTGGTGTGTCACCATGAGCCATGTCACCATGGGAAATGTCACCGTGAGAAGTGTCACCATAGGCAATGTCACCATGGGCAATGTCACCATGGGAACTGCCATTTTGAGCACTGTCACCATGGGTACTGCAACCATGAGTACTGTCAGCATGAGTAATTTAACCATTGGCAGTATGACCATGTGCACTGTCACCATGGGCACTATCACCATGACAACTCTCAGCGTGTGCACTGTCACTGTTGGAAATGGCATTGTGTGCAATTCCACCATGGGCAATGTCACCATGGACATTATCGCTGTGAGCACTGTCAATATGAGCACGTCAACATGAGCCCTGTCACCATGGGCAATGTCACTGTGAGAAGTGTCACTATAGGCAATGTCACCATGGGCACTGTCACCATGGTCACTGCCACCACTGTCACTGTCATTTTGAGCACTGTCACCATGGGTACTGCAACCATGAGCGCTGTCACCATGAGCACTGTCACCATTGCAAGTATCACCATGTGCACTGTCACCATGGGCACTATCACAATGAGAACTGTCAGCATGGGCACTGTCACTCTTGGCAATGTCACCATGGGCACTATCACTTTGAGCACTGTCAACATGAGCACGTCACCATGGGCACTGTCAACATGGGTACTATCTCGAAGGTCAATGTCACCATGAGCATTGTCAGGATGGGCAACTTCACCGTGAGCACTGTCTCCAAAGGCACTATCACCATGAGCAATGTCACTGTGGGCCGTGTCACCAGGGGCACTATCACCATGGTTAATGTTATCATTGGCACTTTCCCCGTGAGCACTGTCACCCTGGGCACTGTCATCATGGGCACGGTCACCGTGAGCACTATCTCCATGAGCACAGCCACTGTGAACACCATCACCATAATCACTGGCCTCATCGGTACTGTCACCATGAGCACTGCCACAATGAGCACTGTCAGCATGGGCACATCCCCCATGAGCACTGTCACTATGAGAACTGCTACCATGGGTATTTTCACCATGTGTATTGTCACCATTTGCACTGTCACCATGAGGACTATTACCGTGAGCGCTATCACCGTGAGATCCCTCACCATGGTCACTGTCACCATGGCACCTTGCACAATGGGGGCTGTCAACATGAGTTCTGGCACCATTG
The DNA here is from genome assembly GCF_964341445.2 of Mesoplodon mirus. NCBI lineage: Eukaryota > Metazoa > Chordata > Mammalia > Artiodactyla > Ziphiidae > Mesoplodon > Mesoplodon mirus. The sequence continues at coordinate 113,932,152 of NC_138976.1, read as the reverse complement.
GCACTATCACTGTGAGCATTCTCACTGTGGTCAGTGTCACCATGGGCACTGTCACCATGAGCACTGTCACCATAGGCAATGTCACCATGGTCAGTGTCACCATGAGCACTGTCAACATGGGCACTCATACAGTGGGCACTGTCACTGTGAGCACTGTCACCTTGGGTACTGCCACCATGAGCGCTGTCACGATGAGCACTGTCACCATTGCGAGTATCTCAATGTGCACTGTCACCATGGGCACAGGCACAATATCGTGTGTCACCTTGAGCAATGTCACCATGGGAAATGTCACCGTGAGATGTGTCACCATAGGCAATGTCACCATGGGCAATGTCACCATGGGAAATGCCATTTTGCACACTGTCACCATGGGTACTGCAACCATGAGTACTGTCACCATTGGCAGTATGACCATGTGCACTGTCACCATGGGCACTATCACCATGACAACTCTCAGCGTGAGCACTGTCACTGTGGGAACTGGCATTGTGTGCAATTCCACCATGGGCAATGTCACCATGGGCACTATCACTGTGAGCACTGTCAATATAAGCACGTCAACATGAGCCCTGTCACCATTGGCAATGTCACCGTGAGAAGTGTCACTATAGGCGATGTCACCGTGGGCACTGTCACCATGGTCACTGCCACCACTGTCACTGTCATTTTGAGCACTGTCACCATGGGTATTGCAACCATGAGCACTGTCACCATGAGCACTGTCACCATTGCGATTATCACCATGTGTACTGTCACCATGGGCACTATCACAATGAGAACTGTCAGCGTGGGCACTGTCACTGTTGGCAAGGGCACCGTGGGCACTTCCACCATGGACAATGTCACCATGGGCACTATCACTGTGAGCACTGTCAACATGAGCACGCCACCATGGGCACTGTCAACATGGGTACTATCTCGAAGGGCAATGTCACCATGAGCATTGTCAGGAATGGCAATTTCACCATGAGCACTGTCACCAAAGGCAATATCACCATGAGCAATGTCACTGTGGGCCGTGTCACCAGGGGCACTATCACCATGGTTAATGTTATCATTGGCACTTTCCCCGTGAGCACTGTCACCCTGGGCACTGTCATCATGGGCACGGTCACCGTGAGCACTATCTCCATGAGCACAGCCACAGTGAACACCATCACCATAATCACTGGCCTCATCGGTACTGTCACCATGAGCACTGCCACAATGAGCACTGTCAGCATGGGCACTTCCCCCATGAGCACTGTCACTATGAGAACTGCTAGCATGGGTATTTTCACCATGAGTACTCTCAACCTCTGTATTGTCACCATTTGCACTGTCACCATCAGGACTATTACCGTGAGTGCTATCACCGTGAGATCTCTCACCATGGTCACTGTCACCATGGCACCTTGCACAATGCGTGCTGTCAACATGAGTGCTGTCACCATTGGCACTATCACCGTGAGCATTCTCACTGTGGTCAGAGTCAACATGGGCTCTGTCACCATGAGCACTGTCACCATAGGCAATGTCACCGTGGTCAGTGTCACCATGAGCAATGTCTCCATGGGCACTCCTACAGTGGGCACTGTCACTGTGCGAACTGTCACCATGGTTACTGCCACTATGAGCAGTGTCTCTGTGAGTACTGTCAGCATGGGTTTTTACCGTGAGCACTGTCACCATGAGCCCTGTCACCATTTTTCAGTGCCACCATGTGCACTACCACCATGTGCACTCTCACCATGGGCACTATCACCGATAACACTGTCACCATAAGTACTGTCTGCATGGGCACTGTCACCAAGGGCACGGCCAACATGTGACCTGTAACCATTGTCAGTGTCACTGTGAGAAGTGTCACCATGGGAATTAACAACATAGGCACTCTCATCATGAGCACTGTCACCATGAGCACTGACACCACGAGCACTGTCACCCAGGGCAGTGCCACCATGAGCACTGTCACCATAACTGTTGCTATGAGAATTGTAACCATGGGCAATTTCTCAATGAGTAATGTCACCATGTGTATTTTCACCTTGGGCACTCTCAAAGTAAACAGTATTACCATGAGCACTTTCACTGTGAACACTGTCACCATGGGCACTGGCACAATGTGGTGTGTCACCATGAGCCATATCACCATGGGAAATGTCACCGTGAGAAGTGTCACCATAGGCAATGTCACCATGGGCAATGTCACCATGGGAACTGCCATTGTGAGCACTGTCACCATGGGTACTGCAACCATGAGTACTGTCAGCATGAGTAATTTAACCATTGGCAGTATGACCATGTGCACTGTCACCATGGGCACTATCACCATGACAACTCTCAGCGTGAGCACTGTCACTGTTGGAAATGGCATTGTGTGCAATTCCACCATGGGCAATGTCACCATGGACATTATCGCTGTGAGCACTGTCAATATGAGCACGTCAACATGAGCCCTGTCACCATGGGCAATGTCACTGTGAGAAGTGTCACTATAGGCAATGTCACCGTGGGCACTGTCACCATGGTCACTGCCACCACTGTCACTGTCATTTTGAGCACTGTCACCATGGGTACTGCAACCATGAGCGCTGTCACCATGAGCACTGTCACCATTGCAAGTATCACCATGTGTACTGTCACCATGGGCACTATCACAATGAGAACTGTCAGCATGGGCACTGTCACTCTTGGCAATGTCACCATGGGCACTATCACTTTGAGCACTGTCAACATGAGCACGTCACCATGGGCACTGTCAACATGGGTACTATCTCGAAGGTCAATGTCACCATGAGCATTGTCAGGATGGGCAACTTCACCGTGAGCACTGTCACCAATGGCACTATCACCATGAGCAATGTCACTGTGGGCCGTGTCACCAGGGGCACTATCACCATGGTTAATGTTATCATTGGCACTTTCCCCGTGAGCACTGTCACCCTGGGCACTGTCATCATGGGCACGGTCACCGTGAGCACTATCTCCATGAGCACAGCCACTGTGAACACCATCACCATAATCACTGGCCTCACCGGTACTGTCACCATGAGCACTGCCACAATGAGCACTGTCAGCATGGGCACATCCCCCATGAGCACTGTCACTATGAGAACTCCTACCATGGGTATTTTCACCATGTGTACTGTCACCCTGTGTATTGTCACCATTTGCACAGTCACCATGAGGACTATTACCGTGAGCGCTATCACCGTGAGATCTCTCACCATGGTCACTGTCACCATGGCACCTTGCACAATGGGGGCTGTCAACATGAGTGCTGGCACCAATGGCACTATCACCGTGAGCATTCTCACTGTGGTCAGTGTCACCATGGGCACTGTCACCATGAGCACTGTCACCATAGGCAATGTCACCATGGTCAGTGTCACCATGAGCACTGTCAACATGGGCACTCATACAGTGGGCACTGTCACTGTGAGCACTATCACCTTGGGTACTGCCACCATGAGCGCTGTCACCATGAGCACTGTCACCATTGCGAGTATCACAATGTGCACTGTCACCATGGGCACTGGCACAATGTCGTGTGTCACCTTGAGCAATGTCACCATGGGAAATGTCACCGTGAGATGTGTCACCATAGGCAATGTCACCATGGGCCATGTCACAATGGGAAATGCTATTTTGCACACTGTCACCATGGGTACTGCAACCATGAGTACTGTCACCATTGGCAGTATGACCATGTGCACTGTCACCATGGGCACTATCACCATGACAACTCTCAGCGTGAGCACTGTCACTGTGGGAACTGGCATTGTGTGCAATTCCACCATGGGCCATGTCACCATGGGCACTATCACTGTGAGCACTGTCAATATAAGCACGTCAACATGAGCCCTGTCACCATTGGCAATGTCACCGTGAGAAGTGTCACTATAGGCAATGTCACCATGGGCACTGTCACCATGGGAACTGCCATTTTGAGCACTCTCACCATGTGTACTACAACCATGAGTACTGTCACCATGAGTAATTTAACCATTGGCAGTATGACCATGGGCACTATCACCATGACAACTCTCAGCGTGAGCACTGTCACTGTGGGAACTGGCATTGTGTGCAATTCCACCATGGGCAATGTCACCATGGGCACTATCACTGTGAGCACTGTCAATATGAGCACGTCAACATGAGCCCTGTCACCATTGGCAATGTCACCGTGAGAAGTGTCACTATAGGCAATGTCACCATGGGCACTGTCACCATGGTCACTGCCACCACTGTCACTGTCATTTTGAGCAGTCACCATGGGTACTGCAACCATGAGCGCTGTCACCATGAGCACTGTCACCATTGCAAGTATCACCATGTGCACTGTCACCAAGGGCACTATCACAATGAGAACTGTCAGCATGGGCACTGTCACTCTTGGCAATGTCACCATGGGCACTATCACTTTGAGCACTGTCAACATGAGCACGTCACCATGGGCACTGTCAACATGGGTACTATCTCGAAGGTCAATGTCACCATGAGCATTGTCAGGATGGGCAACTTCACCGTGAGCACTGTCACCAATGGCACTATCACCATGAGTAATGTCACTGTGGGCCGTGTCACCAGGGGCACTATCACCATGGTTAATGTTATCATTGGCACTTTCCCCATGAGCACTGTCACCCTGGGCACTGTCATCATGGGCACGGTCACCGTGAGCACTATCTCCATGAGCACAGCCACTGTGAACACCATCACCATAATCACTGGCCTCATCGGTACTGTCACCATGAGCACTGCCACAATGAGCACTGTCAGCATGGGTACTTCCCCCATGAGCACTGTCACTATGAGAACTGCTAGCATGGGTATTTTCACCATGAGTACTGTCACCCTCTGTATTGTCACCATTTGCACTGTCACCATCAGGACTATTACCGTGAGTGCTATCACCGTGAGATCTCTCACCATGGTCACTGTCACCATGGCACCTGGCACAATGCGTGCTGTCAACATGAGTGCTGTCACCATTGGCACTATCACCGTGAGCATTCTCACTGTGGTCAGAGTCAACATGGGCTCTGTCACCTTGAGCACTGTCACCATAGGCAATGTCACCCTGGTCAGTGTCACCATGAGCAATGTCTCCATGGGCACTCCTACAGTGGGCACTGTCACTGTGCGAACTGTCACCATGGTTACTGCCACTATGAGCAGTGTCTCTGTGAGTACTGTCAGCATGGGTTTTTACCGTGAGCACTGTCACCATGAGCCCTGTCACCATTTTTCAGTGCCACCATGTGCACTACCACCATGTGCACTCTCACCATGGGCACTATCACCGATAACACTGTCACCATAAGTACTGTCTGCATGGGCACTGTCACCAAGGGCACGGCCAACATGTGACCTGTAACCATTGTCAGTGTCACTGTGAGAAGTGTCACCATGGGAATTAACAACATAGGCACTCTCATCTTGAGAACTGTCACCATGAGCACTGACACCACGAGCACTGTCACCCAGGGCAGTGCCACCATGAGCACTGTCACCATAACTGTTGCTATGAGAATTGTAACCATGGGCAATTTCTCAATGAGTAATGTCACCATGTGTATTTTCACCTTGGGCACTCTCAAAGTAAACAGTATTACCATGAGCACTTTCACTGTGAACACTGTCACCATGGGCACTGGCACAATGTGGTGTGTCACCATGAGCCATGTCACCATGGGAAATGTCACCGTGAGAAGTGTCACCATAGGCAATGTCACCATGGGCAATGTCACCATGGGAACTGCCATTTTGAGCACTGTCACCATGGGTACTGCAACCATGAGTACTGTCAGCATGAGTAATTTAACCATTGGCAGTATGACCATGTGCACTGTCACCATGGGCACTATCACCATGACAACTCTCAGCGTGAGCACTGTCACTGTTGGAAATGGCATTGTGTGCAATTCCACCATGGGCAATGTCACCATGGACATTATCGCTGTGAGCACTGTCAATATGAGCACGTCAACATGAGCCCTGTCACCATGGGCAATGTCACTGTGAGAAGTGTCACTATAGGCAATGTCACCGTGGGCACTGTCACCATGGTCACTGCCACCACTGTCACTGTCATTTTGAGCACTGTTACCATGGGTACTGCAACCATGAGCGCTGTCACCATGAGCACTGTCACCATTGCAAGTATCACCATGTGCACTGTCACCATGGGCACTATCACAATGAGAACTGTCAGCATGGGCACTGTCACTCTTGGCAATGTCACCATGGGCACTATCACTTTGAGCACTGTCAACATGAGCACGTCACCATGGGCACTGTCAACATGGGTACTATCTCGAAGGTCAATGTCACCATGAGCATTGTCAGGATGGGCAACTTCACCGTGAGCACTGTCACCAATGGCACTATCACCATGAGCAATGTCACTGTGGGCCGTGTCACCAGGGGCACTATCACCATGGTTAATGTTATCATTGGCACTTTCCCCGTGAGCACTGTCACCCTGGGCACTGTCATCATGGGCACGGTCACCGTGAGCACTATCTCCATGAGCACAGCCACTGTGAACACCATCACCATAATCACTGGCCTCATCGGTACTGTCACCATGAGCACTGCCACAATGAGCACTGTCAGCATGGGCACTTCCCCCATGAGCACTGTCACTATGAGAACTGCTACCATGGGTATTTTCACCATGAGTACTGTCACCCTCTGTATTGTCACCATTTGCACTGTCACCATCAGGACTATTACCGTGAGTGCTATCACCGTGAGATCTCTCACCATGGTCACTGTCACCATGGCACCTTGCACAATGCGTGCTGTCAACATGAGTGCTGTCACCATTGGCACTATCACTGTGAGCATTCTCACTGTGGTCAGAGTCAACATGGGCTCTGTCACCATGAGCACTGTCACCATAGGCAATGTCACCGTGGTCAGTGTCACCATGAGCAATGTCTCCATGGGCACTCCTACAGTGGGCACTGTCACTGTGCGAACTGTCACCATGGTTACTGCCACTATGAGCAGTGTCTCTGTGAGTACTGTCAGCATGGGTTTTTACCGTGAGCACTGTCACCATGAGCCCTGTCACCATTTTCCAGTGCCACCATGTGCACTACCACCATGTGCACTCTCACCATGGGCACTATCACCGATAACACTGTCACCATAAGTACTGTCTGCATGGGCACTGTCACCAAGGGCACGGCCAACATGTGACCTGTAACCATTGTCAGTGTCACTGTGAGAAGTGTCACCATGGGAATTAACAACATAGGCACTCTCATCATGAGCACTGTCACCATGAGCACTGACACCACGAGCACTGTCACCCAGGGCAGTGCCACCATGAGCACTGTCACCATAACTGTTGCTATGAGAATTGTAACCATGGGCAATTTCTCAATGAATAATGTCACCATGTGTATTTTCACCTTGGGCACTCTCACAGTAAACAGTATTACCATGAGCACTTTCACTGTGAACACTGTCACCATGGGCACTGGCACAATGTGGTGTGTCACCATGAGCCATGTCACCATGGGAAATGTCACCGTGAGAAGTGTCACCATAGGCAATGTCACCATGGGCAATGTCACCATGGGAACTGCCATTTTGAGCACTGTCACCATGGGTATTGCAACCATGAGTACTGTCACCATGAGTAATTTAACCATTGGCAATATGACCATGTGCACTGTCACCATGGGCACTATCACCATGACAACTCTCAGCGTGAGCACTGTCACTGTTGGAAATGGCATTGTGTGCAATTCCACCATGGGCAATGTCACCATGGACATTATCGCTGTGAGCACTGTCAATATGAGCACGTCAACATGAGCCCTGTCACCATGGGCAATGTCACTGTGAGAAGTGTCACTATAGGCAATGTCACCGTGGGCACTGTCACCATGGTCACTGCCACCACTGTCACTGTCATTTTGAGCACTGTCACCATGGGTACTGCAACCATGAGCGCTGTCACCATGAGCACTGTCACCATTGCAAGTATCACCATGTGCACTGTCACCATGGGCACTATCACAATGAGAACTGTCAGCATGGGCACTGTCAGTCTTGGCAATGTCACCATGGGCACTATCACTTTGAGCACTGTCAACATGAGCACGTCACCATGGGCACTGTCAACATGGGTACTATCTCGAAGGTCAATGTCACCATGAGCATTGTCAGGATGGGCAACTTCACCGTGAGCACTGTCACCAATGGCACTATCACCAAGAGCAATGTCACTGTGGGCCGTGTCACCAGGGGCACTATCACCATGGTTAATGTTATCATTGGCACTTTCCCCGTGAGCACTGTCACCCTGGGCACTGTCATCATGGGCACGGTCACCGTGAGCACTGTCTCCATGAGCACAGCCACTGTGAACACCATCACCATAATCTCTGGCCTCATCGGTACTGTCACCATGAGCACTGCCACAATGAGCACTGTCAGCATGGGTACTTCCCCCATGAGCACTGTCACTATGAGAACTGCTACCATGGGTATTTTCACCATGTGTACTGTCACCCTCTGTATTGTCACCATTTGCACTGTCACCATGAGGACTATTACCATGAGCGCTATCACCGTGAGATCTCTCACCATGGTCACTGTCACCATGGCACCTTGCACAATGGGGGATGTCAACATGAGTGCTGGCACCATTGGCACTATCACCGTGAGCATTCTCACTGTGGTCAGTGTCACCATGGGCACTGTCACCATGAGCACTGTCACCATAGGCAATGTCACCATGGTCAGTGTCACCATGAGCACTGTCAACATGGGCACTCATACAGTGGGCACTGTCACTGTGAGCACTGTCACCTTGGGTACTGCCACCATGAGCGCTGTCACCATGAGCACTCTCACCATTGCGAGTATCACAATGTGCACTGTCACCATGGGCACTGGCACAATGTCGTGTGTCACCTTGAGCAATGTCACCATGGGAAATGTCACCGTGAGATGTGTCACCATACGCAATGTCACCATGGGAAATGCCATTTTGCACACTGTCACCATGGGTACTGCAACCATGAGTACTGTCACCATTGGCAGAATGACCATGTGCACTGTCACCATGGGCACTATCACCATGACAACTCTCAGCGTGAGCACTGTCACTGTGGGAACTGGCATTGTGTGCAATTCCACCATGGGCAATGTCACCATGGGCACTATCACTGTGAGCACTGTCAATATAAGCACGTCAACATGAGCCCTGTCACCATTGGCAATGTCACCGTGAGAAGTGTCACTATAGGCGATGTCACCGTGGGCACTGTCACCATGGTCACTGCCACCACTGTCACTGTCATTTTGAGCACTGTCACCATGGGTATTGCAACCATGAGCACTGTCACCATGAGCACTGTCACCATTGCGATTATCACCATGTGTACTGTCACCATGGGCACTATCACAATGAGAACTGTCAGCGTGGGCACTGTCACTGTTGGCAAGGGCACCGTGGGCACTTCCACCATGGGCAATGTCACCATGGGCACTATCACTGTGAGCACTGTCAATATGAGCACGTCACCATGGGCACTGTCAACATGGGTACTATCTCGAAGGGCAATGTCACCATGAGCATTGTCAGGAAGGGCAATTTCACCATGAGCACTGTCACCAAAGGCACTATCACCATGAGCAATGTCACTGTGGGCCGTGTCACCAGGGGCACTATCACCATGGTTAATGTTATCATTGGCACTTTCCCCGTGAGCACTGTCACCCTGGGCACTGTCATCATGGGCACGGTCACCGTGAGCACTATCCCCATGAGCACAGCCACTGTGAACACCATCACCATAATCACTGGCCTCATCGGTACTGTCACCATGAGCACTGCCACAATGAGAACTGTCATCATGGGCACTTCCCCCATGAGCACTGTCACTATGAGAACTGCTAGCATGGGTATTTTCACCATGAGTACTGTCACCCTCTGTATTGTCACCATTTGCACTGTCACCATCAGGACTATTACCGTGAGTGCTATCACCATGAGATCTCTCACCATGGTCACTGTCACCATGGCACCTTGCACAATGCGTGCTGTCAACATGAGTGCTGTCACCATTGGCACTATCACCGTGAGCATTCTCACTGTGGTCAGAGTCAACATGGGCTCTGTCACCATGAGCACTGTCACCATAGGCAATGTCACCGTGGTCAGTGTCACCATGAGCAATGTCTCCATGGGCACTCCTACAGTGGGCACTGTCACTGTGCGAACTGTCACCATGGTTACTGCCACTATGAGCAGTGTCTCTGTGAGTACTGTCAGCATGGGTTTTTACCGTGAGCACTGTCACCATGAGCCCTGTCACCATTTTTCAGTGCCACCATGTGCACTACCACCATGTGCACTCTCACCATGGGCACTATCACCAATAACACTGTCACCATAAGTACTGTCTGCATGGGCACTGTCACCAAGGGCACGGCCAACATGTGACCTGTAACCATTGTCAGTGTCACTGTGAGAAGTGTCACCATGGGAATTAACAACATAGGCACTCTCATCATGAGCACTGTCACCATGAGCACTGACACCACGAGCACTGTCACCCAGGGCAGTGCCACAATGAGGACTGTCACCACAACTGTTGCTATGAGAATTGTAACCATGGGCAATTTCTCAATGAGTAATGTCACCATGTGTATTTTCACCTTGGGCACTCTCAAAGTAAACAGTATTACCATGAGCACCTTCACTGTGAACACTGTCACCATGGGCACTGGCACAATGTGGTGTGTCACCATGAGCCATGTCACCATGGGAAATGTCACCGTGAGAAGTGTCACCATAGGCAATGTCACCATGGGCAATGTCACCATGGGAACTGCCATTTTGAGCACTGTCACCATGGGTACTGCAACCATGAGTACTGTCACCATGAGTAATTTAACCATTGGCAGTATGACCATGTGCACTGTCACCATGGGCACTATCACCATGACAACTCTCAGCGTGAGCACTGTCACTGTTGGAAATGGCATTGTGTGCAATTCCACCATGGGCAATGTCACCATGGACATTATCGCTGTGAGCACTGTCAATATGAGCACGTCAACATGAGCCCTGTCACCATGGGCAATGTCACTGTGAGAAGTGTCACTATAGGCAATGTCACCGTGGGCACTGTCACCATGGTCACTGCCACCACTGTCACTGTCATTTTGAGCACTGTCATCATGGGTACTGCAACCATGAGCGCTGTCACCATGAGCACTGTCACCATTGCAAGTATCACCATGTGCACTGTCACCATGGGCACTATCACAATGAGAACTGTCAGCATGGGCACTGTCACTCTTGGCAATGTCACCATGGGCACTATCACTTTGAGCACTGTCAACATGAGCACGTCACCATGGGCACTGTCAACATGGGTACTATCTCGAAGGTCAATGTCACCATGAGCATTGTCAGGATGGGCAACTTCACCGTGAGCACTGTCACCAATGGCACTATCACCATGAGCAATGTCACTGTGGGCCGTGTCACCAGGGGCACTATCACCATGGTTAATGTTATCATTGGCACTTTCCCCGTGAGCACTGTCACCCTGGGCACTGTCATCATGGGCACGGTCACCGTGAGCACTATCTCCATGAGCACAGCCACTGTGAACACCATCACCATAATCACTGGCCTCATCGGTACTGTCACCATGAGCACTGCCACAATGAGCACTGTCAGCATGGGCACATCCCCCATGAGCACTGTCACTATGAGAACTGCTACCATGGGTATTTTCACCATGTGTACTGTCACCCTGTGTATTGTCACCATTTGCACTGTCACCATGAGGACTATTACCATGAGCGCTATCACCATGAGATCTCTCACCATGGTCACTGTCACCATGGCACCTTGCACAATGCGTGCTGTCAACATGAGTGCTGGCACCATTGGCACTATCACTGTGAGCATTCTCACTGTGGTCAGTGTCACCATGGGCACTGTCACCATGAGCACTGTCACCATAGGCAATGTCACCATGGTCAGTGTCACCATGAGCACTGTCAACATGGGCACTCATACAGTGGGCACTGTCACTGTGAGCACTGTCACCTTGGGTACTGCCACCATGAGCGCTGTCACCATGAGCACTGTCACCATTGTGAGTATCACAATGTGCACTGTCACCATGGGCACTGGCACAATGTCGTGTGTCACCTTGAGCAATGTCACCATGGGAAATGTCACCGTGAGATGTGTCACCATAGGCAATGTCACCATGGGCAATGTCACCATGGGAAATGCCATTTTGCACACTGTCACCATGGGTACTGCAACAATGAGTACTGTCACCATTGGCAGTATGACCATGTGCACTGTCACCATGGGCACTATCACCATGACAACTCTCAGCGTGAGCACTGTCACTGTGGGAACTGGCATTGTGTGCAATTCCACCATGGGCAATGTCACCATGGGCACTATCACTGTGAGCACTGTCAATATAAGCACGTCAACATGAGCCCTGTCACCATGGGCAATGTCACCGTGAGAAGTGTCACTATAGGCCATGTCACCGTGGGCACTGTCACCATGGTCACTGCCACCACTGTCACTGTCATTTTGAGCACTGTCACCATGGGTATTGCAACCATGAGCACTGTCACCATGAGCACTGTCACCATTGCGATTATCACCATGTGTACTGTCACCATGGGCACTATCACAATGAGAACTGTCAGCGTGGGCACTGTCACTGTTGGCAAGGGCACCGTGGGCACTTCCACCATGGGCAATGTCACCATGGGCACTATCACTGTGAGCACTGTCAACATGAGCACGTCACCATGGGCACTGTCAACATGGGTACTATCTCGAAGGGCAATGTCACCATGAGCATTGTCAGGATGGGCAACTTCACCGTGAGCACTGTCACCAATGGCACTATCACCATGAGTAATGTCACTGTGTGCCGTGTCACCAGGGGCACTATCACCATGGTTAATGTTATCATTGGCACTTTCCCCGTGAGCACTGTCACCCTGGGCACTGTCATCATGGGCACGGTCACCGTGAGCACTATCTCCATGAGCACAGCCACTGTGAACACCATCACCATAATCACTGGCCTCATCGGTACTGTCACCATGAGCACTGCCACAATGAGCACTGTCAGCATGGGCACTTCCCCAATGAGCACTGTCACTATGAGAACTGCTAGCATGGGTATTTTCACCATGAGTACTGTCACCCTCTGTATTGTCACCATTTGCACTGTCACCATCAGGACTATTACCGTGAGTGCTATCACCGTGAGATCTCTCACCATGGTCACTGTCACCATGGCACCTTGCACAATGCGTGCTGTCAACATGAGTGCTGGCACCATTGGCACTATCACCGTGAGCATTCTCACTCTGGTCAGAGTCAACATGGGCTCTGTCACCATGAGCACTGTCACCATAGGCAATGTCACCGTGGTCAGTGTCACCATGAGCAATGTCTCCATGGGCACTCCTACAGTGGGCACTGTCACTGTGCGAACTGTCACCATGGTTACTGCCACTATGAGCAGTGTCTCTGTGAGTACTGTCAGCATGGGTTTTTACATTGAGCACTGTCACCATGAGCCCTGTCACCATTTTTCAGTGCCACCATGTGCACTACCACCATGTGCACTCTCACCATGGGCACTATCACCGATAACACTGTCACCATAAGTACTGTCTGCATGGGCACTGTCACCAAGGGCACGGCCAACATGTGACCTGTAACCATTGTCAGTGTCACTGTGAGAAGTGTCACCATGGGAATTAACAACATAGGCACTCTCATCATGAGCACTGTCACCATGAGCACTGACACCACGAGCACTGTCACCCAGGGCAGTGCCACCATGAGCACTGTCACCACAACTGTTGCTATGAGAATTGTAACCATGGGCAATTTCTCAATGAGTAATGTCACCATGTGTATTTTCACCTTGGGCACTCTCAAAGTAAACAGTATTACCATGAGCACTTTCACTGTGAACACTGTCACCATGGGCACTGGCACAATGTGCTGTGTCACCATGAGCCATGTCACCATGGGAAATGTCACCGTGAGAAGTGTCACCATAGGCAATGTCACCATGGGCAATGTCACCATGGGAACTACCATTTTGAGCACTGTCACCATGGGTACTACAACCATGAGTACTGTCACCATGAGTAATTTAACCATTGGCAGTATGACCATGTGCACTGTCACCATGGGCACTATCACCATGACAACTCTCAGCGTGAGCACTGTCACTGTTGGAAATGGCATTGTGTGCAATTCCACCATGGGCAATGTCACCATGGACATTATCGCTGTGAGCACTGTCAATATGAGCACATCAACATGAGCCCTGTCACCATGGGCAATGTCACTGTGAGAAGTGTCACTATAGGCAATGTCACCGTGGGCACTGTCACCATGGTCACTGCCACCACTGTCACTGTCATTTTGAGCACTGTCACCATGGGTACTGCAACCATGAGTGCTGTCACCATGAGCACTGTCACCATTGCAAGTATCACCATGTGCACTGTCACCATGGGCACTATCACAATGAGAACTGTCAGCATGGGCACTGTCACTCTTGGCAATGTCACCATGGGCACTATCACTTTGAGCACTGTCAACATGAGCACGTCACCATGGGCACTGTCAACATGGGTACTATCTCGAAGGTCAATGTCACCATGAGCATTGTCAGGATGGGCAACTTCACCGTGAGCACTGTCACCAATGGCACTATCACCATGAGCAATGTCACTGTGGGCCGTGTCACCAGGGGCACTATCACCATGGTTAATGTTATCATTGGCAATTTCCCCGTGAGCACTGTCACCCTGGGCACTGTCATCATGGGCACGGTCACCGTGAGCACTATCTCCATGAGCACAGCCACTGTGAACACCATCACCATAATAACTGGCCTCATCGGTACTGTCACCATGAGCACTGCCACAATGAGCACTGTCAGCATGGGCACATCCCCCATGAGCACTGTTACTATGAGAACTGATACCATGGGTATTTTCACCATGTGTACTGTCACCCTGTGTATTGTCACCATTTGCACTGTCACCATGAGGACTATTACCGTGAGCGCTATCACCGTGAGATCTCTCACCATGGTCACTGTCACCATGGCACCTTGCACAATGGGGGCTGTCAACATGAGTGCTGGCACCATTGGCACTATCACTGTGAGCATTCTCACTGTGGTCAGTGTCACCATGGGCACTGTCACCATGAGCACTGTCACCATAGGCAATGTCACCATGGTCAGTGTCACCATGAGCACTGTCAACATGGGCACTCATACAGTGGGCACTGTCACTGTGAGCACTGTCACCTTGGGTACTGCCACCATGAGCGCTGTCACCATGAGCACTGTCACCATTGTGAGTATCACAATGTGCACTGTCACCATGGGCACTGGCACAATGTCGTGTGTCACCTTGAGCAATGTCACCATGGGAAATGTCACCGTGAGATGTGTCACCATAGGCAATGTCACCATGGGCTATGTCACCATGGGAAATGCCATTTTGCACACTGTCACCATGGGTACTGCAACCATGAGTACTGTCACCATTGGCAGTATGACCATGTGCACTGTCACCATGGGCACTATCACCATGACAACTCTCAGCGTGAGCACTGTCACTGTGGGAACTGGCATTGTGTGCAATTCCACCATGGGCAATGTCACCATGGGCACTATCACTGTGAGCACTGTCAATATGAGCACGTCAACATGAGCCCTGTCACCATTGGCAATGTCACCGTGAGAAGTGTCACTATAGGCAATGTCAACATGGGCACTGTCACCATGGTCACTGCCACCACTGTAACTGTCATTTTGAGCAGTCACCATGGGTACTGCAACCATGAGCGCTGTCACCATGAGCACTGTCACCATTGCAAGTATCACCATGTGCACTGTCACCAAGGGCACTATCACAATGAGAACTGTCAGCATGGGCACTGTCACTCTTGGCAATGTCACCATGGGCACTATCACTTTGAGCACTGTCAACATGAGCACGTCACCATGGGCACTGTCAACATGGGTACTATCTCGAAGGTCAATGTCACCATGAGCATTGTCAGGATGGGCAACTTCACCGTGAGCACTGTCACCAATGGCACTATCACCATGAGTAATGTCACTGTGGGCCGTGTCACCAGGGGCACTATCACCATGGTTAATGTTATCATTGGCACTTTCCCCATGAGCACTGTCACCCTGGGCACTGTCATCATGGGCACGGTCACCGTGAGCACTATCTCCATGAGCACAGCCACTGTGAACACCATCACCATAATCACTGGCCTCATCGGTACTGTCACCATGAGCACTGCCACAATGAGCACTGTCAGCATGGGTACTTCCCCCATGAGCACTGTCACTATGAGAACTGCTAGCATGGGTATTTTCACCATGAGTACTGTCACCCTCTGTATTGTCACCATTTGCACTGTCACCATCAGGACTATTACCGTGAGTGCTATCACCGTGAGATCTCTCACCATGGTCACTGTCACCATGGCACCTTGCACAATGCGTGCTGTCAACATGAGTGCTGTCACCATTGGCACTATCACCGTGAGCATTCTCACTGTGGTCAGAGTCAACATGGGCTCTGTCACCTTGAGCACTGTCACCATAGGCAATGTCACCGTGGTCAGTGTCACCATGAGCAATGTCTCCATGGGCACTCCTACAGTGGGCACTGTCACTGTGCGAACTGTCACCATGGTTACTGCCACTATGAGCAGTGTCTCTGTGAGTACTGTCAGCATGGGTTTTTACCGTGAGCACTGTCACCATGAGCCCTGTCACCATTTTTCAGTGCCACCATGTGCACTACCACCATGTGCACTCTCACCATGGGCACTATCACCGATAACACTGTCACCATAAGTACTGTCTGCATGGGCACTGTCACCAAGGGCACGGCCAACATGTGACCTGTAACCATTGTCAGTGTCACTGTGAGAAGTGTCACCATGGGAATTAACAACATAGGCACTCTCATCTTGAGCACTGTCACCATGAGCACTGACACCACGAGCACTGTCACCCAGGGCAGTGCCACCATGAGCACTGTCACCATAACTGTTGCTATGAGAATTGTAACCATGGGCAATTTCTCAATGAGTAATGTCACCATGTGTATTTTCACCTTGGGCACTCTCAAAGTAAACAGTATTACCATGAGCACTTTCACTGTGAACACTGTCACCATGGGCACTGGCACAATGTGGTGTGTCACCATGAGCCATGTCACCATGGGAAATGTCACCGTGAGAAGTGTCACCATAGGCAATGTCACCATGGGCAATGTCACCATGGGAACTGCCATTTTGAGCACTGTCACCATGGGTACTGCAACCATGAGTACTGTCAGCATGAGTAATTTAACCATTGGCAGTATGACCATGTGCACTGTCACCATGGGCACTATCACCATGACAACTCTCAGCGTGAGCACTGTCACTGTTGGAAATGGCATTGTGTGCAATTCCACCATGGGCAATGTCACCATGGACATTATCGCTGTGAGCACTGTCAATATGAGCACGTCAACATGAGCCCTGTCACCATGGGCAATGTCACTGTGAGAAGTGTCACTATAGGCAATGTCACCGTGGGCACTGTCACCATGGTCACTGCCACCACTGTCACTGTCATTTTGAGCACTGTCACCATGGGTACTGCAACCATGAGCGCTGTCACCATGAGCACTGTCACCATTGCAAGTATCACCATGTGCACTGTCACCATGGGCACTATCACAATGAGAACTGTCAGCATGGGCACTGTCACTCTTGGCAATGTCACCATGGGCACTATCACTTTGAGCACTGTCAACATGAGCACGTCACCATGGGCACTGTCAACATGGGTACTATCTCGAAGGTCAATGTCACCATGAGCATTGTCAGGATGGGCAACTTCACCGTGAGCACTGTCACCAATGGCACTATCACCATGAGCAATGTCACTGTGGGCCGTGTCACCAGGGGCACTATCACCATGGTTAATGTTATCATTGGCACTTTCCCCGTGAGCACTGTCACCCTGGGCACTGTCATAATGGGCACGGTCACCGTGAGCA
Organism: Mesoplodon mirus; assembly: GCF_964341445.2. Lineage (NCBI taxonomy): Eukaryota > Metazoa > Chordata > Mammalia > Artiodactyla > Ziphiidae > Mesoplodon > Mesoplodon mirus. The sequence goes on along the minus strand of NC_138976.1, from coordinate 113,914,020 downwards.
CTATCTCCATGAGCACAGCCACTGTGAACACCATCACCATAATCACTGGCCTCATCGGTACTGTCACCATGAGCACTGCCACAATGAGCACTGTCAGCATGGGCACATCCACCATGAGCACTGTCACTATGAGAACTGCTAGCATGGGTATTTTCACCATGAGTACTGTCACCCTCTGTATTGTCACCATTTGCACTGTCACCATCAGGACTATTACCGTGTTTGCTATCACCGTGAGATCTCTCACCATGGTCACTGTCACCATGGCACCTTGCACAATGCGTGCTGTCAACATGAGTGCTGTCACCATTGGCACTCTCGCCGTGAGCTTTCTCACTGTGGTCAGAGTCAACATGGGCTCTGTCACCATGAGCACTGTCACCATAGGCAATGTCACCGTGGTCAGTTTCACCATGAGCAATGACTCCATGGGCACTCCTACAGTGGGCACTGTCACTGTGCGAACTGTCACCATGGTTACTGCCACTATGAGCAGTGTCTCTGTGAGTACTGTCAGCATGGGTTTTTACCGTGAGCACTGTCACCATGAGCCCTGTCACCATTTTTCAGTGCCACCATGTGCACTACCACCATGTGCACTCTCACCATGGGCACTATCACCGATAACACTGTCACCATAAGTACTGTCTGCATGGGCACTGTCACCAAGGGCACGGCCAACATGTGACCTGTAACCATTGTCAGTGTCACTGTGAGAAGTGTCACCATGGGAATTAACAACATAGGCACTCTCATCATGAGCACTGTCACCATGAGCACTGACACCACGAGCACTGTCACCCAGGGCAGTGCCAAGATGAGCACTGTCACCACAACTGTTGCTATGAGAATTGTAAGCATGGGCAATTTCTCAATGAGTAATGTCACCATGTGTATTTTCACCTTGGCCACTCTCAAAGTAAACAGTATTACCATGAGCACTTTCACTGTGAACACTGTCACCATGGGCACTGGCACAATGTGGTGTGTCACCATGAGCCATGTCACCATGGGCAATGTCACCGTGAGAAGTGTCACCATAGGCAATGTCACCATGGGCAATGTCACCATGGGAACTGCCATTTTGAGCACTCTCACCATGTGTACTACAACCATGAGTACTGTCACCATGAGTAATTTAACCATTGGCAGTATGACCATGGGCACTATCACCATGACAACTCTCAGCGTGAGCACTGTCACTGTTGGAAATGGCATTGTGTGCAATTCCACCATGGGCAATGTCACCATGGACATTATCGCTGTGAGCACTGTCAATATGAGCACGTCAACATGAGCCCTGTCACCATGGGCAATGTCACTGTGAGAAGTGTCACTATAGGCAATGTCACCGTGGGCACTGTCACCATGGTCACTGCCACCACTGTCACTGTCATTTTGAGCACTGTCACCATGGGTACTGCAACCATGAGCACTGTCACCATGAGCACTGTCACCATTGCAAGTATCACCATGTGCACTGTCACCATGGGCACTATCACAATGAGAACTGTCAGCATGGGCACTGTCACTCTTGGCAATGTCACCATGGGCACTATCACTTTGAGCACTGTCAACATGAGCACGTCACCATGGGCACTGTCAACATGGGTACTATCTCGAAGGTCAATGTCACCATGAGCATTGTCAGGATGGGCAACTTCACCGTGAGCACTGTCACCAATGGCACTATCACCATGAGCAATGTCACTGTGGGCCGTGTCACCAGGGGCACTATCACCATGGTTAATGTTATCATTGGCACTTTCCCCGTGAGCACTGTCACCCTGGGCACTGTCATCATGGGCACGGTCACCGTGAGCACTATCTCCATGAGCACAGCCACTGTGAACACCATCACCATAATCACTGGCCTCATCGGTACTGTCACCATGAGCACTGCCACAATGAGCACTGTCAGCATGGGCACATCCCCCATGAGCACTGTCACTATGAGAACTCCTACCATGGGTATTTTCACCATGTGTACTGTCACCCTGTGTATTGTCACCATTTGCACAGTCACCATGAGGACTATTACCGTGAGCGCTATCACCGTGAGATCTCTCACCATGGTCACTGTCACCATGGCACCTTGCACAATGGGGGCTGTCAACATGAGTGCTGGCACCAATGGCACTATCACCGTGAGCATTCTCACTGTGGTCAGTGTCACCATGGGCACTGTCACCATGAGCACTGTCACCATAGGCAATGTCACCATGGTCAGTGTCACCATGAGCACTGTCAACATGGGCACTCATACAGTGGGCACTGTCACTGTGAGCACTGTCACCTTGGGTACTGCCACCATGAGCGCTGTCACCATGAGCACTGTCACCATTGCGAGTATCACAATGTGCACTGTCACCATGGGCACTGGCACAATGTCGTGTGTCACCTTGAGCAATGTCACCATGGGAAATGTCACCGTGAGATGTGTCACCATAGGCAATGTCACCATGGGCAATGTCACAATGGGAAATGCTATTTTGCACACTGTCACCATGGGTACTGCAACCATGAGTACTGTCACCATTGGCAGTATGACCATGTGCACTGTCACCATGGGCACTATCACCATGACAACTCTCAGCGTGAGCACTGTCACTGTGGGAACTGGCATTGTGTGCAATTCCACCATGGGCCATGTCACCATGGGCACTATCACTGTGAGCACTGTCAATATAAGCACGTCAACATGAGCCCTGTCACCATTGGCAATGTCACCGTGAGAAGTGTCACTATAGGCAATGTCACCATGGGCACTGTCACCATGGGAACTGCCATTTTGAGCACTCTCACCATGTGTACTACAACCATGAGTACTGTCACCATGAGTAATTTAACCATTGGCAGTATGACCATGGGCACTATCACCATGACAACTCTCAGCGTGAGCACTGTCACTGTGGGAACTGGCATTGTGTGCAATTCCACCATGGGCAATGTCACCATGGGCACTATCACTGTGAGCACTGTCAATATGAGCACGTCAACATGAGCCCTGTCACCATTGGCAATGTCACCGTGAGAAGTGTCACTATAGGCAATGTCACCATGGGCACTGTCACCATGGTCACTGCCACCACTGTCACTGTCATTTTGAGCAGTCACCATGGGTACTGCAACCATGAGCGCTGTCACCATGAGCACTGTCACCATTGCAAGTATCACCATGTGCACTGTCACCAAGGGCACTATCACAATGAGAACTGTCAGCATGGGCACTGTCACTCTTGGCAATGTCACCATGGGCACTATCACTTTGAGCACTGTCAACATGAGCACGTCACCATGGGCACTGTCAACATGGGTACTATCTCGAAGGTCAATGTCACCATGAGCATTGTCAGGATGGGCAACTTCACCGTGAGCACTGTCACCAATGGCACTATCACCATGAGTAATGTCACTGTGGGCCGTGTCACCAGGGGCACTATCACCATGGTTAATGTTATCATTGGCACTTTCCCCATGAGCACTGTCACCCTGGGCACTGTCATCATGGGCAAGGTCACCGTGAGCACTATCTCCATGAGCACAGCCACTGTGAACACCATCACCATAATCACTGGCCTCATCGGTACTGTCACCATGAGCACTGCCACAATGAGCACTGTCAGCATGGGTACTTCCCCCATGAGCACTGTCACTATGAGAACTGCTAGCATGGGTATTTTCACCATGAGTACTGTCACCCTCTGTATTGTCACCATTTGCACTGTCACCATCAGGACTATTACCGTGAGTGCTATCACCGTGAGATCTCTCACCATGGTCACTGTCACCATGGCACCTTGCACAATGCGTGCTGTCAACATGAGTGCTGTCACCATTGGCACTATCACCGTGAGCATTCTCACTGTGGTCAGAGTCAACATGGGCTCTGTCACCATGAGCACTGTCACCATAGGCAATGTCACCGTGGTCAGTGTCACCATGAGCAATGTCTCCATGGGCACTCCTACAGTGGGCACTGTCACTGTGCGAACTGTCACCATGGTTACTGCCACTATGAGCAGTGTCTCTGTGAGTACTGTCAGCATGGGTTTTTACCGTGAGCACTGTCACCATGAGCCCTGTCACCATTTTTCAGTGCCACCATGTGCACTACCACCATGTGCACTCTCACCATGGGCACTATCACCGATAACACTGTCACCATCAGTACTGTCTGCATGGGCACTGTCACCAAGGGCACGGCCAACATGTGACCTGTAACCATTGTCAGTGTCACTGTGAGAAGTGTCACCATGGGAATTAACAACATAGGCACTCTCATCTTGAGCACTGTCACCATGAGCACTGACACCACGAGCACTGTCACCCAGGGCAGTGCCACCATGAGCACTGTCACCATAACTGTTGCTATGAGAATTGTAACCATGGGCAATTTCTCAATGAGTAATGTCACCATGTGTATTTTCACCTTGGGCACTCTCAAAGTAAACAGTATTACCATGAGCACTTTCACTGTGAACACTGTCACCATGGGCACTGGCACAATGTGGTGTGTCACCATGAGCCATGTCACCATGGGAAATGTCACCGTGAGAAGTGTCACCATAGGCAATGTCACCATGGGCGATGTCACCATGGGAACTGCCATTTTGAGCACTGTCACCATGGGTACTGCAACCATGAGTACTGTCACCATGAGTAATTTAACCATTGGCAGTATGACCATGTGCACTGTCACCATGGGCACTATCACCATGACAACTCTCAGCGTGAGCACTGTCACTGTTGGAAATGGCATTGTGTGCAATTCCACCATGGGCAATGTCACCATGGACATTATCGCTGTGAGCACTGTCAATATGAGCACGTCAACATGAGCCCTGTCACCATGGGCAATGTCACTGTGAGAAGTGTCACTATAGGCAATGTCACCGTGGGCACTGTCACCATGGTCACTGCCACCACTGTCACTGTCATTTTGAGCACTGTCACCATGGGTACTGCAACCATGAGCGCTGTCACCATGAGCACTGTCACCATTGCAAGTATCACCATGTGCACTGTCACCATGGGCACTATCACAATGAGAACTGTCAGCATGGGCACTGTCACTCTTGGCAATGTCACCATGGGCACTATCACTTTGAGCACTGTCAACATGAGCACGTCACCATGGGCACTGTCAACATGGGTACTATCTCGAAGGTCAATGTCACCATGAGCATTGTCAGGATGGGCAACTTCACCGTGAGCACTGTCACCAATGGCACTATCACCATGAGCAATGTCACTGTGGGCCGTGTCACCAGGGGCACTATCACCATGGTTAATGTTATCATTGGCACTTTCCCCGTGAGCACTGTCACCCTGGGCACTGTCATCATGGGCACGGTCACCGTGAGCACTATCTCCATGAGCACAGCCACTGTGAACACCATCACCATAATCACTGGCCTCATCGGTACTGTCACCATGAGCACTGCCACAATGAGCACTGTCAGCATGGGCACATCCCCCATGAGCACTGTCACTATGAGAACTGCTACCATGGGTATTTTCACCATGTGTATTGTCACCATTTGCACTGTCACCATGAGGACTATTACCGTGAGCGCTATCACCGTGAGATCCCTCACCATGGTCACTGTCACCATGGCACCTTGCACAATGGGGGCTGTCAACATGAGTTCTGGCACCATTGGCACTATCACTGTGAGCATTCTCACTGTGGTCAGTGTCACCATGGGCACTGTCACCATGAGCACTGTCACCATAGGCAATGTCACCATGGTCAGTGTCACCATGAGCACTGTCAACATGGGCACTCATACAGTGGGCACTGTCACTGTGAGCACTGTCACCTTGGGTACTGCCACCATGAGCGCTGTCACGATGAGCACTGTCACCATTGCGAGTATCTCAATGTGCACTGTCACCATGGGCACAGGCACAATGTCGTGTGTCACCTTGAGCAATGTCACCATGGGAAATGTCACCGTGAGATGTGTCACCATAGGCAATGTCACCATGGGCAATGTCACCATGGGAAATGCCATTTTGCACACTGTCACCATGGGTACTGCAACCATGAGTACTGTCACCATTGGCAGTATGACCATGTGCACTGTCACCATGGGCACTATCACCATGACAACTCTCAGCGTGAGCACTGTCACTGTGGGAACTGGCATTGTGTGCAATTCCACCATGGGCAATGTCACCATGGGCACTATCACTGTGAGCACTGTCAATATAAGCACGTCAACATGAGCCCTGTCACCATTGGCAATGTCACCGTGAGAAGTGTCACTATAGGCGATGTCACCGTGGGCACTGTCACCATGGTCACTGCCACCACTGTCACTGTCATTTTGAGCACTGTCACCATGGGTATTGCAACCATGAGCACTGTCACCATGAGCACTGTCACCATTGCGATTATCACCATGTGTACTGTCACCATGGGCACTATCACAATGAGAACTGTCAGCGTGGGCACTGTCACTGTTGGCAAGGGCACCGTGGGCACTTCCACCATGGACAATGTCACCATGGGCACTATCACTGTGAGCACTGTCAACATGAGCACGCCACCATGGGCACTGTCAACATGGGTACTATCTCGAAGGGCAATGTCACCATGAGCATTGTCAGGAATGGCAATTTCACCATGAGCACTGTCACCAAAGGCAATATCACCATGAGCAATGTCACTGTGGGCCGTGTCACCAGGGGCACTATCACCATGGTTAATGTTATCATTGGCACTTTCCCCGTGAGCACTGTCACCCTGGGCACTGTCATCATGGGCACGGTCACCGTGAGCACTATCTCCATGAGCACAGCCACAGTGAACACCATCACCATAATCACTGGCCTCATCGGTACTGTCACCATGAGCACTGCCACAATGAGCACTGTCAGCATGGGCACTTCCCCCATGAGCACTGTCACTATGAGAACTGCTAGCATGGGTATTTTCACCATGAGTACTCTCAACCTCTGTATTGTCACCATTTGCACTGTCACCATCAGGACTATTACCGTGAGTGCTATCACCGTGAGATCTCTCACCATGGTCACTGTCACCATGGCACCTTGCACAATGCGTGCTGTCAACATGAGTGCTGTCACCATTGGCACTATCACCGTGAGCATTCTCACTGTGGTCAGAGTCAACATGGGCTCTGTCACCATGAGCACTGTCACCATAGGCAATGTCACCGTGGTCAGTGTCACCATGAGCAATGTCTCCATGGGCACTCCTACAGTGGGCACTGTCACTGTGCGAACTGTCACCATGGTTACTGCCACTATGAGCAGTGTCTCTGTGAGTACTGTCAGCATGGGTTTTTACCGTGAGCACTGTCACCATGAGCCCTGTCACCATTTTTCAGTGCCACCATGTGCACTACCACCATGTGCACTCTCACCATGGGCACTATCACCGATAACACTGTCACCATAAGTACTGTCTGCATGGGCACTGTCACCAAGGGCACGGCCAACATGTGACCTGTAACCATTGTCAGTGTCACTGTGAGAAGTGTCACCATGGGAATTAACAACATAGGCACTCTCATCATGAGCACTGTCACCATGAGCACTGACACCACGAGCACTGTCACCCAGGGCAGTGCCACCATGAGCACTGTCACCATAACTGTTGCTATGAGAATTGTAACCATGGGCAATTTCTCAATGAGTAATGTCACCATGTGTATTTTCACCTTGGGCACTCTCAAAGTAAACAGTATTACCATGAGCACTTTCACTGTGAACACTGTCACCATGGGCACTGGCACAATGTGGTGTGTCACCATGAGCCATGTCACCATGGGAAATGTCACCGTGAGAAGTGTCACCATAGGCAATGTCACCATGGGCAATGTCACCATGGGAACTGCCATTGTGAGCACTGTCACCATGGGTACTGCAACCATGAGTACTGTCACCATGAGTAATTTAACCATTGGCAGTATGACCATGTGCACTGTCACCATGGGCACTATCACCATGACAACTCTCAGCGTGAGCACTGTCACTGTTGGAAATGGCATTGTGTGCAATTCCACCATGGGCAATGTCACCATGGACATTATCGCTGTGAGCACTGTCAATATGAGCACGTCAACATGAGCCCTGTCACCATGGGCAATGTCACTGTGAGAAGTGTCACTATAGGCAATGTCACCGTGGGCACTGTCACCATGGTCACTGCCACCACTGTCACTGTCATTTTGAGCACTGTCACCATGGGTACTGCAACCATGAGCGCTGTCAAAATGAGCACTGTCACCATTGCAAGTATCACCATGTGTACTGTCACCATGGGCACTATCACAATGAGAACTGTCAGCATGGGCACTGTCACTCTTGGCAATGTCACCATGGGCACTATCACTTTGAGCACTGTCAACATGAGCACGTCACCATGGGCACTGTCAACATGGGTACTATCTCGAAGGTCAATGTCACCATGAGCATTGTCAGGATGGGCAACTTCACCGTGAGCACTGTCACCAATGGCACTATCACCATGAGCAATGTCACTGTGGGCCGTGTCACCAGGGGCACTATCACCATGGTTAATGTTATCATTGGCACTTTCCCCGTGAGCACTGTCACCCTGGGCACTGTCATCATGGGCACGGTCACCGTGAGCACTATCTCCATGAGCACAGCCACTGTGAACACCATCACCATAATCACTGGCCTCACCGGTACTGTCACCATGAGCACTGCCACAATGAGCACTGTCAGCATGGGCACATCCCCCATGAGCACTGTCACTATGAGAACTCCTACCATGGGTATTTTCACCATGTGTACTGTCACCCTGTGTATTGTCACCATTTGCACAGTCACCATGAGGACTATTACCGTGAGCGCTATCACCGTGAGATCTCTCACCATGGTCACTGTCACCATGGCACCTTGCACAATGGGGGCTGTCAACATGAGTGCTGGCACCAATGGCACTATCACCGTGAGCATTCTCACTGTGGTCAGTGTCACCATGGGCACTGTCACCATGAGCACTGTCACCATAGGCAATGTCACCATGGTCAGTGTCACCATGAGCACTGTCAACATGGGCACTCATACAGTGGGCACTGTCACTGTGAGCACTATCACCTTGGGTACTGCCACCATGAGCGCTGTCACCATGAGCACTGTCACCATTGCGAGTATCACAATGTGCACTGTCACCATGGGCACTGGCACAATGTCGTGTGTCACCTTGAGCAATGTCACCATGGGAAATGTCACCGTGAGATGTGTCACCATAGGCAATGTCACCATGGGCCATGTCACAATGGGAAATGCTATTTTGCACACTGTCACCATGGGTACTGCAACCATGAGTACTGTCACCATTGGCAGTATGACCATGTGCACTGTCACCATGGGCACTATCACCATGACAACTCTCAGCGTGAGCACTGTCACTGTGGGAACTGGCATTGTGTGCAATTCCACCATGGGCCATGTCACCATGGGCACTATCACTGTGAGCACTGTCAATATAAGCACGTCAACATGAGCCCTGTCACCATTGGCAATGTCACCGTGAGAAGTGTCACTATAGGCAATGTCACCATGGGCACTGTCACCATGGGAACTGCCATTTTGAGCACTCTCACCATGTGTACTACAACCATGAGTACTGTCACCATGAGTAATTTAACCATTGGCAGTATGACCATGGGCACTATCACCATGACAACTCTCAGCGTGAGCACTGTCACTGTGGGAACTGGCATTGTGTGCAATTCCACCATGGGCAATGTCACCATGGGCACTATCACTGTGAGCACTGTCAATATGAGCACGTCAACATGAGCCCTGTCACCATTGGCAATGTCACCGTGAGAAGTGTCACTATAGGCAATGTCACCATGGGCACTGTCACCATGGTCACTGCCACCACTGTCACTGTCATTTTGAGCAGTCACCATGGGTACTGCAACCATGAGCGCTGTCACCATGAGCACTGTCACCATTGCAAGTATCACCATGTGCACTGTCACCAAGGGCACTATCACAATGAGAACTGTCAGCATGGGCACTGTCACTCTTGGCAATGTCACCATGGGCACTATCACTTTGAGCACTGTCAACATGAGCACGTCACCATGGGCACTGTCAACATGGGTACTATCTCGAAGGTCAATGTCACCATGAGCATTGTCAGGATGGGCAACTTCACCGTGAGCACTGTCACCAATGGCACTATCACCATGAGTAATGTCACTGTGGGCCGTGTCACCAGGGGCACTATCACCATGGTTAATGTTATCATTGGCACTTTCCCCATGAGCACTGTCACCCTGGGCACTGTCATCATGGGCACGGTCACCGTGAGCACTATCTCCATGAGCACAGCCACTGTGAACACCATCACCATAATCACTGGCCTCATCGGTACTGTCACCATGAGCACTGCCACAATGAGCACTGTCAGCATGGGTACTTCCCCCATGAGCACTGTCACTATGAGAACTGCTAGCATGGGTATTTTCACCATGAGTACTGTCACCCTCTGTATTGTCACCATTTGCACTGTCACCATCAGGACTATTACCGTGAGTGCTATCACCGTGAGATCTCTCACCATGGTCACTGTCACCATGGCACCTTGCACAATGCGTGCTGTCAACATGAGTGCTGTCACCATTGGCACTATCACCGTGAGCATTCTCACTGTGGTCAGAGTCAACATGGGCTCTGTCACCTTGAGCACTGTCACCATAGGCAATGTCACCGTGGTCAGTGTCACCATGAGCAATGTCTCCATGGGCACTCCTACAGTGGGCACTGTCACTGTGCGAACTGTCACCATGGTTACTGCCACTATGAGCAGTGTCTCTGTGAGTACTGTCAGCATGGGTTTTTACCGTGAGCACTGTCACCATGAGCCCTGTCACCATTTTGCAGTGCCACCATGTGCACTACCACCATGTGCACTCTCACCATGGGCACTATCACCGATAACACTGTCACCATAAGTACTGTCTGCATGGGCACTGTCACCAAGGGCACGGCCAACATGTGACCTGTAACCATTGTCAGTGTCACTGTGAGAAGTGTCACCATGGGAATTAACAACATAGGCACTCTCATCATGAGCACTGTCACCATGAGCACTGACACCACGAGCACTGTCACCCAGGGCAGTGCCACCATGAGCACTGTCACCACAACTGTTGCTATGAGAATTGTAACCATGGGCAATTTCTCAATGAGTAATGTCACCATGTGTATTTTCACCTTGGGCACTCTCAAAGTAAACAGTATTACCATGAGCACTTTCACTGTGAACACTGTCACCATGGGCACTGGCACAATGTGGTGTGTCACCATGAGCCATGTCACCATGGGAAATGTCACCGTGAGAAGTGTCACCATAGGCAATGTCACCATGGGCAATGTCACCATGGGAACTGCCATTTTGAGCACTGTCACCATGGGTACTGCAACCATGAGTACTGTCACCATGAGTAATTTAACCATTGGCAGTATGACCATGTGCACTGTCACCATGGGCACTATCACCATGACAACTCTCAGCGTGAGCACTGTCACTGTTGGAAATGGCATTGTGTGCAATTCCACCATGGGCAATGTCACCATGGACATTATCGCTGTGAGCACTGTCAATATGAGCACGTCAACATGAGCCCTGTCACCATGGGCAATGTCACTGTGAGAAGTGTCACTATAGGCAATGTCACCGTGGGCACTGTCACCATGGTCACTGCCACCACTGTCACTGTCATTTTGAGCACTGTCACCATGGGTACTGCAACCATGAGCGCTGTCACCATGAGCACTGTCACCATTGCAAGTATCACCATGTGCACTGTCACCATGGGCACTATCACAATGAGAACTGTCAGCATGGGCACTGTCACTCTTGGCAATGTCACCATGGGCACTATCACTTTGAGCACTGTCAACATGAGCACGTCACCATGGGCACTGTCAACATGGGTACTATCTCGAAGGTCAATGTCACCATGAGCATTGTCAGGATGGGCAACTTCACCGTGAGCACTGTCACCAATGGCACTATCACCATGAGCAATGTCACTGTGGGCCGTGTCACCAGGGGCACTATCACCATGGTTAATGTTATCATTGGCACTTTCCCCGTGAGCACTGTCACCCTGGGCACTGTCATCATGGGCACGGTCACCGTGAGCACTATCTCCATGAGCACAGCCACTGTGAACACCATCACCATAATCACTGGCCTCATCGGTACTGTCACCATGAGCACTGCCACAATGAGCACTGTCAGCATGGGCACTTCCCCCATGAGCACTGTCACTATGAGAACTGCTACCATGGGTATTTTCACCATGAGTACTGTCACCCTCTGTATTGTCACCATTTGCACTGTCACCATCAGGACTATTACCGTGAGTGCTATCACCGTGAGATCTCTCACCATGGTCACTGTCACCATGGCACCTTGCACAATGCGTGCTGTCAACATGAGTGCTGTCACCATTGGCACTATCACTGTGAGCATTCTCACTGTGGTCAGAGTCAACATGGGCTCTGTCACCATGAGCACTGTCACCATAGGCAATGTCACCGTGGTCAGTGTCACCATGAGCAATGTCTCCATGGGCACTCCTACAGTGGGCACTGTCACTGTGCGAACTGTCACCATGGTTACTGCCACTATGAGCAGTGTCTCTGTGAGTACTGTCACCATGGGTTTTTACCGTGAGCACTGTCACCATGAGCCCTGTCACCATTTTCCAGTGCCACCATGTGCACTACCACCATGTGCACTCTCACCATGGGCACTATCACCGATAACACTGTCACCATAAGTACTGTCTGCATGGGCACTGTCACCAAGGGCACGGCCAACATGTGACCTGTAACCATTGTCAGTGTCACTGTGAGAAGTGTCACCATGGGAATTAACAACATAGGCACTCTCATCATGAGCACTGTCACCATGAGCACTGACACCACGAGCACTGTCACCCAGGGCAGTGCCACCATGAGCACTGTCACCATAACTGTTGCTATGAGAATTGTAACCATGGGCAATTTCTCAATGAATAATGTCACCATGTGTATTTTCACCTTGGGCACTCTCACAGTAAACAGTATTACCATGAGCACTTTCACTGTGAACACTGTCACCATGGGCACTGGCACAATGTGGTGTGTCACCATGAGCCATGTCACCATGGGAAATGTCACCGTGAGAAGTGTCACCATAGGCAATGTCACCATGGGCAATGTCACCATGGGAACTGCCATTTTGAGCACTGTCACCATGGGTATTGCAACCATGAGTACTGTCACCATGAGTAATTTAACCATTGGCAATATGACCATGTGCACTGTCACCATGGGCACTATCACCATGACAACTCTCAGCGTGAGCACTGTCACTGTTGGAAATGGCATTGTGTGCAATTCCACCATGGGCAATGTCACCATGGACATTATCGCTGTGAGCACTGTCAATATGAGCACGTCAACATGAGCCCTGTCACCATGGGCAATGTCACTGTGAGAAGTGTCACTATAGGCAATGTCACCGTGGGCACTGTCACCATGGTCACTGCCACCACTGTCACTGTCATTTTGAGCACTGTCACCATGGGTACTGCAACCATGAGCGCTGTCACCATGAGCACTGTCACCATTGCAAGTATCACCATGTGCACTGTCACCATGGGCACTATCACAATGAGAACTGTCAGCATGGGCACTGTCAGTCTTGGCAATGTCACCATGGGCACTATCACTTTGAGCACTGTCAACATGAGCACGTCACCATGGGCACTGTCAACATGGGTACTATCTCGAAGGTCAATGTCACCATGAGCATTGTCAGGATGGGCAACTTCACCGTGAGCACTGTCACCAATGGCACTATCACCATGAGCAATGTCACTGTGGGCCGTGTCACCAGGGGCACTATCACCATGGTTAATGTTATCATTGGCACTTTCCCCGTGAGCACTGTCACCCTGGGCACTGTCATCATGGGCACGGTCACCGTGAGCACTGTCTCCATGAGCACAGCCACTGTGAACACCATCACCATAATCTCTGGCCTCATCGGTACTGTCACCATGAGCACTGCCACAATGAGCACTGTCAGCATGGGTACTTCCCCCATGAGCACTGTCACTATGAGAACTGCTACCATGGGTATTTTCACCATGTGTACTGTCACCCTCTGTATTGTCACCATTTGCACTGTCACCATGAGGACTATTACCATGAGCGCTATCACCGTGAGATCTCTCACCATGGTCACTGTCACCATGGCACCTTGCACAATGGGGGATGTCAACATGAGTGCTGGCACCATTGGCACTATCACCGTGAGCATTCTCACTGTGGTCAGTGTCACCATGGGCACTGTCACCATGAGCACTGTCACCATAGGCAATGTCACCATGGTCAGTGTCACCATGAGCACTGTCAACATGGGCACTCATACAGTGGGCACTGTCACTGTGAGCACTGTCACCTTGGGTACTGCCACCATGAGCGCTGTCACCATGAGCACTCTCACCATTGCGAGTATCACAATGTGCACTGTCACCATGGGCACTGGCACAATGTCGTGTGTCACCTTGAGCAATGTCACCATGGGAAATGTCACCGTGAGATGTGTCACCATACGCAATGTCACCATGGGAAATGCCATTTTGCACACTGTCACCATGGGTACTGCAACCATGAGTACTGTCACCATTGGCAGAATGACCATGTGCACTGTCACCATGGGCACTATCACCATGACAACTCTCAGCGTGAGCACTGTCACTGTGGGAACTGGCATTGTGTGCAATTCCACCATGGGCAATGTCACCATGGGCACTATCACTGTGAGCACTGTCAATATAAGCACGTCAACATGAGCCCTGTCACCATTGGCAATGTCACCGTGAGAAGTGTCACTATAGGCGATGTCACCGTGGGCACTGTCACCATGGTCACTGCCACCACTGTCACTGTCATTTTGAGCACTGTCACCATGGGTATTGCAACCATGAGCACTGTCACCATGAGCACTGTCACCATTGCGATTATCACCATGTGTACTGTCACCATGGGCACTATCACAATGAGAACTGTCAGCGTGGGCACTGTCACTGTTGGCAAGGGCACCGTGGGCACTTCCACCATGGGCAATGTCACCATGGGCACTATCACTGTGAGCACTGTCAATATGAGCACGTCACCATGGGCACTGTCAACATGGGTACTATCTCGAAGGGCAATGTCACCATGAGCATTGTCAGGAAGGGCAATTTCACCATGAGCACTGTCACCAAAGGCACTATCACCATGAGCAATGTCACTGTGGGCCGTGTCACCAGGGGCACTATCACCATGGTTAATGTTATCATTGGCACTTTCCCCGTGAGCACTGTCACCCTGGGCACTGTCATCATGGGCACGGTCACCGTGAGCACTATCCCCATGAGCACAGCCACTGTGAACACCATCACCATAATCACTGGCCTCATCGGTACTGTCACCATGAGCACTGCCACAATGAGAACTGTCATCATGGGCAATTCCCCCATGAGCACTGTCACTATGAGAACTGCTAGCATGGGTATTTTCACCATGAGTACTGTCACCCTCTGTATTGTCACCATTTGCACTGTCACCATCAGGACTATTACCGTGAGTGCTATCACCATGAGATCTCTCACCATGGTCACTGTCACCATGGCACCTTGCACAATGCGTGCTGTCAACATGAGTGCTGTCACCATTGGCACTATCACCGTGAGCATTCTCACTGTGGTCAGAGTCAACATGGGCTCTGTCACCATGAGCACTGTCACCATAGGCAATGTCACCGTGGTCAGTGTCACCATGAGCAATGTCTCCATGGGCACTCCTACAGTGGGCACTGTCACTGTGCGAACTGTCACCATGGTTACTGCCACTATGAGCAGTGTCTCTGTGAGTACTGTCAGAATGGGTTTTTACCGTGAGCACTGTCACCATGAGCCCTGTCACCATTTTTCAGTGCCACCATGTGCACTACCACCATGTGCACTCTCACCATGGGCACTATCACCAATAACACTGTCACCATAAGTACTGTCTGCATGGGCACTGTCACCAAGGGCACGGCCAACATGTGACCTGTAACCATTGTCAGTGTCACTGTGAGAAGTGTCACCATGGGAATTAACAACATAGGCACTCTCATCATGAGCACTGTCACCATGAGCACTGACACCACGAGCACTGTCACCCAGGGCAGTGCCACCATGAGCACTGTCACCACAACTGTTGCTATGAGAATTGTAACCATGGGCAATTTCTCAATGAGTAATGTCACCATGTGTATTTTCACCTTGGGCACTCTCAAAGTAAACAGTATTACCATGAGCACCTTCACTGTGAACACTGTCACCATGGGCACTGGCACAATGTGGTGTGTCACCATGAGCCATGTCACCATGGGAAATGTCACCGTGAGAAGTGTCACCATAGGCAATGTCACCATGGGCAATGTCACCATGGGAACTGCCATTTTGAGCACTGTCACCATGGGTACTGCAACCATGAGTACTGTCACCATGAGTAATTTAACCATTGGCAGTATGACCATGTGCACTGTCACCATGGGCACTATCACCATGACAACTCTCAGCGTGAGCACTGTCACTGTTGGAAATGGCATTGTGTGCAATTCCACCATGGGCAATGTCACCATGGACATTATCGCTGTGAGCACTGTCAATATGAGCACGTCAACATGAGCCCTGTCACCATGGGCAATGTCACTGTGAGAAGTGTCACTATAGGCAATGTCACCGTGGGCACTGTCACCATGGTCACTGCCACCACTGTCACTGTCATTTTGAGCACTGTCATCATGGGTACTGCAACCATGAGCGCTGTCACCATGAGCACTGTCACCATTGCAAGTATCACCATGTGCACTGTCACCATGGGCACTATCACAATGAGAACTGTCAGCATGGGCACTGTCACTCTTGGCAATGTCACCATGGGCACTATCACTTTGAGCACTGTCAACATGAGCACGTCACCATGGGCACTGTCAACATGGGTACTATCTCGAAGGTCAATGTCACCATGAGCATTGTCAGGATGGGCAACTTCACCGTGAGCACTGTCACCAATGGCACTATCACCATGAGCAATGTCACTGTGGGCCGTGTCACCAGGGGCACTATCACCATGGTTAATGTTATCATTGGCACTTTCCCCGTGAGCACTGTCACCCTGGGCACTGTCATCATGGGCACGGTCACCGTGAGCACTATCTCCATGAGCACAGCCACTGTGAACACCATCACCATAATCACTGGCCTCATCGGTACTGTCACCATGAGCACTGCCACAATGAGCACTGTCAGCATGGGCACATCCCCCATGAGCACTGTCACTATGAGAACTGCTACCATGGGTATTTTCACCATGTGTACTGTCACCCTGTGTATTGTCACCATTTGCACTGTCACCATGAGGACTATTACCATGAGCGCTATCACCATGAGATCTCTCACCATGGTCACTGTCACCATGGCACCTTGCACAATGCGTGCTGTCAACATGAGTGCTGGCACCATTGGCACTATCACTGTGAGCATTCTCACTGTGGTCAGTGTCACCATGGGCACTGTCACCATGAGCACTGTCACCATAGGCAATGTCACCATGGTCAGTGTCACCATGAGCACTGTCAACATGGGCACTCATACAGTGGGCACTGTCACTGTGAGCACTGTCACCTTGGGTACTGCCACCATGAGCGCTGTCACCATGAGCACTGTCACCATTGTGAGTATCACAATGTGCACTGTCACCATGGGCACTGGCACAATGTCGTGTGTCACCTTGAGCAATGTCACCATGGGAAATGTCACCGTGAGATGTGTCACCATAGGCAATGTCACCATGGGCAATGTCACCATGGGAAATGCCATTTTGCACACTGTCACCATGGGTACTGCAACCATGAGTACTGTCACCATTGGCAGTATGACCATGTGCACTGTCACCATGGGCACTATCACCATGACAACTCTCAGCGTGAGCACTGTCACTGTGGGAACTGGCATTGTGTGCAATTCCACCATGGGCAATGTCACCATGGGCACTATCACTGTGAGCACTGTCAATATAAGCACGTCAACATGAGCCCTGTCACCATGGGCAATGTCACCGTGAGAAGTGTCACTATAGGCGATGTCACCGTGGGCACTGTCACCATGGTCACTGCCACCACTGTCACTGTCATTTTGAGCACTGTCACCATGGGTATTGCAACCATGAGCACTGTCACCATGAGCACTGTCACCATTGCGATTATCACCATGTGTACTGTCACCATGGGCACTATCACAATGAGAACTGTCAGCGTGGGCACTGTCACTGTTGGCAAGGGCACCGTGGGCACTTCCACCATGGGCAATGTCACCATGGGCACTATCACTGTGAGCACTGTCAACATGAGCACGTCACCATGGGCACTGTCAACATGGGTACTATCTCGAAGGTCAATGTCACCATGAGCATTGTCAGGATGGGCAACTTCACCGTGAGCACTGTCACCAATGGCACTATCACCATGAGTAATGTCACTGTGTGCCGTGTCACCAGGGGCACTATCACCATGGTTAATGTTATCATTGGCACTTTCCCCGTGAGCACTGTCACCCTGGGCACTGTCATCATGGGCACGGTCACCGTGAGCACTATCTCCATGAGCACAGCCACTGTGAACACCATCACCATAATCACTGGCCTCATCGGTACTGTCACCATGAGCACTGCCACAATGAGCACTGTCAGCATGGGCACTTCCCCAATGAGCACTGTCACTATGAGAACTGCTAGCATGGGTATTTTCACCATGAGTACTGTCACCCTCTGTATTGTCACCATTTGCACTGTCACCATCAGGACTATTACCGTGAGTGCTATCACCGTGAGATCTCTCACCATGGTCACTGTCACCATGGCACCTTGCACAATGCGTGCTGTCAACATGAGTGCTGGCACCATTGGCACTATCACCGTGAGCATTCTCACTCTGGTCAGAGTCAACATGGGCTCTGTCACCATGAGCACTGTCACCATAGGCAATGTCACCGTGGTCAGTGTCACCATGAGCAATGTCTCCATGGGCACTCCTACAGTGGGCACTGTCACTGTGCGAACTGTCACCATGGTTACTGCCACTATGAGCAGTGTCTCTGTGAGTACTGTCAGCATGGGTTTTTACATTGAGCACTGTCACCATGAGCCCTGTCACCATTTTTCAGTGCCACCATGTGCACTACCACCATGTGCACTCTCACCATGGGCACTATCACCGATAACACTGTCACCATAAGTACTGTCTGCATGGGCACTGTCACCAAGGGCACGGCCAACATGTGACCTGTAACCATTGTCAGTGTCACTGTGAGAAGTGTCACCATGGGAATTAACAACATAGGCACTCTCATCATGAGCACTGTCACCATGAGCACTGACACCACGAGCACTGTCACCCAGGGCAGTGCCACCATGAGCACTGTCACCACAACTGTTGCTATGAGAATTGTAACCATGGGCAATTTCTCAATGAGTAATGTCACCATGTGTATTTTCACCTTGGGCACTCTCAAAGTAAACAGTATTACCATGAGCACTTTCACTGTGAACACTGTCACCATGGGCACTGGCACAATGTGCTGTGTCACCATGAGCCATGTCACCATGGGAAATGTCACCGTGAGAAGTGTCACCATAGGCAATGTCACCATGGGCAATGTCACCATGGGAACTACCATTTTGAGCACTGTCACCATGGGTACTACAACCATGAGTACTGTCACCATGAGTAATTTAACCATTGGCAGTATGACCATGTGCACTGTCACCATGGGCACTATCACCATGACAACTCTCAGCGTGAGCACTGTCACTGTTGGAAATGGCATTGTGTGCAATTCCACCATGGGCAATGTCACCATGGACATTATCGCTGTGAGCACTGTCAATATGAGCACATCAACATGAGCCCTGTCACCATGGGCAATGTCACTGTGAGAAGTGTCACTATAGGCAATGTCACCGTGGGCACTGTCACCATGGTCACTGCCACCACTGTCACTGTCATTTTGAGCACTGTCACCATGGGTACTGCAACCATGAGTGCTGTCACCATGAGCACTGTCACCATTGCAAGTATCACCATGTGCACTGTCACCATGGGCACTATCACAATGAGAACTGTCAGCATGGGCACTGTCACTCTTGGCAATGTCACCATGGGCACTATCACTTTGAGCACTGTCAACATGAGCACGTCACCATGGGCACTGTCAACATGGGTACTATCTCGAAGGTCAATGTCACCATGAGCATTGTCAGGATGGGCAACTTCACCGTGAGCACTGTCACCAATGGCACTATCACCATGAGCAATGTCACTGTGGGCCGTGTCACCAGGGGCACTATCACCATGGTTAATGTTATCATTGGCAATTTCCCCGTGAGCACTGTCACCCTGGGCACTGTCATCATGGGCACGGTCACCGTGAGCACTATCTCCATGAGCACAGCCACTGTGAACACCATCACCATAATAACTGGCCTCATCGGTACTGTCACCATGAGCACTGCCACAATGAGCACTGTCAGCATGGGCACATCCCCCATGAGCACTGTTACTATGAGAACTGATACCATGGGTATTTTCACCATGTGTACTGTCACCCTGTGTATTGTCACCATTTGCACTGTCACCATGAGGACTATTACCGTGAGCGCTATCACCGTGAGATCTCTCACCATGGTCACTGTCACCATGGCACCTTGCACAATGGGGGCTGTCAACATGAGTGCTGGCACCATTGGCACTATCACTGTGAGCATTCTCACTGTGGTCAGTGTCACCATGGGCACTGTCACCATGAGCACTGTCACCATAGGCAATGTCACCATGGTCAGTGTCACCATGAGCACTGTCAACATGGGCACTCATACAGTGGGCACTGTCACTGTGAGCACTGTCACCTTGGGTACTGCCACCATGAGCGCTGTCACCATGAGCACTGTCACCATTGTGAGTTTCACAATGTGCACTGTCACCATGGGCACTGGCACAATGTCGTGTGTCACCTTGAGCAATGTCACCATGGGAAATGTCACCGTGAGATGTGTCACCATAGGCAATGTCACCATGGGCTATGTCACCATGGGAAATGCCATTTTGCACACTGTCACCATGGGTACTGCAACCATGAGTACTGTCACCATTGGCAGTATGACCATGTGCACTGTCACCATGGGCACTATCACCATGACAACTCTCAGCGTGAGCACTGTCACTGTGGGAACTGGCATTGTGTGCAATTCCACCATGGGCAATGTCACCATGGGCACTATCACTGTGAGCACTGTCAATATGAGCACGTCAACATGAGCCCTGTCACCATTGGCAATGTCACCGTGAGAAGTGTCACTATAGGCAATGTCAACATGGGCACTGTCACCATGGTCACTGCCACCACTGTAACTGTCATTTTGAGCAGTCACCATGGGTACTGCAACCATGAGCGCTGTCACCATGAGCACTGTCACCATTGCAAGTATCACCATGTGCACTGTCACCAAGGGCACTATCACAATGAGAACTGTCAGCATGGGCACTGTCACTCTTGGCAATGTCACCATGGGCACTATCACTTTGAGCACTGTCAACATGAGCACGTCACCATGGGCACTGTCAACATGGGTACTATCTCGAAGGTCAATGTCACCATGAGCATTGTCAGGATGGGCAACTTCACCGTGAGCACTGTCACCAATGGCACTATCACCATGAGTAATGTCACTGTGGGCCGTGTCACCAGGGGCACTATCACCATGGTTAATGTTATCATTGGCACTTTCCCCATGAGCACTGTCACCCTGGGCACTGTCATCATGGGCACGGTCACCGTGAGCACTATCTCCATGAGCACAGCCACTGTGAACACCATCACCATAATCACTGGCCTCATCGGTACTGTCACCATGAGCACTGCCACAATGAGCACTGTCAGCATGGGTACTTCCCCCATGAGCACTGTCACTATGAGAACTGCTAGCATGGGTAATTTCACCATGAGTACTGTCACCCTCTGTATTGTCACCATTTGCACTGTCACCATCAGGACTATTACCGTGAGTGCTATCACCGTGAGATCTCTCACCATGGTCACTGTCACCATGGCACCTTGCACAATGCGTGCTGTCAACATGAGTGCTGTCACCATTGGCACTATCACCGTGAGCATTCTCACTGTGGGCAGAGTCAACATGGGCTCTGTCACCATGAGCACTGTCACCATAGGCAATGTCACCGTGGTCAGTGTCACCATGAGCAATGTCTCCATGGGCACTCCTACAGTGGGCACTGTCACTGTGCGAAATGTCACCATGGTTACTGCCACTATGAGCAGTGTCTCTGTGAGTACTGTCAGCATGGGTTTTTACCGTGAGCACTGTCACCATGAGCCCTGTCACCATTTTTCAGTGCCACCATGTGCACTACCACCATGTGCACTCTCACCATGGGCACTATCACCGATAACACTGTCACCATAAGTACTGTCTGCATGGGCAGTGTCACCAAGGGCACGGCCAACATGTGACCTGTAACCATTGTCAGTGTCACTGTGAGAAGTGTCACCATGGGAATTAACAACATAGGCACTCTCATCTTGAGCACTGTCACCATGAGCACTGACACCACGAGCACTGTCACCCAGGGCAGTGCCACCATGAGCACTGTCACCATAACTGTTGCTATGAGAATTGTAACCATGGGCAATTTCTCAATGAGTAATGTCACCATGTGTATTTTCACCTTGGGCACTCTCAAAGTAAACAGTATTACCATGAGCACTTTCACTGTGAACACTGTCACCATGGGCACTGGCACAATGTGGTGTGTCACCATGAGCCATGTCACCATTGGCAATGTCACCATGGGAACTGCCATTTTGAGCACTGTCACCATGGGTACTGCAACCATGAGTACTGTCACCATGAGTAATTTAACCATTGGCAGTATGACCATGTGCACTGTCACCATGGGCACTATCACCATGACAACTCTCAGCGTGAGCACTGTCACTGTTGGAAATGGCATTGTGTGCAATTCCACCATGGGCAATGTCACCATGGACATTATCGCTGTGAGCACTGTCAATATGAGCACGTCAACATGAGCCCTGTCACCATGGGCAATGTCACTGTGAGAAGTGTCACTATAGGCAATGTCACCGTGGGCACTGTCACCATGGTCACTGCCACCACTGTCACTGTCATTTTGAGCACTGTCACCATGGGTACTGCAACCATGAGCGCTGTCACCATGAGCACTGTCACCATTGCAAGTATCACCATGTGCACTGTCACCATGGGCACTATCACAATGAGAACTGTCAGCATGGGCACTGTCACTCTTGGCAATGTCACCATGGGCACTATCACTTTGAGCACTGTCAACATGAGCACGTCACCATGGGCACTGTCAACATGGGTACTATCTCGAAGGTCAATGTCACCATGAGCATTGTCAGGATGGGCAACTTCACCGTGAGCACTGTCACCAATGGCACTATCACCATGAGCAATGTCACTGTGGGCCGTGTCACCAGGGGCACTATCACCATGGTTAATGTTATCATTGGCACTTTCCCCGTGAGCACTGTCACCCTGGGCACTGTCATCATGGGCACAGTCACCGTGAGCACTATCTCCATGAGCACAGCCACTGTGAACACCATCACCATAATCACTGGCCTCATCGGTACTGTCACCATGAGCACTGCCACAATGAGCACTGTCAGCATGGGCACATCCCCCATGAGCACTGTCACTATGAGAACTGCTACCATGGGTATTTTCACCATGTGTACTGTCACCCTGTGTATTGTCACCATTTGCACTGTCACCATGAGGACTATTACCATGAGCGCTATCACCATGAGATCTCTCACCATGGTCACTGTCACCATGGCACCTTGCACAATGCGTGCTGTCAACATGAGTGCTGGCACCATTGGCACTATCACTGTAAGCATTCTCACTGTGGTCAGTGTCACCATGGGCACTGTCACCATTAGCACTGTCACCATAGGCAATGTCACTATGGTCAGTGTCACCATGAGCACTGTCAACATGGGCACTCATACAGTGGGCACTGTCACTGTGAGCACTGTCACCTTGGGTACTGCCACCATGAGCGCTGTCACCATGAGCACTGTCACCATTGTGAGTATCACAATGTGCACTGTCACCATGGGCACTGGCACAATGTCGTGTGTCACCTTGAGCAATGTCACCATGGGAAATGTCACCGTGAGATGTGTCACCATAGGCAATGTCACCATGGGCAATGTCACCATGGGAAATGCCATTTTGCACACTGTCACCATGGGTACTGCAACCATGAGTACTGTCACCATTGGCAGTATGACCATGTGCACTGTCACCATGGGCACTATCACCATGACAACTCTCAGCGTGAGCACTGTCACTGTGGGAACTGGCATTGTGTGCAATTCCACCATGGGCAATGTCACCATGGGCACTATCACTGTGAGCACTGTCAATATAAGCACGTCAACATGAGCCCTGTCACCATGGGCAATGTCACCGTGAGAAGTGTCACTATAGGCGATGTCACCGTGGGCACTGTCACCATGGTCACTGCCACCACTGTCACTGTCATTTTGAGCACTGTCACCATGGGTATTGCAACCATGAGCACTGTCACCATGAGCACTGTCACCATTGCGATTATCACCATGTGTACTGTCACCATGGGCACTATCACAATGAGAACTGTCAGCGTGGGCACTGTCACTGTTGGCAAGGGCACCGTGGGCACTTCCACCATGGGCAATGTCACCATGGGCACTATCACTGTGAGCACTGTCAACATGAGCACGTCACCATGGGCACTGTCAACATGGGTACTATCTCGAAGGTCAATGTCACCATGAGCATTGTCAGGATGGGCAACTTCACCGTGAGCACTGTCACCAATGGCACTATCACCATGAGTAATGTCACTGTGTGCCGTGTCACCAGGGGCACTATCACCATGGTTAATGTTATCATTGGCACTTTCCCCGTGAGCACTGTCACCCTGGGCACTGTCATCATGGGCACGGTCACCGTGAGCACTATCTCCATGAGCACAGCCACTGTGAACACCATCACCATAATCACTGGCCTCATCGGTACTGTCACCATGAGCACTGCCACAATGAGCACTGTCAGCATGGGCACTTCCCCAATGAGCACTGTCACTATGAGAACTGCTAGCATGGGTATTTTCACCATGAGTACTGTCACCCTCTGTATTGTCACCATTTGCACTGTCACCATCAGGACTATTACCGTGAGTGCTATCACCGTGAGATCTCTCACCATGGTCACTGTCACCATGGCACCTTGCACAATGCGTGCTGTCAACATGAGTGCTGGCACCATTGGCACTATCACCGTGAGCATTCTCACTCTGGTCAGAGTCAACATGGGCTCTGTCACCATGAGCACTGTCACCATAGGCAATGTCACCGTGGTCAGTGTCACCATGAGCAATGTCTCCATGGGCACTCCTACAGTGGGCACTGTCACTGTGCGAACTGTCACCATGGTTACTGCCACTATGAGCAGTGTCTCTGTGAGTACTGTCAGCATGGGTTTTTACATTGAGCACTGTCACCATGAGCCCTGTCACCATTTTTCAGTGCCACCATGTGCACTACCACCATGTGCACTCTCACCATGGGCACTATCACCGATAACACTGTCACCATAAGTACTGTCTGCATGGGCACTGTCACCAAGGGCACGGCCAACATGTGACCTGTAACCATTGTCAGTGTCACTGTGAGAAGTGTCACCATGGGAATTAACAACATAGGCACTCTCATCATGAGCACTGTCACCATGAGCACTGACACCACGAGCACTGTCACCCAGGGCAGTGCCACCATGAGCACTGTCACCACAACTGTTGCTATGAGAATTGTAACCATGGGCAATTTCTCAATGAGTAATGTCACCATGTGTATTTTCACCTTGGGCACTCTCAAAGTAAACAGTATTACCATGAGCACTTTCACTGTGAACACTGTCACCATGGGCACTGGCACAATGTGCTGTGTCACCATGAGCCATGTCACCATGGGAAATGTCACCGTGAGAAGTGTCACCATAGGCAATGTCACCATGGGCAATGTCACCATGGGAACTACCATTTTGAGCACTGTCACCATGGGTACTACAACCATGAGTACTGTCACCATGAGTAATTTAACCATTGGCAGTATGACCATGTGCACTGTCACCATGGGCACTATCACCATGACAACTCTCAGCGTGAGCACTGTCACTGTTGGAAATGGCATTGTGTGCAATTCCACCATGGGCAATGTCACCATGGACATTATCGCTGTGAGCACTGTCAATATGAGCACATCAACATGAGCCCTGTCACCATGGGCAATGTCACTGTGAGAAGTGTCACTATAGGCAATGTCACCGTGGGCACTGTCACCATGGTCACTGCCACCACTGTCACTGTCATTTTGAGCACTGTCACCATGGGTACTGCAACCATGAGTGCTGTCACCATGAGCACTGTCACCATTGCAAGTATCACCATGTGCACTGTCACCATGGGCACTATCACAATGAGAACTGTCAGCATGGGCACTGTCACTCTTGGCAATGTCACCATGGGCACTATCACTTTGAGCACTGTCAACATGAGCACGTCACCATGGGCACTGTCAACATGGGTACTATCTCGAAGGTCAATGTCACCATGAGCATTGTCAGGATGGAACTTCACCGTGAGCACTGTCACCAATGGCACTATCACCATGAGCAATGTCACTGTGGGCCGTGTCACCAGGGGCACTATCACCATGGTTAATGTTATCATTGGCAATTTCCCCGTGAGCACTGTCACCCTGGGCACTGTCATCATGGGCACGGTCACCGTGAGCACTATCTCCATGAGCACAGCCACTGTGAACACCATCACCATAATAACTGGCCTCATCGGTACTGTCACCATGAGCACTGCCACAATGAGCACTGTCAGCATGGGCACATCCCCCATGAGCACTGTTACTATGAGAACTGATACCATGGGTATTTTCACCATGTGTACTGTCACCCTGTGTATTGTCACCATTTGCACTGTCACCATGAGGACTATTACCGTGAGCGCTATCACCGTGAGATCTCTCACCATGGTCACTGTCACCATGGCACCTTGCACAATGGGGGCTGTCAACATGAGTGCTGGCACCATTGGCACTATCACTGTGAGCATTCTCACTGTGGTCAGTGTCACCATGGGCACTGTCACCATGAGCACTGTCACCATAGGCAATGTCACCATGGTCAGTGTCACCATGAGCACTGTCAACATGGGCACTCATACAGTGGGCACTGTCACTGTGAGCACTGTCACCTTGGGTACTGCCACCATGAGCGCTGTCACCATGAGCACTGTCACCATTGTGAGTTTCACAATGTGCACTGTCACCATGGGCACTGGCACAATGTCGTGTGTCACCTTGAGCAATGTCACCATGGGAAATGTCACCGTGAGATGTGTCACCATAGGCAATGTCACCATGGGCTATGTCACCATGGGAAATGCCATTTTGCACACTGTCACCATGGGTACTGCAACCATGAGTACTGTCACCATTGGCAGTATGACCATGTGCACTGTCACCATGGGCACTATCACCATGACAACTCTCAGCGTGAGCACTGTCACTGTGGGAACTGGCATTGTGTGCAATTCCACCATGGGCAATGTCACCATGGGCACTATCACTGTGAGCACTGTCAATATGAGCACGTCAACATGAGCCCTGTCACCATTGGCAATGTCACCGTGAGAAGTGTCACTATAGGCAATGTCAACATGGGCACTGTCACCATGGTCACTGCCACCACTGTAACTGTCATTTTGAGCAGTCACCATGGGTACTGCAACCATGAGCGCTGTCACCATGAGCACTGTCACCATTGCAAGTATCACCATGTGCACTGTCACCAAGGGCACTATCACAATGAGAACTGTCAGCATGGGCACTGTCACTCTTGGCAATGTCACCATGGGCACTATCACTTTGAGCACTGTCAACATGAGCACGTCACCATGGGCACTGTCAACATGGGTACTATCTCGAAGGTCAATGTCACCATGAGCATTGTCAGGATGGGCAACTTCACCGTGAGCACTGTCACCAATGGCACTATCACCATGAGTAATGTCACTGTGGGCCGTGTCACCAGGGGCACTATCACCATGGTTAATGTTATCATTGGCACTTTCCCCATGAGCACTGTCACCCTGGGCACTGTCATCATGGGCATGGTCACCGTGAGCACTATCTCCATGAGCACAGCCACTGTGAACACCATCACCATAATCACTGGCCTCATCGGTACTGTCACCATGAGCACTGCCACAATGAGCACTGTCAGCATGGGTACTTCCCCCATGAGCACTGTCACTATGAGAACTGCTAGCATGGGTAATTTCACCATGAGTACTGTCACCCTCTGTATTGTCACCATTTGCACTGTCACCATCAGGACTATTACCGTGAGTGCTATCACCGTGAGATCTCTCACCATGGTCACTGTCACCATGGCACCTTGCACAATGCGTGCTGTCAACATGAGTGCTGTCACCATTGGCACTATCACCGTGAGCATTCTCACTGTGGGCAGAGTCAACATGGGCTCTGTCACCATGAGCACTGTCACCATAGGCAATGTCACCGTGGTCAGTGTCACCATGAGCAATGTCTCCATGGGCACTCCTACAGTGGGCACTGTCACTGTGCGAAATGTCACCATGGTTACTGCCACTATGAGCAGTGTCTCTGTGAGTACTGTCAGCATGGGTTTTTACCGTGAGCACTGTCACCATGAGCCCTGTCACCATTTTTCAGTGCCACCATGTGCACTACCACCATGTGCACTCTCACCATGGGCACTATCACCGATAACACTGTCACCATAAGTACTGTCTGCATGGGCAGTGTCACCAAGGGCACGGCCAACATGTGACCTGTAACCATTGTCAGTGTCACTGTGAGAAGTGTCACCATGGGAATTAACAACATAGGCACTCTCATCTTGAGCACTGTCACCATGAGCACTGACACCACGAGCACTGTCACCCAGGGCAGTGCCACCATGAGCACTGTCACCATAACTGTTGCTATGAGAATTGTAACCATGGGCAATTTCTCAATGAGTAATGTCACCATGTGTATTTTCACCTTGGGCACTCTCAAAGTAAACAGTATTACCATGAGCACTTTCACTGTGAACACTGTCACCATGGGCACTGGCACAATGTGGTGTGTCACCATGAGCCATGTCACCATGGGCAATGTCACCATGGGAACTGCCATTTTGAGCACTGTCACCATGGGTACTGCAACCATGAGTACTGTCACCATGAGTAATTTAACCATTGGCAGTATGACCATGTGCACTGTCACCATGGGCACTATCACCATGACAACTCTCAGCGTGAGCACTGTCACTGTTGGAAATGGCATTGTGTGCAATTCCACCATGGGCAATGTCACCATGGACATTATCGCTGTGAGCACTGTCAATATGAGCACGTCAACATGAGCCCTGTCACCATGGGCAATGTCACTGTGAGAAGTGTCACTATAGGCAATGTCACCGTGGGCACTGTCACCATGGTCACTGCCACCACTGTCACTGTCATTTTGAGCACTGTCACCATGGGTACTGCAACCATGAGCGCTGTCACCATGAGCACTGTCACCATTGCAAGTATCACCATGTGCACTGTCACCATGGGCACTATCACAATGAGAACTGTCAGCATGGGCACTGTCACTCTTGGCAATGTCACCATGGGCACTATCACTTTGAGCACTGTCAACATGAGCACGTCACCATGGGCACTGTCAACATGGGTACTATCTCGAAGGTCAATGTCACCATGAGCATTGTCAGGATGGGCAACTTCACCGTGAGCACTGTCACCAATGGCACTATCACCATGAGCAATGTCACTGTGGGCCGTGTCACCAGGGGCACTATCACCATGGTTAATGTTATCATTGGCACTTTCCCCGTGAGCACTGTCACCCTGGGCACTGTCATCATGGGCACGGTCACCGTGAGCACTATCTCCATGAGCACAGCCACTGTGAACACCATCACCATAATCACTGGCCTCATCGGTACTGTCACCATGAGCACTGCCACAATGAGCACTGTCAGCATGGGCACTTCCCCAATGAGCACTGTCACTATGAGAACTGCTACCATGGGTATTTTCACCATGTGTACTGTCACCCTGTGTATTGTCACCATTTGCACTGTCACCATGAGGACTATTACCGTGAGCGCTATCACCGTGAGATCTCTCACCATGGTCACTGTCACCATGGCACCTTGCACAATGGGGGCTGTCAACATGAGTGCTGGCACCATTGGCACTATCACTGTGAGCATTCTCACTGTGGTCAGTGTCACCATGGGCACTGTCACCATGAGCACTGTCACCATAGGCAATGTCACCATGGTCAGTGTCACCATGAGCACTGTCAACATGGGCACTCATACAGTGGGCACTGTCACTGTGAGCACTGTCACCTTGGGTACTGCCACCATGAGCGCTGTCACGATGAGCACTGTCACCATTGCGAGTATCACAATGTGCACTGTCACCATGGGCACTGGCACAATGTCGTGTGTCACCTTGAGCAATGTCACCATGGGAAATGTCACCGTGAGATGTGTCACCATAGGCAATGTCACCATGGGAAATGCCATTTTGCACACTGTCACCATGGGTACTGCAACCATGAGTACTGTCACCATTGGCAGTATGACCATGTGCACTGTCACCATGGGCACTATCACCATGACAACTCTCAGCGTGAGCACTGTCACTGTGGGAACTGGCATTGTGTGCAATTCCACCATGGGCAATGTCACCATGGGCACTATCACTGTGAGCACTGTCAATATAAGCACGTCAACATGAGCCCTGTCACCATTGGCAATGTCACCGTGAGAAGTGTCACTATAGGCGATGTCACCGTGGGCACTGTCACCATGGTCACTGCCACCAGTGTCACTGTCATTTTGAGCACTGTCACCATGGGTATTGCAACCATGAGCACTGTCACCATGAGCAGTGTCACCATTGCGATTATCACCATGTGTACTGTCACCATGGGCACTATCACAATGAGAACTGTCAGCGTGGGCACTGTCACTGTTGGCAAGGGCACCGTGGGCACTTCCACCATGGGCAATGTCACCATGGGCACTATCACTGTGAGCACTGTCAACATGAGCACGTCACCATGAGCACTGTCAACATGGGTACTATCTCGAAGGGCAATGTCACCATGAGCATTGTCAGGAAGGGCAATTTCACCATGAGCACTGTCACCAAAGGCACTATCACCATGAGCAATGTCACTGTGGGCCGTGTCACCAGGGGCACTATCACCATGGTTAATGTTATCATTGGCACTTTCCCCGTGAGCACTGTCACCCTGGGCACTGTCATCATGGGCACGGTCACCGTGAGCACTATCCCCATGAGCACAGCCACTGTGAACACCATCACCATAATCACTGGCCTCATCGGTACTGTCACCATGAGCACTGCCACAATGAGAACTGTCATCATGGGCACTTCCCCCATGAGCACTGTCACTATGAGAACTGCTAGCATGGGTATTTTCACCATGAGTACTGTCACCCTCTGTATTGTCACCATTTGCACTGTCACCATCAGGACTATTACCGTGAGTGCTATCACCATGAGATCTCTCACCATGGTCACTGTCACCATGGCACCTTGCACAATGCGTGCTGTCAACATGAGTGCTGTCACCATTGGCACTATCACCGTGAGCATTCTCACTGTGGTCAGAGTCAACATGGGCTCTGTCACCATGAGCACTGTCACCATAGGCAATGTCACCGTGGTCAGTGTCACCATGAGCAATGTCTCCATGGGCACTCCTACAGTGGGCACTGTCACTGTGCGAACTGTCACCATGGTTACTGCCACTATGAGCAGTGTCTCTGTGAGTACTGTCAGCATGGGTTTTTACCGTGAGCACTGTCACCATGAGCCCTGTCACCATTTTTCAGTGCCACCATGTGCACTACCACCATGTGCACTCTCACCATGGGCACTATCACCGATAACACTGTCACCATAAGTACTGTCTGCATGGGCACTGTCACCAAGGGCACGGCCAACATGTGACCTGTAACCATTGTCAGTGTCACTGTGAGAAGTGTCACCATGGGAATTAACAACATAGGCACTCTCATCATGAGCACTGTCACCATGAGCACTGACACCACGAGCACTGTCACCCAGGGCAGTGCCACCATGAGCACTGTCACCACAACTGTTGCTATGAGAATTGTAACCATGGGCAATTTCTCAATGAGTAATGTCACCATGTGTATTTTCACCTTGGGCACTCTCAAAGTAAACAGTATTACCATGAGCACCTTCACTGTGAACACTGTCACCATGGGCACTAGCACAATGTGGTGTGTCACCATGAGCCATGTCACCATGGGAAATGTCACCGTGAGAAGTGTCACCATAGGCAATGTCACCATGGGCAATGTCACCATGGGAACTGCCATTTTGAGCACTGTCACCATGGGTACTGCAACCATGAGTACTGTCACCATGAGTAATTTAACCATTGGCAGTATGACCATGTGCACTGTCACCATGGGCACTATCACCATGACAACTCTCAGCGTGAGCACTGTCACTGTTGGAAATGGCATTGTGTGCAATTCCACCATGGGCAATGTCACCATGGACATTATCGCTGTGAGCACTGTCAATATGAGCACGTCAACATGAGCCCTGTCACCATGGGCAATGTCACTGTGAGAAGTGTCACTATAGGCAATGTCACCGTGGGCACTGTCACCATGGTCACTGCCACCACTGTCACTGTCATTTTGAGCACTGTCACCATGGGTACTGCAACCATGAGCGCTGTCACCATGAGCACTGTCACCATTGCAAGTATCACCATGTGCACTGTCACCATGGGCACTATCACAATGAGAACTGTCAGCATGGGCACTGTCACTCTTGGCAATGTCACCATGGGCACTATCACTTTGAGCACTGTCAACATGAGCACGTCACCATGGGCACTGTCAACATGGGTACTATCTCGAAGGTCAATGTCACCATGAGCATTGTCAGGATGGGCAACTTCACCGTGAGCACTGTCACCAATGGCACTATCACCATGAGCAATGTCACTGTGGGCCGTGTCACCAGGGGCACTATCACCATGGTTAATGTTATCATTGGCAATTTCCCCGTGAGCACTGTCAACCTGGGCACTGTCATCATGGGCACGGTCACCGTGAGCACTATCTCCATGAGCACAGCCACTGTGAACACCATCACCATAATCACTGGCCTCATCGGTACTGTCACCATGAGCACTGCCACAATGAGCACTGTCAGCATGGGCACATCCCCCATGAGCACTGTCACTATGAGAACTGCTACCATGGGTATTTTCACCATGTGTACTGTCACCCTGTGTATTGTCACCATTTGCACTGTCACCATGAGGACTATTACCGTGAGCGCTATCACCATGAGATCTCTCACCATGGTCACTGTCACCATGGCACCTTGCACAATGCGTGCTGTCAACATGAGTGCTGGCACCATTGGCACTGTCACTGTGAGCATTCTCACTGTGGTCAGTGTCACCATGGGCACTGTCACCATGAGCACTCTCACCATAGGCAATGTCACCATGGTCAGTGTCACCATGAGCACTGTCAACATGGGCACTCATACAGTGGGCACTGTCACTGTGAGCACTGTCACCTTGGGTACTGCCACCATGAGCGCTGTCACCATGAGCACTGTCACCATTGTGAGTATCACAATGTGCACTGTCACCATGGGCACTGGCACAATGTCGTGTGTCACCTTGAGCAATGTCACCATGGGAAATGTCACCGTGAGATGTGTCACCATAGGCAATGTCACCATGGGCAATGTCACCATGGGAAATGCCATTTTGCACACTGTCACCATGGGTACTGCAACCATGAGTACTGTCACCATTGGCAGTATGACCATGTGCACTGTCACCATGGGCACTATCACCATGACAACTCTCAGCGTGAGCACTGTCACTGTGGGAACTGGCATTGTGTGCAATTCCACCATGGGCAATGTCACCATGGGCACTATCACTGTGAGCACTGTCAATATAAGCACGTCAACATGAGCCCTGTCACCATGGGCAATGTCACCGTGAGAAGTGTCACTATAGGCGATGTCACCGTGGGCACTGTCACCATGGTCACTGCCACCACTGTCACTGTCATTTTGAGCACTGTCACCATGGGTATTGCAACCATGAGCACTGTCACCATGAGCACTGTCACCATTGCGATTATCACCATGTGTACTGTCACCATGGGCACTATCACAATGAGAACTGTCAGCGTGGGCACTGTCACTGTTGGCAAGGGCACCGTGGGCACTTCCACCATGGGCAATGTCACCATGGGCACTATCACTGTGAGCACTGTCAACATGAGCACGTCACCATGGGCACTGTCAACATGGGTACTATCTCGAAGGTCAATGTCACCATGAGCATTGTCAGGATGGGCAACTTCACCGTGAGCACTGTCACCAATGGCACTATCACCATGAGTAATGTCACTGTGGGCCGTGTCACCAGGGGCACTATCACCATGGTTAATGTTATCATTGGCACTTTCCCCATGAGCACTGTCACCCTGGGCACTGTCATCATGGGCACGGTCACCGTGAGCACTATCTCCATGAGCACAGCCACTGTGAACACCATCACCATAATCACTGGCCTCATCGGTACTGTCACCATGAGCACTGCCACAATGAGCACTGTCAGCATGGGCACTTCCCCCATGAGCACTGTCACTATGAGAACTGCTAGCATGGGTATTTTCACCATGAGTACTGTCACCCTCTGTATTGTCACCATTTGCACTGTCACCATCAGGACTATTACCGTGAGTGCTATCACCGTGAGATCTCTCACCATGGTCACTGTCACCATGGCACCTTGCACAATGCGTGCTGTCAACATGAGTGCTGTCACCATTGGCACTATCACCGTGAGCATTCTCACTGTGGTCAGAGTCAACATGGGCTCTGTCACCATGAGCACTGTCACCATAGGCAATGTCACCATGGTCAGTGTCACCATGAGCAATGTCTCCATGGGCACTCCTACAGTGGGCACTGTCACTGTGCGAAATGTCACCATGGTTACTGCCACTATGAGCAGTGTCTCTGTGAGTACTGTCAGCATGGGTTTTTACCGTGAGCACTGTCACCATGAGCCCTGTCACCATTTTTCAGTGCCACCATGTGCACTACCACCATGTGCACTCTCACCATGGGCACTATCACCGATAACACTGTCACCATAAGTACTGTCTGCATGGGCACTGTCACCAAGGGCACGGCCAACATGTGACCTGTAACCATTGTCAGTGTCACTGTGAGAAGTGTCACCATGGGAATTAACAACATAGGCACTCTCATCATGAGCACTGTCACCATGAGCACTGACACCACGAGCACTGTCACCCAGGGCAGTGCCACCATGAGCACTGTCACCATAACTGTTGCTATGAGAATTGTAACCATGGGCAATTTCTCAATGAGTAATGTCACCATGTGTATTTTCACCTTGGGCACTCTCAAAGTAAACAGTATTACCATGAGCACTTTCACTGTGAACACTGTCACCATGGGCACTGGCACAATGTGGTGTGTCACCATGAGCCATATCACCATGGGAAATGTCACCGTGAGAAGTGTCACCATAGGCAATGTCACCATGGGCAATGTCACCATGGGAACTGCCATTTTGAGCACTGTCACCATGGGTACTGCAACCATGAGTACTGTCACCATGAGTAATTTAACCATTGGCAGTATGACCATGTGCACTGTCACCATGGGCACTATCACCATGACAACTCTCAGCGTGAGCACTGTCACTGTTGGAAATGGCATTGTGTGCAATTCCACCATGGGCAATGTCACCATGGACATTATCGCTGTGAGCACTGTCAATATGAGCACGTCAACATGAGCCCTGTCACCATGGGCAATGTCACTGTGAGAAGTGTCACTATAGGCAATGTCACCGTGGGCACTGTCACCATGGTCACTGCCACCACTGTCACTGTCATTTTGAGCACTGTCACCATGGGTAATGCAACCATGAGCGCTGTCACCATGAGCACTGTCACCATTGCAAGTATCACCATGTGCACTGTCACCATGGGCACTATCACAATGAGAACTGTCAGCATGGGCACTGTCACTCTTGGCAATGTCACCATGGGCACTATCACTTTGAGCACTGTCAACATGAGCACGTCACCATGGGCACTGTCAACATGGGTACTATCTCGAAGGTCAATGTCACCATGAGCATTGTCAGGATGGGCAACTTCACCGTGAGCACTGTCACCAATGGCACTATCACCATGAGCAATGTCACTGTGGGCCGTGTCACCAGGGGCACTATCACCATGGTTAATGTTATCATTGGCACTTTCCCCGTGAGCACTGTCACCCTGGGCACTGTCATCATGGGCACGGTCACCGTGAGCACTATCTCCATGAGCACAGCCACTGTGAACACCATCACCATAATCACTGGCCTCATCGGTACTGTCACCATGAGCACTGCCACAATGAGCACTGTCAGCATGGGTACTTCCCCCATGAGCACTGTCACTATGAGAACTGCTACCATGGGTATTTTCACCATGAGTACTGTCACCCTCTGTATTGTCACCATTTGCACTGTCACCATCAGGACTATTACCGTGAGTGCTATCACCGTGAGATCTCTCACCATGGTCACTGTCACCATGGCACCTTGCACAATGCGTGCTGTCAACATGAGTGCTGTCACCATTGGCACTATCACCGTGAGCATTCTCACTGTGGTCAGAGTCAACATGGGCTCTGTCACCATGAGCACTGTCACCATAGGCAATGTCACCGTGGTCAGTGTCACCATGAGCAATGTCTCCATGGGCACTCCTACAGTGGGCACTGTCACTGTGCGAACTGTCACCATGGTTACTGCCACTATGAGCAGTGTCTCTGTGAGTACTGTCAGCATGGGTTTTTACCGTGAGCACTGTCACCATGAGCCCTGTCACCATTTTTCAGTGCCACCATGTGCACTACCACCATGTGCACTCTCACCATGGGCACTATCACCGATAACACTGTCACCATAAGTACTGTCTGCATGGGCACTGTCACCAAGGGCACGGCCAACATGTGACCTGTAACCATTGTCAGTGTCACTGTGAGAAGTGTCACCATGGGAATTAACAACATAGGCACTCTCATCATGAGCACTGTCACCATGAGCACTGACACCACGAGCACTGTCACCCAGGGCAGTGCCACCATGAGCACTGTCACCACAACTGTTGCTATGAGAATTGTAAGCATGGGCAATTTCTCAATGAGTAATGTCACCATGTGTATTTTCACCTTGGGCACTCTCAAAGTAAACAGTATTACCATGAGCACTTTCACTGTGAACACTGTCACCATGGGCACTGGCACAATGTGGTGTGTCACCATGAGCCATATCACCATGGGAAATGTCACCGTGAGAAGTGTCACCATAGGCAATGTCACCATGGGCAATGTCACCATGGGAACTGCCATTTTGAGCACTGTCACCATGGGTACTGCAACCATGAGTACTGTCACCATGAGTAATTTAACCATTGGCAGTATGACCATGTGCACTGTCACCATGGGCACTATCACCATGACAACTCTCAGCGTGAGCACTGTCACTGTTGGAAATGGCATTGTGTGCAATTCCACCATGGGCAATGTCACCATGGACATTATCGCTGTGAGCACTGTCAATATGTGCACGTCAACATGAGCCCTGTCACCATGGGCAATGTCACTGTGAGAAGTGTCACTATAGGCAATGTCACCGTGGGCACTGTCACCATGGTCACTGCCACCACTGTCACTGTCATTTTGAGCACTGTCACCATGGGTACTGCAACCATGAGCGCTGTCACCATGAGCACTGTCACCATTGCAAGTATCACCATGTGCACTGTCACCATGGGCACTATCACAATGAGAACTGTCAGCATGGGCACTGTCACTCTTGGCAATGTCACCATGGGCACTATCACTTTGAGCACTGTCAACATGAGCACGTCACCATGGGCACTGTCAACATGGGTACTATCTCGAAGGTCAATGTCACCATGAGCATTGTCAGGATGGGCAACTTCACCGTGAGCACTGTCACCAATGGCACTATCACCATGAGCAATGTCACTGTGGGCCGTGTCACCAGGGGCACTATCACCATGGTTAATGTTATCATTGGCACTTTCCCCGTGAGCACTGTCACCCTGGGCACTGTCATCATGGGCACGGTCACCGTGAGCACTATCTCCATGAGCACAGCCACTGTGAACACCATCACCATAATCACTGGCCTCATCGGTACTGTCACCATGAGCACTGCCACAATGAGCACTGTCAGCATGGGTACTTCCCCCATGAGCACTGTCACTATGAGAACTGCTAGCATGGGTAATTTCACCATGAGTACTGTCACCCTCTGTATTGTCACCATTTGCACTGTCACCATCAGGACTATTACCGTGAGTGCTATCACCGTGAGATCTCTCACCATGGTCACTGTCACCATGGCACCTTGCACAATGCGTGCTGTCAACATGAGTGCTGTCACCATTGGCACTATCACCATGAGCATTCTCACTGTGTTCAGAGTCAACATGGGCACTGTCACCATGAGCACTGTCACCATAGGCAATGTCACCATGGTCAGTGTCACCATGAGCACTGTCAACATGGGCACTCATAAAGTGGGCACTGTCACTGTGAGCACTGTCACCTTGGGTACTGCCACCATGAGCGCTGTCACGATGAGCACTGTCACCATTGCGAGTATCCCAATGTGCACTGTCACCATGGGCACTGGCACAATGTCGTGTGTCACCTTGAGCAATGTCACCATGGGAAATGTCACCGTGAGATGTGTCACCATAGGCAATGTCACCATGGGCAATGTCACCATGGGAAATGCCATTTTGCACACTGTCACCATGGGTACTGCAACCATGAGTACTGTCACCATTGGCAGTATGACCATGTGCACTGTCACCGTGGGCACTATCACCATGACAACTCTCAGCGTGAGCACTGTCACTGTGGGAACTGGCATTGTGTGCAATTCCACCATGGGCAATGTCACCATGGGCACTATCACTGTGAGCACTGTCAATATAAGCACGTCAACATGAGCCCTGTCACCATGGGCAATGTCACCGTGAGAAGTGTCACTATAGGCGATGTCACCGTGGGCACTGTCACCATGGTCACTGCCACCACTGTCACTGTCATTTTGAGCACTGTCACCATGGGTATTGCAACCATGAGCACTGTCACCATGAGCACTGTCACCATTGCGATTATCACCATGTGTACTGTCACCATGGGCACTATCACAATGAGAACTGTCAGCGTGGGCACTGTCACTGTTGGCAAGGGCACCGTGGGCAATTCCACCATGGGCAATGTCACCATGGGCACTATCACTGTGAGCACTGTCAACATGAGCACGTCACCATGGGCACTGTCAACATGGGTACTATCTCGAAGGGCAATGTCACCATGAGCATTGTCAGGAAGGGCAATTTCACCATGAGCACTGTCACCAAAGGCACTATCACCATGAGCAATGTCACTGTGGGCCGTGTCACCAGGGGCACTATCACCATGGTTAATGTTATCATTGGCACTTTCCCCGTGAGCACTGTCACCCTGGGCACTGTCATCATGGGCACGGTCACCGTGAGCACTATCTCCATGAGCACAGCCACTGTGAACACCATCACCATAATCACTGGCCTCATCGGTACTGTCACCATGAGCACTGCCACAATGAGCACTGTCAGCATGGGCACTTCCCCCATGAGCACTGTCACTATGAGAACTGCTAGCATGGGTATTTTCACCATGAGTACTGTCACCCTCTGTATTGTCACCATTTGCACTGTCACCATCAGGACTATTACCGTGAGTGCTATCACCGTGAGATCTCTCACCATGGTCACTGTCACCATGGCACCTTGCACAATGCGTGCTGTCAACATGAGTGCTGTCACCATTGGCACTATCACCGTGAGCATTCTCACTGTGGTCAGAGTCAACATGGGCTCTGTCACCATGAGCACTGTCACCATAGGCAATGTCACCGTGGTCAGTGTCACCATGAGCAATGTCTCCATGGGCACTCCTACAGTGGGCACTGTCACTGTGCGAACTGTCACCATGGTTACTGCCACTATGAGCAGTGTCTCTGTGAGTACTGTCAGCATGGGTTTTTACCGTGAGCACTGTCACCATGAGCCCTGTCACCATTTTTCAGTGCCACCATGTGCACTACCACCATGTGCACTCTCACCATGGGCACTATCACCGATAACACTGTCACCATAAGTACTGTCTGCATGGGCACTGTCACCAAGGGCACGGCCAACATGTGACCTGTAACCATTGTCAGTGTCACTGTGAGAAGTGTCACCATGGGAATTAACAACATAGGCACTCTCATCATGAGCACTGTCACCATGAGCACTGACACCACGAGCACTGTCACCCAGGGCAGTGCCACCATGAGCACTGTCACCACAACTGTTGCTATGAGAATTGTAAGCATGGGCAATTTCTCAATGAGTAATGTCACCATGTGTATTTTCACCTTGGGCACTCTCAAAGTAAACAGTATTACCATGAGCACTTTCACTGTGAACACTGTCACCATGGGCACTGGCACAATGTGGTGTGTCACCATGAGCCATGTCACCATGGGAAATGTCACCGTTAAAAGTGTCACCATAGGCAATGTCACCATGGGCAATGTCACCATGGGAACTGCCATTTTGAGCACTGTCACCATGGGTACTGCAACCATGAGTACTGTCACCATGAGTAATTTAACCATTGGCAGTATGACCATGTGCACTGTCACCATGGGCACTATCACCATGACAACTCTCAGCGTGAGCACTGTCACTGTTGGAAATGGCATTGTGTGCAATTCCACCATGGGCAATGTCACCATGGACATTATCGCTGTGAGCACTGTCAATATGAGCACGTCAACATGAGCCCTGTCACCATGGGCAATGTCACTGTGAGAAGTGTCACTATAGGCAATGTCACCATGGGCACTGTCACCATGGTCACTGCCACCACTGTCACTGTCATTTTGAGCACTGTCACCATGGGTACTGCAACCATGAGCGCTGTCACCATGAGCACTGTCACCATTGCAAGTATCACCATGTGCACTGTCACCATGGGCACTATCACAATGAGAACTGTCAGCATGGGCACTGTCACTCTTGGCAATGTCACCATGGGCACTATCACTTTGAGCACTGTCAACATGAGCACGTCACCATGGGCACTGTCAACATGGGTACTATCTCGAAGGTCAATGTCACCATGAGCATTGTCAGGATGGGCAACTTCACCGTGAGCACTGTCACCAATGGCACTATCACCATGAGCAATGTCACTGTGGGCCGTGTCACCAGGGGCACTATCACAATGGTTAATGTTATCATTGGCACTTTCCCCGTGAGCACTGTCACCCTGGGCACTGTCATCATGGGCACGGTCACCGTGAGCACTATCTCCATGAGCACAGCCACTGTGAACACCATCACCATAATCACTGGCCTCATCGGTACTGTCACCATGAGCACTGCCACAATGAGCACTGTCAGCATGGGCACATCCCCCATGAGCACTGTCACTATGAGAACTGCTACCATGGGTATTTTCACCATGTGTACTGTCACCCTGTGTATTGTCACCATTTGCACTGTCACCATGAGGACTATTACCGTGAGCGCTATCACCAGGAGATCTCTCACCATGGTCACTGTCACCATGGCACCTTGCACAATGCGTGCTGTCAACATGAGTGCTAGCACCATTGGCACTATCACCGTGAGCATTCTCACTGTGGTCAGAGTCAACATGGGCTCTGTCACCATGAGCACTGTCACCATAGGCAATGTCACCGTGGTCAGTTTCACCATGAGCAATGACTCCATGGGCACTCCTACAGTGGGCACTGTCACTGTGCGAACTGTCACCATGGTTACTGCCACTATGAGCAGTGTCTCTGTGAGTACTGTCAGCATGGGTTTTTACCGTGAGCACTGTCACCATGAGCCCTGTCACCATTTTTCAGTGCCACCATGTGCACTACCACCATGTGCACTCTCACCATGGGCACTATCACCGATAACACTGTCACCATAAGTACTGTCTGCATGGGCACTGTCACCAAGGGCACGGCCAACATGTGACCTGTAACCATTGTCAGTGTCACTGTGAGAAGTGTCACCATGGGAATTAACAACATAGGCACTCTCATCATGAGCACTGTCACCATGAGCACTGACACCACGAGCACTGTCACCCAGGGCAGTGCCACCATGAGCACTGTCACCACAACTGTTGCTATGAGAATTGTAAGCATGGGCAATTTCTCAATGAGTAATGTCACCATGTGTATTTTCACCTTGGCCACTCTCAAAGTAAACAGTATTACCATGAGCACTTTCACTGTGAACACTGTCACCATGGGCACTGGCACAATGTGGTGTGTCACCATGAGCCATGTCACCATGGGCAATGTCACCGTGAGAAGTGTCACCATAGGCAATGTCACCATGGGCAATGTCACCATGGGAACTGCCATTTTGAGCACTCTCACCATGTGTACTACAACCATGAGTACTGTCACCATGAGTAATTTAACCATTGGCAGTATGACCATGGGCACTATCACCATGACAACTCTCAGCGTGAGCACTGTCACTGTTGGAAATGGCATTGTGTGCAATTCCACCATGGGCAATGTCACCATGGACATTATCGCTGTGAGCACTGTCAATATGAGCACGTCAACATGAGCCCTGTCACCATGGGCAATGTCACTGTGAGAAGTGTCACTATAGGCAATGTCACCGTGGGCACTGTCACCATGGACACTGCCACCACTGTCACTGTCATTTTGAGCACTGTCACCATGGGTACTGCAACCATGAGCGCTGTCACCATGAGCACTGTCACCATTGCAAGTATCACCATGTGCACTGTCACCATGGGCACTATCACAATGAGAACTGTCAGCATGGGCACTGTCACTGTTGGCAATGTCACCATGGGCACTATCACTTTGAGCACTGTCAACATGAGCACGTCACCATGGGCACTGTCAACATGGGTACTATCTCGAAGGTCAATGTCACCATGAGCATTGTCAGGATGGGCAACTTCACCGTGAGCACTGTCACCAATGGCACTATCACCATGAGCAATGTCACTGTGGGCCGTGTCACCAGGGGCACTATCACCATGGTTAATGTTATCATTGGCACTTTCCCCGTGAGCACTGTCACCCTGGGCATTGTCATCATGGGCACGGTCACCGTGAGCACTATCTCCATGAGCACAGCCACTGTGAACACCATCACCATAATCACTGGCCTCATCGGTACTGTCACCATGAGCACTGCCACAATGAGCACTGTCAGCATGGGCACATCCCCCATGAGCACTGTCACTATGAGAACTCCTACCATGGGTATTTTCACCATGTGTACTGTCACCCTGTGTATTGTCACCATTTGCACAGTCACCATGAGGACTATTACCGTGAGCGCTATCACCGTGAGATGTCTCACCATGGTCACTGTCACCATGGCACCTTGCACAATGGGGGCTGTCAACATGAGTGCTGGCACCAATGGCACTATCACCGTGAGCATTCTCACTGTGGTCAGTGTCACCATGGGCACTGTCACCATGAGCACTGTCACCATAGGCAATGTCACCATGGTCAGTGTCACCATGAGCACTGTCAACATGGGCACTCATACAGTGGGCACTGTCACTGTGAGCACTGTCACCTTGGGTACTGCCACCATGAGCGCTGTCACCATGAGCACTGTCACCATTGCGAGTATCACAATGTG
The DNA here is from genome assembly GCF_964341445.2 of Mesoplodon mirus. NCBI lineage: Eukaryota > Metazoa > Chordata > Mammalia > Artiodactyla > Ziphiidae > Mesoplodon > Mesoplodon mirus. Next base: position 113,869,776 of record NC_138976.1, on the reverse strand, counting down.
CACTGTCACCATGGGCACTGGCACAATGTCGTGTGTCACCTTGAGCAATGTCACCATGGGAAATGTCACCGTGAGATGTGTCACCATAGGCAATGTCACCATGGGCAATGTCACCATGGGAAATGCTATTTTGCACACTGTCACCATGGGTACTGCAACCATGAGTACTGTCACCATTGGCAGTATGACCATGTGCACTGTCACCATGGGCACTATCACCATGACAACTCTCAGCGTGAGCACTGTCACTGTGGGAACTGGCATTGTGTGCAATTCCACCATGGGCCATGTCACCATGGGCACTATCTCTGTGAGCACTGTCAATATAAGCACGTCAACATGAGCCCTGTCACCATTGGCAATGTCACCGTGAGAAGTGTCACTATAGGCGATGTCACCGTGGGCACTGTCACCATGGTCACTGCCACCACAGTCACTGTCATTTTGAGCACTGTCACCATGGGTATTGCAACCATGAGCACTGTCACCATGAGCACTGTCACCATTGCGATTATCACCATGTGTACTGTCACCATGGGCACTATCACAATGAGAACTGTCAGCGTGGGCACTGTCACTGTTGGCAAGGGCACCGTGGGCACTTCCACCATGGGCAATGTCACCATGGGCACTATCACTGTGAGCACTGTCAACATGAGCACGTCACCATGGGCACTGTCAACATGGGTACTATCTCGAAGGGCAATGTCACCATGAGCATTGTCAGGAAGGGCAATTTCACCATGAGCACTGTCACCAAAGGCACTATCACCATGAGCAATGTCACTGTGGGCCGTGTCACCAGGGGCACTATCACCATGGTTAATGTTATCATTGGCACTTTCCCCGTGAGCACTGTCACCCTGGGCACTGTCATCATGGGCACGGTCACCGTGAGCACTATCTCCATGAGCACAGCCACTGTGAACACCATCACCATAATCACTGGCCTCATCGGTACTGTCACCATGAGCACTGCCACAATGAGCACTGTCAGCATGGGCACTTCCCCCATGAGCACTGTCACTATGAGAACTGCTAGCATGGGTATTTTCACCATGAGTACTGTCACCCTCTGTATTGTCACCATTTGCACTGTCACCATCAGGACTATTACCGTGAGTGCTATCACCGTGAGATCTCTCACCATGGTCACTGTCACCATGGCACCTTGCACAATGCGTGCTGTCAACATGAGTGCTGTCACCATTGGCACTATCACCGTGAGCATTCTCACTGTGGTCAGAGTCAACATGGGCTCTGTCACCATGAGCACTGTCACCATAGGCAATGTCACCGTGGTCAGTGTCACCATGAGCAATGTCTCCATGGGCACTCCTACAGTGGGCACTGTCACTGTGCGAACTGTCACCATGGTTACTGCCACTATGAGCAGTGTCTCTGTGAGTACTGTCAGCATGGGTTTTTACCGTGAGCACTGTCACCATGAGCCCTGTCACCATTTTTCAGTGCCACCATGTGCACTACCACCATGTGCACTCTCACCATGGGCACTATCACCGATAACACTGTCACCATAAGTACTGTCTGCATGGGCACTGTCACCAAGGGCACGGCCAACATTTGACCTGTAACCATTGTCAGTGTCACTGTGAGAAGTGTCACCATGGGAATTAACAACATAGGCACTCTCATCATGAGCACTGTCACCATGAGCACTGACACCACGAGCACTGTCACCCTGGGCAGTGCCACCATGAGCACTGTCACCATAACTCTTGCTATGAGAATTGTAACCATGGGTAATTTCTCAATGAGTAATGTCACCATGTGTATTTTCACCTTGGCCACTCTCAAAGTAAACAGTATTACCATGAGCACTATCACTGTGAACACTGTCACCATGGGCACTGGCACAATGTGGTGTGTCACCATGAGCCATGTCACCATGGGCAATGTCACCGTGAGAAGTGTGTCACCATAGGCAATGTCACCATGGGCAATGTCACCATGGGAACTGCCATTTTGAGCACTGTCACCATGGGTACTGCAACCATGAGTACTGTCACCATGAGTAATTTAACCATTGGCAGTATGACCATGTGCACTGTCACCATGGGCACTATCACCATGACAACTCTCAGCGTGAGCACTGTCACTGTTGGAAATGGCATTGTGTGCAATTCCACCATGGGCAATGTCACCATGGACATTATCGCTGTGAGCACTGTCAATATGAGCACGTCAACATGAGCCCTGTCACCATGGGCAATGTCACTGTGAGAAGTGTCACTATAGGCAATGTCACCGTGGGCACTGTCACCATGGTCACTGCCACCACTGTCACTGTCATTTTGAGCACTGTCACCATGGGAACTGCAACCAGGAGCGCTGTCACCATGAGCACTGTCACCATTGCAAGTATCACCATGTGCACTGTCACCATGGGCACTATCACAATGAGAACTGTCAGCATGGGCACTGTCACTCTTGGCAATGTCACCATGGGCACTATCACTTTGAGCACTGTCAACATGAGCACGTCACCATGGGCACTGTCAACATGGGTACTATCTCGAAGGTCAATGTCACCATGAGCATTGTCAGGATGGGCAACTTCACCGTGAGCACTGTCACCAATGGCACTATCACCATGAGCAATGTCACTGTGGGCCGTGTCACCAGGGGCACTATCACCATGGTTACTGTTATCATTGGCACTTTCCCCGTGAGCACTGTCACCCTGGGCACTGTCATCATGGGCACGGTCACCGTGAGCACTATCTCCATGAGCACAGCCACTGTGAACACCATCACCATAATCACTGGCCTCATCGGTACTGTCACCATGAGCACTGCCACAATGAGCACTGTCAGCATGGGCACTTCCCCCATGAGCACTGTCACTATGAGAACTGCTACCATGGGTATTTTCACCATGAGTACTGTCACCCTCTGTTTTGTCACCATTTGCACTGTCACCATCAGGACTATTACCGTGAGTGCTATCACCGTGAGATCTCTCACCATGGTCACTGTCACAATGGCACCTTGCACAATGCGTGCTGTCAACATGAGTGCTGTCACCATTGGCACTATCACTGTGAGCATTCTCACTGTGGTCAGAGTCAACATGGGCTCTGTCACCATGAGCACTGTCACCATAGGCAATGTCACCGTGGTCAGTGTCACCATGAGCAATGTCTCCATGGGCACTCCTACAGTGGGCACTGTCACTGTGCGAACTGTCACCATGGTTACTGCCACTATGAGCAGTGTCTCTGTGAGTACTGTCAGCATGGGTTTTTACCGTGAGCACTGTCACCATGAGCCCTGTCACCATTTTCCAGTGCCACCATGTGCACTACCACCATGTGCACTCTCACCATGGGCACTATCACCGATAACACTGTCACCATAAGTACTGTCTGCATCGGCACTGTCACCAAGGGCACGGCCAACATGTGACCTGTAACCATTCTCAGTGTCACTGTGAGAAGTGTCACCATGGGAATTAACAACATAGGCACTCTCATCTTGAGCACTGTCACCATGAGCACTGACACCACGAGCACTGTCACCCAGGGCAGTGCCACCATGAGCACTGTCACCATAACTGTTGCTATGAGAATTGTAACCATGGGCAATTTCTCAATGAGTAATGTCACCATGTGTATTTTCACCTTGGGCACTCTCAAAGTAAACAGTATTACCATGAGCACTTTCACTGTGAACACTGTCACCATGGGCACTGGCACAATGTGGTGTGTCACCATGAGCCATGTCACCATGGGAAATGTCACCGTGAGAAGTGTCACCATAGGCAATGTCACCATGGGCAATGTCACCATGGGAACTGCCATTTTGAGCACTGTCACCATGGGTACTGCAACCATGAGTACTGTCAGCATGAGTAATTTAACCATTGGCAGTATGACCATGTGCACGGTCACCATGGGCACTATCACCATGACAACTCTCAGCGTGAGCACTGTCACTGTTGGAAATGGCATTGTGTGCAATTCCACCATGGGCAATGTCACCATGGACATTATCGCTGTGAGCACTGTCAATATGAGCACGTCAACATGAGCCCTGTCACCATGGGCAATGTCACTGTGAGAAGTGTCACTATAGGCAATGTCACCGTGGGCACTGTCACCATGGTCACTGCCACCACTGTCACTGTCATTTTGAGCACTGTCACCATGGGTACTGCAACCATGAGCGCTGTCACCATGAGCACTGTCACCATTGCAAGTATCACCATGTGCACTGTCACCATGGGCACTATCACAATGAGAACTGTCAGCATGGGCACTGTCACTCTTGGCAATGTCACCATGGGCACTATCACTTTGAGCACTGTCAACATGAGCACGTCACCATGGGCACTGTCAACATGGGTACTATCTCGAAGGTCAATGTCACCATGAGCATTGTCAGGATGGGCAACTTCACCGTGAGCACTGTCACCAATGGCACTATCACCATGAGCAATGTCACTGTGGGCCGTGTCACCAGGGGCACTATCACCATGGTTAATGTTATCATTGGCACTTTCCCCGTGAGCACTGTCACCCTGGGCACTGTCATCATGGGCACGGTCACCGTGAGCACTATCTCCATGAGCACAGCCACTGTGAACACCATCACCATAATCACTGGCCTCATCGGTACTGTCACCATGAGCACTGCCACAATGAGCACTGTCAGCATGGGCACTTCCCCCATGAGCACTGTCACTATGAGAACTGCTACCATGGGTATTTTCACCATGAGTACTGTCACCCTCTGTATTGTCACCATTTGCACTGTCACCATCAGGACTATTACCGTGAGTGCTATCACCGTGAGATCTCTCACCATGGTCACTGTCACCATGGCACCTTGCACAATGCGTGCTGTCAACATGAGTGCTGTCACCATTGGCACTATCACTGTGAGCATTCTCACTGTGGTCAGAGTCAACATGGGCTCTGTCACCATGAGCACTGTCACCATAGGCAATGTCACCGTGGTCAGTGTCACCATGAGCAATGTCTCCATGGGCACTCCTACAGTGGGCACTGTCACTGTGCGAACTGTCACCATGATTACTGCCACTATGAGCAGTGTCTCTGTGAGTACTGTCAGCATGGGTTTTTACCGTGAGCACTGTCACCATGAGCCCTGTCACCATTTTCCAGTGCCACCATGTGCACTACCACCATGTGCACTCTCACCATGGGCACTATCACCGATAACACTGTCACCATAAGTACTGTCTGCATGGGCACTGTCACCAAGGGCACGGCCAACATGTGACCTGTAACCATTGTCAGTGTCACTGTGAGAAGTGTCACCATGGGAATTAACAACATAGGCACTCTCATCTTGAGCACTGTCACCATGAGCACTGACACCACGAGCACTGTCACCCAGGGCAGTGCCACCATGAGCACTGTCACCATAACTCTTGCTATGAGAATTGTAACCATGGGCAATTTCTCAATGAGTAATGTCACCATGTGTATTTTCACCTTGGGCACTCTCAAAGTAAACAGTATTACCATGAGCACTTTCACTGTGAACACTGTCACCATGGGCACTGGCACAATGTGGTGTGTCACCATGAGCCATGTCACCATGGGAAATGTCACCGTGAGAAGTGTCACCATAGGCAATGTCACCATGGGCAATGTCACCATGGGAACTGCCATTTTGAGCACTGTCACCATGGGTACTGCAACCATGAGTACTGTCAGCATGAGTAATTTAACCATTGGCAGTATGACCATGTGCACTGTCACCATGGGCACTATCACCATGACAACTCTCAGCGTGAGCACTGTCACTGTTGGAAATGGCATTGTGTGCAATTCCACCATGGGCAATGTCACCATGGACATTATCGCTGTGAGCACTGTCAATATGAGCACGTCAGCATGAGCCCTGTCACCATGGGCAATGTCACTGTGAGAAGTGTCACTATAGGCAATGTCACCGTGGGCACTGTCACCATGGTCACTGCCACCACTGTCACTGTCATTTTGAGCACTGTCACCATGGGTACTGCAACCATGAGCGCTGTCACCATGAGCACTGTCACCATTGCAAGTATCACCATGTGCACTGTCACCATGGGCACTATCACAATGAGAACTGTCAGCATGGGCACTGTCACTCTTGGCAATGTCACCATGGGCACTATCACTTTGAGCACTGTCAACATGAGCACGTCACCATGGGCACTGTCAACATGGGTACTATCTCGAAGGTCAATGTCACCATGAGCATTGTCAGGATGGGCAACTTCACCGTGAGCACTGTCACCAATGGCACTATCACCATGAGCAATGTCACTGTGGGCCGTGTCACCAGGGGCACTATCACCATGGTTAATGTTATCATTGGCACTTTCCCCGTGAGCACTGTCACCCTGGGCACTGTCATCATGGGCACGGTCACCGTGAGCACTATCTCCATGAGCACAGCCACTGTGAACACCATCACCATAATCACTGGCCTCATCGGTACTGTCACCATGAGCACTGCCACAATGAGCACTGTCAGCATGGGTAGTTCCCCCATGAGCACTGTCACTATGAGAACTGCTACCATGGGTATTTTCACCATGTGTACTGTCACCCTGTGTATTGTCACCATTTGCACTGTCACCATGAGGACTATTACCATGAGCGCTATCACCGTGAGATCTCTCACCATGGTCACTGTAACCATGGCACCTTGCACAATGGGGGCTGTCAACATGAGTGCTGGCACCATTGGCACTATCACCGTGAGCATTCTCACTGTGGTCAGTGTCGCCATGGGCACTGTCACCATGAGCACTGTCACCATAGGCAATGTCACCATGGTCAGTGTCACCATGAGCACTGTCAACATGGGCACTCATACAGTGGGCACTGTCACTGTGAGCACTGTCACCTTGGGTACTGCCACCATGAGCGCTGTCACCATGAGCACTGTCACCATTGTGAGTATCACAATGTGCACTGTCACCATGGGCACTGGCACAATGTCGTGTGTCACCTTGAGCAATGTCACCATGGGAAATGTCACCGTGAGATGTGTCACCATAGGCAATGTCACCATGGGAAATGCCATTTTGCACACTGTCACCATGGGTACTGCAACCATGAGTACTGTCACCATTGGCAGTATGACCATGTGCACTGTCACCATGGGCACTATCACCATGACAACTCTCAGCGTGAGCACTGTCACTGTGGGAACTGGCATTGTGTGCAATTCCACCATGGGCAATGTCACCATGGGCACTATCACTGTGAGCACTGTCAATATAAGCACGTCAACATGAGCCCTGTCACCATTGGCAATGTCACCGTGAGAAGTGTCACTATAGGCGATGTCACCGTGGGCACTGTCACCATGGTCACTGCCACCACTGTCACTGTCATTTTGAGCACTGTCACCATGGGTATTGCAACCATGAGCACTGTCACCATGAGCACTGTCACCATTGCGATTATCACCATGTGTACTGTCACCATGGGCACTATCACAATGAGAACTGTCAGCGTGGGCACTGTCACTGTTGGCAAGGGCACCGTGGGCACTTCCACCATGGGCAATGTCACCATGGGCACTATCACTGTGAGCACTGTCAACATGAGCAGGTCACCATGAGCACTGTCAACATGGGTACTATCTCAAAGGGCAATGTCACCATGAGCATTGTCAGGAAGGGCAATTTCACCATGAGCACTGTCACCAAAGGCACTATCACCATGAGCAATGTCACTGTGGGCCGTGTCACCAGGGGCACTATCACCATGGTTAATGTTATCATTGGCACTTTCCCCGTGAGCACTGTCACCCTGGGCACTGTCATCATGGGCACGGTCACCGTGAGCACTATCCCCATGAGCACAGCCACTGTGAACACCATCACCATAATCACTGGCCTCATCGGTACTGTCACCATGAGCACTGCCACAATGAGAACTGTCATCATGGGCACTTCCCCCATGAGCACTGTCACTATGAGAACTGCTAGCATGGGTATTTTCACCATGAGTACTGTCACCCTCTGAATTGTCACCATTTGCACTGTCACCATCAGGACTATTACCGTGAGTGCTATCACCATGAGATCTCTCACCATGGTCACTGTCACCATGGCACCTTGCACAATGCGTGCTGTCAACATGAGTGCTGTCACCATTGGCACTATCACCGTGAGCATTCTCACTGTGGTCAGAGTCAACATGGGCTCTGTCACCATGAGCACTGTCACCATAGGCAATGTCACCGTGGTCAGTGTCACCATGAGCAATGTCTCCATGGGCACTCCTACAGTGGGCACTGTCACTGTGCGAACTGTCACCATGGTTACTGCCACTATGAGCAGTGTCTCTGTGAGTACTGTCAGCATGGGTTTTTACCGTGAGCACTGTCACCATGAGCCCTGTCACCATTTTTCAGTGCCACCATGTGCACTACCACCATGTGCACTCTCACCATGGGCACTATCACCGATAACACTGTCACCATAAGTACTGTCTGCATGGGCACTGTCACCAAGGGCACGGCCAACATGTGACCTGTAACCATTGTCAGTGTCACTGTGAGAAGTGTCACCATGGGAATTAACAACATAGGCACTCTCATCATGAGCACTGTCACCATGAGCACTGACACCACGAGCACTGTCACCCAGGGCAGTGCCACCATGAGCACTGTCACCACAACTGTTGCTATGAGAATTGTAACCATGGGCAATTTCTCAATGAGTAATGTCACCATGTGTATTTTCACCTTGGGCACTCTCAAAGTAAACAGTTTTACCATGAGCACCTTCACTGTGAACACTGTCACCATGGGCACTGGCACAATGTGGTGTGTCACCATGAGCCATGTCACCATGGGAAATGTCACCGTGAGAAGTGTCACCATAGGCAATGTCACCATGGGCAATGTCACCATGGGAACTGCCATTTTGAGCACTGTCACCATGGGTACTGCAACCATGAGTACTGTCACCATGAGTAATTTAACCATTGGCAGTATGACCATGTGCACTGTCACCATGGGCACTATCACCATGACAACTCTCAGCGTGAGCACTGTCACTGTTGGAAATGGCATTGTGTGCAATTCCACCATGGGCAATGTCACCATGGACATTATCGCTGTGAGCACTGTCAATATGAGCACGTCAACATGAGCCCTGTCACCATGGGCAATGTCACTGTGAGAAGTGTCACTATAGGCAATGTCACCGTGGGCACTGTCACCATGGTCACTGCCACCACTGTCACTGTCATTTTGAGCACTGTCACCATGGGTACTGCAACCATGAGCGCTGTCACCATGAGCACTGTCACCATTGCAAGTATCACCATGTGCACTGTCACCATGGGCACTATCACAATGAGAACTGTCAGCATGGGCACTGTCACTCTTGGCAATGTCACCATGGGCACTATCACTTTGAGCACTGTCAACATGAGCACGTCACCATGGGCACTGTCAACATGGGTACTATCTCGAAGGGCAATGTCACCATGAGCATTGTCAGGATGGGCAACTTCACCGTGAGCACTGTCACCAATGGCACTATCACCATGAGCAATGTCACTGTGGGCCGTGTCACCAGGGGCACTATCACCATGGTTAATGTTATCATTGGCACTTTCCCCGTGAGCACTGTCACCCTGGGCACTGTCATCATGGGCACGGTCACCGTGAGCACTATCTCCATGAGCACAGCCACTGTGAACACCATCACCATAATCACTGGCCTCATCGGTACTGTCACCATGAGCACTGCCACAATGAGCACTGTCAGCATGGGCACTTCCCCCATGAGCACTGTCACTATGAGAACTGCTACCATGGGTATTTTCACCATGAGTACTGTCACCCTCTGTATTGTCACCATTTGCACTGTCACCATCAGGACTATTACCGTGAGTGCTATCACCGTGAGATCTCTCACCATGGTCACTGTCACCATGGCACCTTGCACAATGCGTGCTGTCAACATGAGTGCTGTCACCATTGGCACTATCACTGTGAGCATTCTCACTGTGGTCAGAGTCAACATGGGCTCTGTCACCATGAGCACTGTCACCATAGGCAATGTCACCGTGGTCAGTGTCACCATGAGCAATGTCTCCATGGGCACTCCTACAGTGGGCACTGTCACTGTGCGAACTGTCACCATGGTTACTGCCACTATGAGCAGTGTCTCTGTGAGTACTGTCAGCATGGGTTTTTACCGTGAGCACTGTCACCATGAGCCCTGTCACCATTTTCCAGTGCCACCATGTGCACTACCACCATGTGCACTCTCACCATGGGCACTATCACCGATAACACTGTCACCATAAGTACTGTCTGCATGGGCACTGTCACCAAGGGCACGGCCAACATGTGACCTGTAACCATTCTCAGTGTCACTGTGAGAAGTGTCACCATGGGAATTAACAACATAGGCACTCTCATCTTGAGCACTGTCACCATGAGCACTGACACCACGAGCACTGTCACCCAGGGCAGTGCCACCATGAGCACTGTCACCATAACTGTTGCTATGAGAATTGTAACCATGGGCAATTTCTCAATGAGTAATGTCACCATGTGTATTTTCACCTTGGGCACTCTCAAAGTAAACAGTATTACCATGAGCACTTTCACTGTGAACACTGTCACCATGGGCACTGGCACAATGTGGTGTGTCACCATGAGCCATGTCACCATGGGAAATGTCACCGTGAGAAGTGTCACCATAGGCAATGTCACCATGGGCAATGTCACCATGGGAACTGCCATTTTGAGCACTGTCACCATGGGTACTGCAACCATGAGTACTGTCAGCATGAGTAATTTAACCATTGGCAGTATGACCATGTGCACGGTCACCATGGGCACTATCACCATGACAACTCTCAGCGTGAGCACTGTCACTGTTGGAAATGGCATTGTGTGCAATTCCACCATGGGCAATGTCACCATGGACATTATCGCTGTGAGCACTGTCAATATGAGCACGTCAACATGAGCCCTGTCACCATGGGCAATGTCACTGTGAGAAGTGTCACTATAGGCAATGTCACCGTGGGCACTGTCACCATGGTCACTGCCACCACTGTCACTGTCATTTTGAGCACTGTCACCATGGGTACTGCAACCATGAGCGCTGTCACCATGAGCACTGTCACCATTGCAAGTATCACCATGTGCACTGTCACCATGGGCACTATCACAATGAGAACTGTCAGCATGGGCACTGTCACTCTTGGCAATGTCACCATGGGCACTATCACTTTGAGCACTGTCAACATGAGCACGTCACCATGGGCACTGTCAACATGGGTACTATCTCGAAGGGCAATGTCACCATGAGCATTGTCAGGATGGGCAACTTCACCGTGAGCACTGTCACCAATGGCACTATCACCATGAGCAATGTCACTGTGGGCCGTGTCACCAGGGGCACTATCACCATGGTTAATGTTATCATTGGCACTTTCCCCGTGAGCACTGTCACCCTGGGCACTGTCATCATGGGCACGGTCACCGTGAGCACTATCTCCATGAGCACAGCCACTGTGAACACCATCACCATAATCACTGGCCTCATCGGTACTGTCACCATGAGCACTGCCACAATGAGCACTGTCAGCATGGGCACTTCCCCCATGAGCACTGTCACTATGAGAACTGCTACCATGGGTATTTTCACCATGAGTACTGTCACCCTCTGTATTGTCACCATTTGCACTGTCACCATCAGGACTATTACCGTGAGTGCTATCACCGTGAGATCTCTCACCATGGTCACTGTCACCATGGCACCTTGCACAATGCGTGCTGTCAACATGAGTGCTGTCACCATTGGCACTATCACTGTGAGCATTCTCACTGTGGTCAGAGTCAACATGGGCTCTGTCACCATGAGCACTGTCACCATAGGCAATGTCACCGTGGTCAGTGTCACCATGAGCAATGTCTCCATGGGCACTCCTACAGTGGGCACTGTCACTGTGCGAACTGTCACCATGGTTACTGCCACTATGAGCAGTGTCTCTGTGAGTACTGTCAGCATGGGTTTTTACCGTGAGCACTGTCACCATGAGCCCTGTCACCATTTTCCAGTGCCACCATGTGCACTACCACCATGTGCACTCTCACCATGGGCACTATCACCGATAACACTGTCACCATAAGTACTGTCTGCATGGGCACTGTCACCAAGGGCACGGCCAACATGTGACCTGTAACCATTCTCAGTGTCACTGTGAGAAGTGTCACCATGGGAATTAACAACATAGGCACTCTCATCTTGAGCACTGTCACCATGAGCACTGACACCACGAGCACTGTCACCCAGGGCAGTGCCACCATGAGCACTGTCACCATAACTGTTGCTATGAGAATTGTAACCATGGGCAATTTCTCAATGAGTAATGTCACCATGTGTATTTTCACCTTGGGCACTCTCAAAGTAAACAGTATTACCATGAGCACTTTCACTGTGAACACTGTCACCATGGGCACTGGCACAATGTGGTGTGTCACCATGAGCCATGTCACCATGGGAAATGTCACCGTGAGAAGTGTCACCATAGGCAATGTCACCATGGGCAATGTCACCATGGGAACTGCCATTTTGAGCACTGTCACCATGGGTACTGCAACCATGAGTACTGTCAGCATGAGTAATTTAACCATTGGCAGTATGACCATGTGCACGGTCACCATGGGCACTATCACCATGACAACTCTCAGCGTGAGCACTGTCACTGTTGGAAATGGCATTGTGTGCAATTCCACCATGGGCAATGTCACCATGGACATTATCGCTGTGAGCACTGTCAATATGAGCACGTCAACATGAGCCCTGTCACCATGGGCAATGTCACTGTGAGAAGTGTCACTATAGGCAATGTCACCGTGGGCACTGTCACCATGGTCACTGCCACCACTGTCACTGTCATTTTGAGCACTGTCACCATGGGTACTGCAACCATGAGCGCTGTCACCATGAGCACTGTCACCATTGCAAGTATCACCATGTGCACTGTCACCATGGGCACTATCACAATGAGAACTGTCAGCATGGGCACTGTCACTCTTGGCAATGTCACCATGGGCACTATCACTTTGAGCACTGTCAACATGAGCACGTCACCATGGGCACTGTCAACATGGGTACTATCTCGAAGGTCAATGTCACCATGAGCATTGTCAGGATGGGCAACTTCACCGTGAGCACTGTCACCAATGGCACTATCACCATGAGCAATGTCACTGTGGGCCGTGTCACCAGGGGCACTATCACCATGGTTAATGTTATCATTGGCACTTTCCCCGTGAGCACTGTCACCCTGGGCACTGTCATCATGGGCACGGTCACCGTGAGCACTATCTCCATGAGCACAGCCACTGTGAACACCATCACCATAATCACTGGCCTCATCGGTACTGTCACCATGAGCACTGCCACAATGAGCACTGTCAGCATGGGCACTTCCCCCATGAGCACTGTCACTATGAGAACTGCTACCATGGGTATTTTCACCATGAGTACTGTCACCCTCTGTATTGTCACCATTTGCACTGTCACCATCAGGACTATTACCGTGAGTGCTATCACCGTGAGATCTCTCACCATGGTCACTGTCACCATGGCACCTTGCACAATGCGTGCTGTCAACATGAGTGCTGTCACCATTGGCACTATCACTGTGAGCATTCTCACTGTGGTCAGAGTCAACATGGGCTCTGTCACCATGAGCACTGTCACCATAGGCAATGTCACCGTGGTCAGTGTCACCATGAGCAATGTCTCCATGGGCACTCCTACAGTGGGCACTGTCACTGTGCGAACTGTCACCATGGTTACTGCCACTATGAGCAGTGTCTCTGTGAGTACTGTCAGCATGGGTTTTTACCGTGAGCACTGTCACCATGAGCCCTGTCACCATTTTCCAGTGCCACCATGTGCACTACCACCATGTGCACTCTCACCATGGGCACTATCACCGATAACACTGTCACCATAAGTACTGTCTGCATGGGCACTGTCACCAAGGGCACGGCCAACATGTGACCTGTAACCATTGTCAGTGTCACTGTGAGAAGTGTCACCATGGGAATTAACAACATAGGCACTCTCATCATGAGCACTGTCACCATGAGCACTGACACCACGAGCACTGTCACCCAGGGCAGTGCCACCATGAGCACTGTCACCATAACTGTTGCTTTGAGAATTGTAACCATGGGCAATTTCTCAATGAATAATGTCACCATGTGTATTTTCACCTTGGGCACTCTCAAAGTAAACAGTATTACCATGAGCACTTTCACTGTGAACACTGTCACCATGGGCACTGGCACAATGTGGTGTGTCACCATGAGCCATGTCACCATGGGAAATGTCACCGTGAGAAGTGTCACCATAGGCAATGTCACCATGGGCAATGTCACCATGGGAACTGCCATTTTGAGCACTGTCACCATGGGTATTGCAACCATGAGTACTGTCACCATGAGTAATTTAACCATTGGCAATATGACCATGTGCACTGTCACCATGGGCACTATCACCATGACAACTCTCAGCGTGAGCACTGTCACTGTTGGAAATGGCATTGTGTGCAATTCCACCATGGGCAATGTCACCATGGACATTATCGCTGTGAGCACTGTCAATATGAGCACGTCAACATGAGCCCTGTCACCATGGGCAATGTCACTGTGAGAAGTGTCACTATAGGCAATGTCACCGTGGGCACTGTCACCATGGTCACTGCCACCACTGTCACTGTCATTTTGAGCACTGTCACCATGGGTACTGCAACCATGAGCGCTGTCACCATGAGCACTGTCACCATTGCAAGTATCACCATGTGCACTGTCACCATGGGCACTATCACAATGAGAACTGTCAGCATGGGCACTGTCACTCTTGGCAATGTCACCATGGGCACTATCACTTTGAGCACTGTCAACATGAGCACGTCACCATGGGCACTGTCAACATGGGTACTATCTCGAAGGTCAATGTCACCATGAGCATTGTCAGGATGGGCAACTTCACCGTGAGCACTGTCACCAATGGCACTATCACCATGAGCAATGTCACTGTGGGCCGTGTCACCAGGGGCACTATCACCATGGTTAATGTTATCATTGGCACTTTCCCCGTGAGCACTGTCACCCTGGGCACTGTCATCATGGGCACGGTCACCGTGAGCACTGTCTCCATGAGCACAGCCACTGTGAACACCATCACCATAATCTCTGGCCTCATCGGTACTGTCACCATGAGCACTGCCACAATGAGCACTGTCAGCATGGGTACTTCCCCCATGAGCACTGTCACTATGAGAACTGCTACCATGGGTATTTTCACCATGTGTACTGTCACCCTGTGTATTGTCACCATTTGCACTGTCACCATGAGGACTATTACCATGAGCGCTATCACCGTGAGATCTCTCACCATGGTCACTGTCACCATGGCACCTTGCACAATGGGGGCTGTCAACATGAGTGCTGGCACCATTGGCACTATCACCATGAGCATTCTCACTGTGGTCAGTGTCACCATGGGCACTGTCACCATGAGCACTGTCACCATAGGCAATGTCACCATGGTCAGTGTCACCATGAGCACTGTCAACATGGGCACTCATACAGTGGGCACTGTCACTGTGAGCACTGTCACCTTGGGTACTGCCACCATGAGCGCTGTCACGATGAGCACTGTCACCATTGCGAGTATCACAATGTGCACTGTCACCATGGGCACTGGCACAATGTCGTGTGTCACCTTGAGCAATGTCACCATGGGAAATGTCACCGTGAGATGTGTCACCATAGGCAATGTCACCATGGGAAATGCCATTTTGCACACTGTCACCATGGGTACTGCAACCATGAGTACTGTCACCATTGGCAGAATGACCATGTGCACTGTCACCATGGGCACTATCACCATGACAACTCTCAGCGTGAGCACTGTCACTGTGGGAACTGGCATTGTGTGCAATTCCACCATGGGCAATGTCACCATGGGCACTATCACTGTGAGCACTGTCAATATAAGCACGTCAACATGAGCCCTGTCACCATGGGCAATGTCACCGTGAGAAGTGTCACTATAGGCGATGTCACCGTGGGCACTGTCACCATGGTCACTGCCACCACTGTCACTGTCATTTTGAGCACTGTCACCATGGGTATTGCAACCATGAGCACTGTCACCATGAGCACTGTCACCATTGCGATTATCACCATGTGTACTGTCACCATGGGCACTATCACAATGAGAACTGTCAGCGTGGGCACTGTCACTGTTGGCAAGGGCACCGTGGGCACTTCCACCATGGGCAATGTCACCATGGGCACTATCACTGTGAGCACTGTCAACATGAGCACGTCACCATGGGCACTGTCAACATGGGTACTATCTCGAAGGTCAATGTCACCATGAGCATTGTCAGGATGGGCAACTTCACCGTGAGCACTGTCACCAATGGCACTATCACCATGAGTAATGTCACTGTGTGCCGTGTCACCAGGGGCACTATCACCATGGTTAATGTTATCATTGGCACTTTCCCCGTGAGCACTGTCACCCTGGGCACTGTCATCATGGGCACGGTCACCGTGAGCACTATCTCCATGAGCACAGCCACTGTGAACACCATCACCATAATCACTGGCCTCATCGGTACTGTCACCATGAGCACTGCCACAATGAGCACTGTCAGCATGGGCACTTCCCCAATGAGCACTGTCACTATGAGAACTGCTAGCATGGGTATTTTCACCATGAGTACTGTCACCCTCTGTATTGTCACCATTTGCACTGTCACCATCAGGACTATTACCGTGAGTGCTATCACCGTGAGATCTCTCACCATGGTCACTGTCACCATGGCACCTTGCACAATGCGTGCTGTCAACATGAGTGCTGGCACCATTGGCACTATCACCGTGAGCATTCTCACTCTGGTCAGAGTCAACATGGGCTCTGTCACCATGAGCACTGTCACCATAGGCAATGTCACCGTGGTCAGTGTCACCATGAGCAATGTCTCCATGGGCACTCCTACAGTGGGCACTGTCACTGTGCGAACTGTCACCATGGTTACTGCCACTATGAGCAGTGTCTCTGTGAGTACTGTCAGCATGGGTTTTTACATTGAGCACTGTCACCATGAGCCCTGTCACCATTTTTCAGTGCCACCATGTGCACTACCACCATGTGCACTCTCACCATGGGCACTATCACCGATAACACTGTCACCATAAGTACTGTCTGCATGGGCACTGTCACCAAGGGCACGGCCAACATGTGACCTGTAACCATTGTCAGTGTCACTGTGAGAAGTGTCACCATGGGAATTAACAACATAGGCACTCTCATCATGAGCACTGTCACCATGAGCACTGACACCACGAGCACTGTCACCCAGGGCAGTGCCACCATGAGCACTGTCACCACAACTGTTGCTATGAGAATTGTAACCATGGGCAATTTCTCAATGAGTAATGTCACCATGTGTATTTTCACCTTGGGCACTCTCAAAGTAAACAGTATTACCATGAGCACTTTCACTGTGAACACTGTCACCATGGGCACTGGCACAATGTGCTGTGTCACCATGAGCCATGTCACCATGGGAAATGTCACCGTGAGAAGTGTCACCATAGGCAATGTCACCATGGGCAATGTCACCATGGGAACTACCATTTTGAGCACTGTCACCATGGGTACTACAACCATGAGTACTGTCACCATGAGTAATTTAACCATTGGCAGTATGACCATGTGCACTGTCACCATGGGCACTATCACCATGACAACTCTCAGCGTGAGCACTGTCACTGTTGGAAATGGCATTGTGTGCAATTCCACCATGGGCAATGTCACCATGGACATTATCGCTGTGAGCACTGTCAATATGAGCACATCAACATGAGCCCTGTCACCATGGGCAATGTCACTGTGAGAAGTGTCACTATAGGCAATGTCACCGTGGGCACTGTCACCATGGTCACTGCCACCACTGTCACTGTCATTTTGAGCACTGTCACCATGGGTACTGCAACCATGAGTGCTGTCACCATGAGCACTGTCACCATTGCAAGTATCACCATGTGCACTGTCACCATGGGCACTATCACAATGAGAACTGTCAGCATGGGCACTGTCACTCTTGGCAATGTCACCATGGGCACTATCACTTTGAGCACTGTCAACATGAGCACGTCACCATGGGCACTGTCAACATGGGTACTATCTCGAAGGTCAATGTCACCATGAGCATTGTCAGGATGGAACTTCACCGTGAGCACTGTCACCAATGGCACTATCACCATGAGCAATGTCACTGTGGGCCGTGTCACCAGGGGCACTATCACCATGGTTAATGTTATCATTGGCAATTTCCCCGTGAGCACTGTCACCCTGGGCACTGTCATCATGGGCACGGTCACCGTGAGCACTATCTCCATGAGCACAGCCACTGTGAACACCATCACCATAATAACTGGCCTCATCGGTACTGTCACCATGAGCACTGCCACAATGAGCACTGTCAGCATGGGCACATCCCCCATGAGCACTGTTACTATAAGAACTGATACCATGGGTATTTTCACCATGTGTACTGTCACCCTGTGTATTGTCACCATTTGCACTGTCACCATGAGGACTATTACCGTGAGCGCTATCACCGTGAGATCTCTCACCATGGTCACTGTCACCATGGCACCTTGCACAATGGGGGCTGTCAACATGAGTGCTGGCACCATTGGCACTATCACTGTGAGCATTCTCACTGTGGTCAGTGTCACCATGGGCACTGTCACCATGAGCACTGTCACCATAGGCAATGTCACCATGGTCAGTGTCACCATGAGCACTGTCAACATGGGCACTCATACAGTGGGCACTGTCACTGTGAGCACTGTCACCTTGGGTACTGCCACCATGAGCGCTGTCACCATGAGCACTGTCACCATTGTGAGTTTCACAATGTGCACTGTCACCATGGGCACTGGCACAATGTCGTGTGTCACCTTGAGCAATGTCACCATGGGAAATGTCACCGTGAGATGTGTCACCATAGGCAATGTCACCATGGGCTATGTCACCATGGGAAATGCCATTTTGCACACTGTCACCATGGGTACTGCAACCATGAGTACTGTCACCATTGGCAGTATGACCATGTGCACTGTCACCATGGGCACTATCACCATGACAACTCTCAGCGTGAGCACTGTCACTGTGGGAACTGGCATTGTGTGCAATTCCACCATGGGCAATGTCACCATGGGCACTATCACTGTGAGCACTGTCAATATGAGCACGTCAACATGAGCCCTGTCACCATTGGCAATGTCACCGTGAGAAGTGTCACTATAGGCAATGTCAACATGGGCACTGTCACCATGGTCACTGCCACCACTGTAACTGTCATTTTGAGCAGTCACCATGGGTACTGCAACCATGAGCGCTGTCACCATGAGCACTGTCACCATTGCAAGTATCACCATGTGCACTGTCACCAAGGGCACTATCACAATGAGAACTGTCAGCATGGGCACTGTCACTCTTGGCAATGTCACCATGGGCACTATCACTTTGAGCACTGTCAACATGAGCACGTCACCATGGGCACTGTCAACATGGGTACTATCTCGAAGGTCAATGTCACCATGAGCATTGTCAGGATGGGCAACTTCACCGTGAGCACTGTCACCAATGGCACTATCACCATGAGTAATGTCACTGTGGGCCGTGTCACCAGGGGCACTATCACCATGGTTAATGTTATCATTGGCACTTTCCCCATGAGCACTGTCACCCTGGGCACTGTCATCATGGGCATGGTCACCGTGAGCACTATCTCCATGAGCACAGCCACTGTGAACACCATCACCATAATCACTGGCCTCATCAGTACTGTCACCATGAGCACTGCCACAATGAGCACTGTCAGCATGGGTACTTCCCCCATGAGCACTGTCACTATGAGAACTGCTAGCATGGGTAATTTCACCATGAGTACTGTCACCCTCTGTATTGTCACCATTTGCACTGTCACCATCAGGACTATTACCGTGAGTGCTATCACCGTGAGATCTCTCACCATGGTCACTGTCACCATGGCACCTTGCACAATGCGTGCTGTCAACATGAGTGCTGTCACCATTGGCACTATCACCGTGAGCATTCTCACTGTGGGCAGAGTCAACATGGGCTCTGTCACCATGAGCACTGTCACCATAGGCAATGTCACCGTGGTCAGTGTCACCATGAGCAATGTCTCCATGGGCACTCCTACAGTGGGCACTGTCACTGTGCGAAATGTCACCATGGTTACTGCCACTATGAGCAGTGTCTCTGTGAGTACTGTCAGCATGGGTTTTTACCGTGAGCACTGTCACCATGAGCCCTGTCACCATTTTTCAGTGCCACCATGTGCACTACCACCATGTGCACTCTCACCATGGGCACTATCACCGATAACACTGTCACCATAAGTACTGTCTGCATGGGCAGTGTCACCAAGGGCACGGCCAACATGTGACCTGTAACCATTGTCAGTGTCACTGTGAGAAGTGTCACCATGGGAATTAACAACATAGGCACTCTCATCTTGAGCACTGTCACCATGAGCACTGACACCACGAGCACTGTCACCCAGGGCAGTGCCACCATGAGCACTGTCACCATAACTGTTGCTATGAGAATTGTAACCATGGGCAATTTCTCAATGAGTAATGTCACCATGTGTATTTTCACCTTGGGCACTCTCAAAGTAAACAGTATTACCATGAGCACTTTCACTGTGAACACTGTCACCATGGGCACTGGCACAATGTGGTGTGTCACCATGAGCCATGTCACCATGGGCAATGTCACCATGGGAACTGCCATTTTGAGCACTGTCACCATGGGTACTGCAACCATGAGTACTGTCACCATGAGTAATTTAACCATTGGCAGTATGACCATGTGCACTGTCACCATGGGCACTATCACCATGACAACTCTCAGCGTGAGCACTGTCACTGTTGGAAATGGCATTGTGTGCAATTCCACCATGGGCAATGTCACCATGGACATTATCGCTGTGAGCACTGTCAATATGAGCACGTCAACATGAGCCCTGTCACCATGGGCAATGTCACTGTGAGAAGTGTCACTATAGGCAATGTCACCGTGGGCACTGTCACCATGGTCACTGCCACCACTGTCACTGTCATTTTGAGCACTGTCACCATGGGTACTGCAACCATGAGCGCTGTCACCATGAGCACTGTCACCATTGCAAGTATCACCATGTGCACTGTCACCATGGGCACTATCACAATGAGAACTGTCAGCATGGGCACTGTCACTCTTGGCAATGTCACCATGGGCACTATCACTTTGAGCACTGTCAACATGAGCACGTCACCATGGGCACTGTCAACATGGGTACTATCTCGAAGGTCAATGTCACCATGAGCATTGTCAGGATGGGCAACTTCACCGTGAGCACTGTCACCAATGGCACTATCACCATGAGCAATGTCACTGTGGGCCGTGTCACCAGGGGCACTATCACCATGGTTAATGTTATCATTGGCACTTTCCCCGTGAGCACTGTCACCCTGGGCACTGTCATCATGGGCACGGTCACCGTGAGCACTATCTCCATGAGCACAGCCACTGTGAACACCATCACCATAATCACTGGCCTCATCGGTACTGTCACCATGAGCACTGCCACAATGAGCACTGTCAGCATGGGCACTTCCCCAATGAGCACTGTCACTATGAGAACTGCTACCATGGGTATTTTCACCATGTGTACTGTCACCCTGTGTATTGTCACCATTTGCACTGTCACCATGAGGACTATTACCGTGAGCGCTATCACCGTGAGATCTCTCACCATGGTCACTGTCACCATGGCACCTTGCACAATGGGGGCTGTCAACATGAGTGCTGGCACCATTGGCACTATCACTGTGAGCATTCTCACTGTGGTCAGTGTCACCATGGGCACTGTCACCATGAGCACTGTCACCATAGGCAATGTCACCATGGTCAGTGTCACCATGAGCACTGTCAACATGGGCACTCATACAGTGGGCACTGTCACTGTGAGCACTGTCACCTTGGGTACTGCCACCATGAGCGCTGTCACGATGAGCACTGTCACCATTGCGAGTATCACAATGTGCACTGTCACCATGGGCACTGGCACAATGTCGTGTGTCACCTTGAGCAATGTCACCATGGGAAATGTCACCGTGAGATGTGTCACCATAGGCAATGTCACCATGGGAAATGCCATTTTGCACACTGTCACCATGGGTACTGCAACCATGAGTACTGTCACCATTGGCAGTATGACCATGTGCACTGTCACCATGGGCACTATCACCATGACAACTCTCAGCGTGAGCACTGTCACTGTGGGAACTGGCATTGTGTGCAATTCCACCATGGGCAATGTCACCATGGGCACTATCACTGTGAGCACTGTCAATATAAGCACGTCAACATGAGCCCTGTCACCATTGGCAATGTCACCGTGAGAAGTGTCACTATAGGCGATGTCACCGTGGGCACTGTCACCATGGTCACTGCCACCAGTGTCACTGTCATTTTGAGCACTGTCACCATGGGTATTGCAACCATGAGCACTGTCACCATGAGCAGTGTCACCATTGCGATTATCACCATGTGTACTGTCACCATGGGCACTATCACAATGAGAACTGTCAGCGTGGGCACTGTCACTGTTGGCAAGGGCACCGTGGGCACTTCCACCATGGGCAATGTCACCATGGGCACTATCACTGTGAGCACTGTCAACATGAGCACGTCACCATGAGCACTGTCAACATGGGTACTATCTCGAAGGGCAATGTCACCATGAGCATTGTCAGGAAGGGCAATTTCACCATGAGCACTGTCACCAAAGGCACTATCACCATGAGCAATGTCACTGTGGGCCGTGTCACCAGGGGCACTATCACCATGGTTAATGTTATCATTGGCACTTTCCCCGTGAGCACTGTCACCCTGGGCACTGTCATCATGGGCACGGTCACCGTGAGCACTATCCCCATGAGCACAGCCACTGTGAACACCATCACCATAATCACTGGCCTCATCGGTACTGTCACCATGAGCACTGCCACAATGAGAACTGTCATCATGGGCACTTCCCCCATGAGCACTGTCACTATGAGAACTGCTAGCATGGGTATTTTCACCATGAGTACTGTCACCCTCTGTATTGTCACCATTTGCACTGTCACCATCAGGACTATTACCGTGAGTGCTATCACCATGAGATCTCTCACCATGGTCACTGTCACCATGGCACCTTGCACAATGCGTGCTGTCAACATGAGTGCTGTCACCATTGGCACTATCACCGTGAGCATTCTCACTGTGGTCAGAGTCAACATGGGCTCTGTCACCATGAGCACTGTCACCATAGGCAATGTCACCGTGGTCAGTGTCACCATGAGCAATGTCTCCATGGGCACTCCTACAGTGGGCACTGTCACTGTGCGAACTGTCACCATGGTTACTGCCACTATGAGCAGTGTCTCTGTGAGTACTGTCAGCATGGGTTTTTACCGTGAGCACTGTCACCATGAGCCCTGTCACCATTTTTCAGTGCCACCATGTGCACTACCACCATGTGCACTCTCACCATGGGCACTATCACCGATAACACTGTCACCATAAGTACTGTCTGCATGGGCACTGTCACCAAGGGCACGGCCAACATGTGACCTGTAACCATTGTCAGTGTCACTGTGAGAAGTGTCACCATGGGAATTAACAACATAGGCACTCTCATCATGAGCACTGTCACCATGAGCACTGACACCACGAGCACTGTCACCCAGGGCAGTGCCACCATGAGCACTGTCACCACAACTGTTGCTATGAGAATTGTAACCATGGGCAATTTCTCAATGAGTAATGTCACCATGTGTATTTTCACCTTGGGCACTCTCAAAGTAAACAGTATTACCATGAGCACCTTCACTGTGAACACTGTCACCATGGGCACTAGCACAATGTGGTGTGTCACCATGAGCCATGTCACCATGGGAAATGTCACCGTGAGAAGTGTCACCATAGGCAATGTCACCATGGGCAATGTCACCATGGGAACTGCCATTTTGAGCACTGTCACCATGGGTACTGCAACCATGAGTACTGTCACCATGAGTAATTTAACCATTGGCAGTATGACCATGTGCACTGTCACCATGGGCACTATCACCATGACAACTCTCAGCGTGAGCACTGTCACTGTTGGAAATGGCATTGTGTGCAATTCCACCATGGGCAATGTCACCATGGACATTATCGCTGTGAGCACTGTCAATATGAGCACGTCAACATGAGCCCTGTCACCATGGGCAATGTCACTGTGAGAAGTGTCACTATAGGCAATGTCACCGTGGGCACTGTCACCATGGTCACTGCCACCACTGTCACTGTCATTTTGAGCACTGTCACCATGGGTACTGCAACCATGAGCGCTGTCACCATGAGCACTGTCACCATTGCAAGTATCACCATGTGCACTGTCACCATGGGCACTATCACAATGAGAACTGTCAGCATGGGCACTGTCACTCTTGGCAATGTCACCATGGGCACTATCACTTTGAGCACTGTCAACATGAGCACGTCACCATGGGCACTGTCAACATGGGTACTATCTCGAAGGTCAATGTCACCATGAGCATTGTCAGGATGGGCAACTTCACCGTGAGCACTGTCACCAATGGCACTATAACCATGAGCAATGTCACTGTGGGCCGTGTCACCAGGGGCACTATCACCATGGTTAATGTTATCATTGGCAATTTCCCCGTGAGCACTGTCACCCTGGGCACTGTCATCATGGGCACGGTCACCGTGAGCACTATCTCCATGAGCACAGCCACTGTGAACACCATCACCATAATCACTGGCCTCATCGGTACTGTCACCATGAGCACTGCCACAATGAGCACTGTCAGCATGGGCACATCCCCCATGAGCACTGTCACTATGAGAACTGCTACCATGGGTATTTTCACCATGTGTACTGTCACCCTGTGTATTGTCACCATTTGCACTGTCACCATGAGGACTATTACCGTGAGCGCTATCACCATGAGATCTCTCACCATGGTCACTGTCACCATGGCACCTTGCACAATGCGTGCTGTCAACATGAGTGCTGGCACCATTGGCACTGTCACTGTGAGCATTCTCACTGTGGTCAGTGTCACCATGGGCACTGTCACCATGAGCACTCTCACCATAGGCAATGTCACCATGGTCAGTGTCACCATGAGCACTGTCAACATGGGCACTCATACAGTGGGCACTGTCACTGTGAGCACTGTCACCTTGGGTACTGCCACCATGAGCGCTGTCACCATGAGCACTGTCACCATTGTGAGTATCACAATGTGCACTGTCACCATGGGCACTGGCACAATGTCGTGTGTCACCTTGAGCAATGTCACCATGGGAAATGTCACCGTGAGATGTGTCACCATAGGCAATGTCACCATGGGCAATGTCACCATGGGAAATGCCATTTTGCACACTGTCACCATGGGTACTGCAACCATGAGTACTGTCACCATTGGCAGTATGACCATGTGCACTGTCACCATGGGCACTATCACCATGACAACTCTCAGCGTGAGCACTGTCACTGTGGGAACTGGCATTGTGTGCAATTCCACCATGGGCAATGTCACCATGGGCACTATCACTGTGAGCACTGTCAATATAAGCACGTCAACATGAGCCCTGTCACCATGGGCAATGTCACCGTGAGAAGTGTCACTATAGGCGATGTCACCGTGGGCACTGTCACCATGGTCACTGCCACCACTGTCACTGTCATTTTGAGCACTGTCACCATGGGTATTGCAACCATGAGCACTGTCACCATGAGCACTGTCACCATTGCGATTATCACCATGTGTACTGTCACCATGGGCACTATCACAATGAGAACTGTCAGCGTGGGCACTGTCACTGTTGGCAAGGGCACCGTGGGCACTTCCACCATGGGCAATGTCACCATGGGCACTATCACTGTGAGCACTGTCAACATGAGCACGTCACCATGGGCACTGTCAACATGGGTACTATCTCGAAGGTCAATGTCACCATGAGCATTGTCAGGATGGGCAACTTCACCGTGAGCACTGTCACCAATGGCACTATCACCATGAGTAATGTCACTGTGGGCCGTGTCACCAGGGGCACTATCACCATGGTTAATGTTATCATTGGCACTTTCCCCATGAGCACTGTCACCCTGGGCACTGTCATCATGGGCACGGTCACCGTGAGCACTATCTCCATGAGCACAGCCACTGTGAACACCATCACCATAATCACTGGCCTCATCGGTACTGTCACCATGAGCACTGCCACAATGAGCACTGTCAGCATGGGCACTTCCCCCATGAGCACTGTCACTATGAGAACTGCTAGCATGGGTATTTTCACCATGAGTACTGTCACCCTCTGTATTGTCACCATTTGCACTGTCACCATCAGGACTATTACCGTGAGTGCTATCACCGTGAGATCTCTCACCATGGTCACTGTCACCATGGCACCTTGCACAATGCGTGCTGTCAACATGAGTGCTGTCACCATTGGCACTATCACCGTGAGCATTCTCACTGTGGTCAGAGTCAACATGGGCTCTGTCACCATGAGCACTGTCACCATAGGCAATGTCACCATGGTCAGTGTCACCATGAGCAATGTCTCCATGGGCACTCCTACAGTGGGCACTGTCACTGTGCGAAATGTCACCATGGTTACTGCCACTATGAGCAGTGTCTCTGTGAGTACTGTCAGCATGGGTTTTTACCGTGAGCACTGTCACCATGAGCCCTGTCACCATTTTTCAGTGCCACCATGTGCACTACCACCATGTGCACTCTCACCATGGGCACTATCACCGATAACACTGTCACCATAAGTACTGTCTGCATGGGCACTGTCACCAAGGGCACGGCCAACATGTGACCTGTAACCATTGTCAGTGTCACTGTGAGAAGTGTCACCATGGGAATTAACAACATAGGCACTCTCATCATGAGCACTGTCACCATGAGCACTGACACCACGAGCACTGTCACCCAGGGCAGTGCCACCATGAGCACTGTCACCATAACTGTTGCTATGAGAATTGTAACCATGGGCAATTTCTCAATGAGTAATGTCACCATGTGTATTTTCACCTTGGGCACTCTCAAAGTAAACAGTATTACCATGAGCACTTTCACTGTGAACACTGTCACCATGGGCACTGGCACAATGTGGTGTGTCACCATGAGCCATATCACCATGGGAAATGTCACCGTGAGAAGTGTCACCATAGGCAATGTCACCATGGGCAATGTCACCATGGGAACTGCCATTTTGAGCACTGTCACCATGGGTACTGCAACCATGAGTACTGTCACCATGAGTAATTTAACCATTGGCAGTATGACCATGTGCACTGTCACCATGGGCACTATCACCATGACAACTCTCAGCGTGAGCACTGTCACTGTTGGAAATGGCATTGTGTGCAATTCCACCATGGGCAATGTCACCATGGACATTATCGCTGTGAGCACTGTCAATATGAGCACGTCAACATGAGCCCTGTCACCATGGGCAATGTCACTGTGAGAAGTGTCACTATAGGCAATGTCACCGTGGGCACTGTCACCATGGTCACTGCCACCACTGTCACTGTCATTTTGAGCACTGTCACCATGGGTACTGCAACCATGAGCGCTGTCACCATGAGCACTGTCACCATTGCAAGTATCACCATGTGCACTGTCACCATGGGCACTATCACAATGAGAACTGTCAGCATGGGCACTGTCACTCTTGGCAATGTCACCATGGGCACTATCACTTTGAGCACTGTCAACATGAGCACGTCACCATGGGCACTGTCAACATGGGTACTATCTCGAAGGTCAATGTCACCATGAGCATTGTCAGGATGGGCAACTTCACCGTGAGCACTGTCACCAATGGCACTATCACCATGAGCAATGTCACTGTGGGCCGTGTCACCAGGGGCACTATCACCATGGTTAATGTTATCATTGGCACTTTCCCCGTGAGCACTGTCACCCTGGGCACTGTCATCATGGGCACGGTCACCGTGAGCACTATCTCCATGAGCACAGCCACTGTGAACACCATCACCATAATCACTGGCCTCATCGGTACTGTCACCATGAGCACTGCCACAATGAGCACTGTCAGCATGGGTACTTCCCCCATGAGCACTGTCACTATGAGAACTGCTACCATGGGTATTTTCACCATGAGTACTGTCACCCTCTGTATTGTCACCATTTGCACTGTCACCATCAGGACTATTACCGTGAGTGCTATCACCGTGAGATCTCTCACCATGGTCACTGTCACCATGGCACCTTGCACAATGCGTGCTGTCAACATGAGTGCTGTCACCATTGGCACTATCACCGTGAGCATTCTCACTGTGGTCAGAGTCAACATGGGCTCTGTCACCATGAGCACTGTCACCATAGGCAATGTCACCGTGGTCAGTGTCACCATGAGCAATGTCTCCATGGGCACTCCTACAGTGGGCACTGTCACTGTGCGAACTGTCACCATGGTTACTGCCACTATGAGCAGTGTCTCTGTGAGTACTGTCAGCATGGGTTTTTACCGTGAGCACTGTCACCATGAGCCCTGTCACCATTTTTCAGTGCCACCATGTGCACTACCACCATGTGCACTCTCACCATGGGCACTATCACCGATAACACTGTCACCATAAGTACTGTCTGCATGGGCACTGTCACCAAGGGCACGGCCAACATGTGACCTGTAACCATTGTCAGTGTCACTGTGAGAAGTGTCACCATGGGAATTAACAACATAGGCACTCTCATCATGAGCACTGTCACCATGAGCACTGACACCACGAGCACTGTCACCCAGGGCAGTGCCACCATGAGCACTGTCACCACAACTGTTGCTATGAGAATTGTAAGCATGGGCAATTTCTCAATGAGTAATGTCACCATGTGTATTTTCACCTTGGGCACTCTCAAAGTAAACAGTATTACCATGAGCACTTTCACTGTGAACACTGTCACCATGGGCACTGGCACAATGTGGTGTGTCACCATGAGCCATATCACCATGGGAAATGTCACCGTGAGAAGTGTCACCATAGGCAATGTCACCATGGGCAATGTCACCATGGGAACTGCCATTTTGAGCACTGTCACCATGGGTACTGCAACCATGAGTACTGTCACCATGAGTAATTTAACCATTGGCAGTATGACCATGTGCACTGTCACCATGGGCACTATCACCATGACAACTCTCAGCGTGAGCACTGTCACTGTTGGAAATGGCATTGTGTGCAATTCCACCATGGGCAATGTCACCATGGACATTATCGCTGTGAGCACTGTCAATATGTGCACGTCAACATGAGCCCTGTCACCATGGGCAATGTCACTGTGAGAAGTGTCACTATAGGCAATGTCACCGTGGGCACTGTCACCATGGTCACTGCCACCACTGTCACTGTCATTTTGAGCACTGTCACCATGGGTACTGCAACCATGAGCGCTGTCACCATGAGCACTGTCACCATTGCAAGTATCACCATGTGCACTGTCACCATGGGCACTATCACAATGAGAACTGTCAGCATGGGCACTGTCACTCTTGGCAATGTCACCATGGGCACTATCACTTTGAGCACTGTCAACATGAGCACGTCACCATGGGCACTGTCAACATGGGTACTATCTCGAAGGTCAATGTCACCATGAGCATTGTCAGGATGGGCAACTTCACCGTGAGCACTGTCACCAATGGCACTATCACCATGAGCAATGTCACTGTGGGCCGTGTCACCAGGGGCACTATCACCATGGTTAATGTTATCATTGGCACTTTCCCCGTGAGCACTGTCACCCTGGGCACTGTCATCATGGGCACGGTCACCGTGAGCACTATCTCCATGAGCACAGCCACTGTGAACACCATCACCATAATCACTGGCCTCATCGGTACTGTCACCATGAGCACTGCCACAATGAGCACTGTCAGCATGGGTACTTCCCCCATGAGCACTGTCACTATGAGAACTGCTAGCATGGGTAATTTCACCATGAGTACTGTCACCCTCTGTATTGTCACCATTTGCACTGTCACCATCAGGACTATTACCGTGAGTGCTATCACCGTGAGATCTCTCACCATGGTCACTGTCACCATGGCACCTTGCACAATGCGTGCTGTCAACATGAGTGCTGTCACCATTGGCACTATCACCATGAGCATTCTCACTGTGTTCAGAGTCAACATGGGCACTGTCACCATGAGCACTGTCACCATAGGCAATGTCACCATGGTCAGTGTCACCATGAGCACTGTCAACATGGGCACTCATAAAGTGGGCACTGTCACTGTGAGCACTGTCACCTTTGGTACTGCCACCATGAGCGCTGTCACGATGAGCACTGTCACCATTGCGAGTATCCCAATGTGCACTGTCACCATGGGCACTGGCACAATGTCGTGTGTCACCTTGAGCAATGTCACCATGGGAAATGTCACCGTGAGATGTGTCACCATAGGCAATGTCACCATGGGCAATGTCACCATGGGAAATGCCATTTTGCACACTGTCACCATGGGTACTGCAACCATGAGTACTGTCACCATTGGCAGTATGACCATGTGCACTGTCACCGTGGGCACTATCACCATGACAACTCTCAGCGTGAGCACTGTCACTGTGGGAACTGGCATTGTGTGCAATTCCACCATGGGCAATGTCACCATGGGCACTATCACTGTGAGCACTGTCAATATAAGCACGTCAACATGAGCCCTGTCACCATGGGCAATGTCACCGTGAGAAGTGTCACTATAGGCGATGTCACCGTGGGCACTGTCACCATGGTCACTGCCACCACTGTCACTGTCATTTTGAGCACTGTCACCATGGGTATTGCAACCATGAGCACTGTCACCATGAGCACTGTCACCATTGCGATTATCACCATGTGTACTGTCACCATGGGCACTATCACAATGAGAACTGTCAGCGTGGGCACTGTCACTGTTGGCAAGGGCACCGTGGGCACTTCCACCATGGGCAATGTCACCATGGGCACTATCACTGTGAGCACTGTCAACATGAGCACGTCACCATGGGCACTGTCAACATGGGTACTATCTCGAAGGGCAATGTCACCATGAGCATTGTCAGGAAGGGCAATTTCACCGTGAGCACTGTCACCAAAGGCACTATCACCATGAGCAATGTCACTGTGGGCCGTGTCACCAGGGGCACTATCACCATGGTTAATGTTATCATTGGCACTTTCCCCGTGAGCACTGTCACCCTGGGCACTGTCATCATGGGCACGGTCACCGTGAGCACTATCTCCATGAGCACAGCCACTGTGAACACCATCACCATAATCACTGGCCTCATCGGTACTGTCACCATGAGCACTGCCACAATGAGCACTGTCAGCATGGGCACTTCCCCCATGAGCACTGTCACTATGAGAACTGCTAGCATGGGTATTTTCACCATGAGTACTGTCACCCTCTGTATTGTCACCATTTGCACTGTCACCATCAGGACTATTACCGTGAGTGCTATCACCGTGAGATCTCTCACCATGGTCACTGTCACCATGGCACCTTGCACAATGCGTGCTGTCAACATGAGTGCTGTCACCATTGGCACTATCACCGTGAGCATTCTCACTGTGGTCAGAGTCAACATGGGCTCTGTCACCATGAGCACTGTCACCATAGGCAATGTCACCGTGGTCAGTGTCACCATGAGCAATGTCTCCATGGGCACTCCTACAGTGGGCACTGTCACTGTGCGAACTGTCACCATGGTTACTGCCACTATGAGCAGTGTCTCTGTGAGTACTGTCAGCATGGGTTTTTACCGTGAGCACTGTCACCATGAGCCCTGTCACCATTTTTCAGTGCCACCATGTGCACTACCACCATGTGCACTCTCACCATGGGCACTATCACCGATAACACTGTCACCATAAGTACTGTCTGCATGGGCACTGTCACCAAGGGCACGGCCAACATGTGACCTGTAACCATTGTCAGTGTCACTGTGAGAAGTGTCACCATGGGAATTAACAACATAGGCACTCTCATCATGAGCACTGTCACCATGAGCACTGACACCACGAGCACTGTCACCCAGGGCAGTGCCACCATGAGCACTGTCACCACAACTGTTGCTATGAGAATTGTAAGCATGGGCAATTTCTCAATGAGTAATGTCACCATGTGTATTTTCACCTTGGGCACTCTCAAAGTAAACAGTATTACCATGAGCACTTTCACTGTGAACACTGTCACCATGGGCACTGGCACAATGTGGTGTGTCACCATGAGCCATGTCACCATGGGAAATGTCACCGTTAAAAGTGTCACCATAGGCAATGTCACCATGGGCAATGTCACCATGGGAACTGCCATTTTGAGCACTGTCACCATGGGTACTGCAACCATGAGTACTGTCACCATGAGTAATTTAACCATTGGCAGTATGACCATGTGCACTGTCACCATGGGCACTATCACCATGACAACTCTCAGCGTGAGCACTGTCACTGTTGGAAATGGCATTGTGTGCAATTCCACCATGGGCAATGTCACCATGGACATTATCGCTGTGAGCACTGTCAATATGAGCACGTCAACATGAGCCCTGTCACCATGGGCAATGTCACTGTGAGAAGTGTCACTATAGGCAATGTCACCATGGGCACTGTCACCATGGTCACTGCCACCACTGTCACTGTCATTTTGAGCACTGTCACCATGGGTACTGCAACCATGAGCGCTGTCACCATGAGCACTGTCACCATTGCAAGTATCACCATGTGCACTGTCACCATGGGCACTATCACAATGAGAACTGTCAGCATGGGCACTGTCACTCTTGGCAATGTCACCATGGGCACTATCACTTTGAGCACTGTCAACATGAGCACGTCACCATGGGCACTGTCAACATGGGTACTATCTCGAAGGTCAATGTCACCATGAGCATTGTCAGGATGGGCAACTTCACCGTGAGCACTGTCACCAATGGCACTATCACCATGAGCAATGTCACTGTGGGCCGTGTCACCAGGGGCACTATCACAATGGTTAATGTTATCATTGGCACTTTCCCCGTGAGCACTGTCACCCTGGGCACTGTCATCATGGGCACGGTCACCGTGAGCACTATCTCCATGAGCACAGCCACTGTGAACACCATCACCATAATCACTGGCCTCATCGGTACTGTCACCATGAGCACTGCCACAATGAGCACTGTCAGCATGGGCACATCCCCCATGAGCACTGTCACTATGAGAACTGCTACCATGGGTATTTTCACCATGTGTACTGTCACCCTGTGTATTGTCACCATTTGCACTGTCACCATGAGGACTATTACCATGAGCGCTATCACCAGGAGATCTCTCACCATGGTCACTGTCACCATGGCACCTTGCACAATGCGTGCTGTCAACATGAGTGCTAGCACCATTGGCACTATCACCGTGAGCATTCTCACTGTGGTCAGAGTCAACATGGGCTCTGTCACCATGAGCACTGTCACCATAGGCAATGTCACCGTGGTCAGTTTCACCATGAGCAATGACTCCATGGGCACTCCTACAGTGGGCACTGTCACTGTGCGAACTGTCACCATGGTTACTGCCACTATGAGCAGTGTCTCTGTGAGTACTGTCAGCATGGGTTTTTACCGTGAGCACTGTCACCATGAGCCCTGTCACCATTTTTCAGTGCCACCATGTGCACTACCACCATGTGCACTCTCACCATGGGCACTATCACCGATAACACTGTCACCATAAGTACTGTCTGCATGGGCACTGTCACCAAGGGCACGGCCAACATGTGACCTGTAACCATTGTCAGTGTCACTGTGAGAAGTGTCACCATGGGAATTAACAACATAGGCACTCTCATCATGAGCACTGTCACCATGAGCACTGACACCACGAGCACTGTCACCCAGGGCAGTGCCACCATGAGCACTGTCACCACAACTGTTGCTATGAGAATTGTAAGCATGGGCAATTTCTCAATGAGTAATGTCACCATGTGTATTTTCACCTTGGCCACTCTCAAAGTAAACAGTATTACCATGAGCACTTTCACTGTGAACACTGTCACCATGGGCACTGGCACAATGTGGTGTGTCACCATGAGCCATGTCACCATGGGCAATGTCACCGTGAGAAGTGTCACCATAGGCAATGTCACCATGGGCAATGTCACCATGGGAACTGCCATTTTGAGCACTCTCACCATGTGTACTACAACCATGAGTACTGTCACCATGAGTAATTTAACCATTGGCAGTATGACCATGGGCACTATCACCATGACAACTCTCAGCGTGAGCACTGTCACTGTTGGAAATGGCATTGTGTGCAATTCCACCATGGGCAATGTCACCATGGACATTATCGCTGTGAGCACTGTCAATATGAGCACGTCAACATGAGCCCTGTCACCATGGGCAATGTCACTGTGAGAAGTGTCACTATAGGCAATGTCACCGTGGGCACTGTCACCATGGACACTGCCACCACTGTCACTGTCATTTTGAGCACTGTCACCATGGGTACTGCAACCATGAGCGCTGTCACCATGAGCACTGTCACCATTGCAAGTATCACCATGTGCACTGTCACCATGGGCACTATCACAATGAGAACTGTCAGCATGGGCACTGTCACTGTTGGCAATGTCACCATGGGCACTATCACTTTGAGCACTGTCAACATGAGCACGTCACCATGGGCACTGTCAACATGGGTACTATCTCGAAGGTCAATGTCACCATGAGCATTGTCAGGATGGGCAACTTCACCGTGAGCACTGTCACCAATGGCACTATCACCATGAGCAATGTCACTGTGGGCCGTGTCACCAGGGGCACTATCACCATGGTTAATGTTATCATTGGCACTTTCCCCATGAGCACTGTCACCCTGGGCATTGTCATCATGGGCACGGTCACCGTGAGCACTATCTCCATGAGCACAGCCACTGTGAACACCATCACCATAATCACTGGCCTCATCGGTACTGTCACCATGAGCACTGCCACAATGAGCACTGTCAGCATGGGCACATCCCCCATGAGCACTGTCACTATGAGAACTCCTACCATGGGTATTTTCACCATGTGTACTGTCACCCTGTGTATTGTCACCATTTGCACAGTCACCATGAGGACTATTACCGTGAGCGCTATCACCGTGAGATGTCTCACCATGGTCACTGTCACCATGGCACCTTGCACAATGGGGGCTGTCAACATGAGTGCTGGCACCAATGGCACTATCACCGTGAGCATTCTCACTGTGGTCAGTGTCACCATGGGCACTGTCACCATGAGCACTGTCACCATAGGCAATGTCACCATGGTCAGTGTCACCATGAGCACTGTCAACATGGGCACTCATACAGTGGGCACTGTCACTGTGAGCACTGTCACCTTGGGTACTGCCACCATGAGCGCTGTCACCATGAGCACTGTCACCATTGCGAGTATCACAATGTGCACTGTCACCATGGGCACTGGCACAATGTCGTGTGTCACCTTGAGCAATGTCACCATGGGAAATGTCACCGTGAGATGTGTCACCATAGGCAATGTCACCATGGGCAATGTCACCATGGGAAATGCTATTTTGCACACTGTCACCATGGGTACTGCAACCATGAGTACTGTCACCATTGGCAGTATGACCATGTGCACTGTCACCATGGGCACTATCACCATGACAACTCTCAGCGTGAGCACTGTCACTGTGGGAACTGGCATTGTGTGCAATTCCACCATGGGCCATGTCACCATGGGCACTATCTCTGTGAGCACTGTCAATATAAGCACGTCAACATGAGCCCTGTCACCATTGGCAATGTCACCGTGAGAAGTGTCACTATAGGCGATGTCACCGTGGGCACTGTCACCATGGTCACTGCCACCACAGTCACTGTCATTTTGAGCACTGTCACCATGGGTATTGCAACCATGAGCACTGTCACCATGAGCACTGTCACCATTGCGATTATCACCATGTGTACTGTCACCATGGGCACTATCACAATGAGAACTGTCAGCGTGGGCACTGTCACTGTTGGCAAGGGCACCGTGGGCACTTCCACCATGGGCAATGTCACCATGGGCACTATCACTGTGAGCACTGTCAACATGAGCACGTCACCATGGGCACTGTCAACATGGGTACTATCTCGAAGGGCAATGTCACCATGAGCATTGTCAGGAAGGGCAATTTCACCATGAGCACTGTCACCAAAGGCACTATCACCATGAGCAATGTCACTGTGGGCCGTGTCACCAGGGGCACTATCACCATGGTTAATGTTATCATTGGCACTTTCCCCGTGAGCACTGTCACCCTGGGCACTGTCATCATGGGCACGGTCACCGTGAGCACTATCTCCATGAGCACAGCCACTGTGAACACCATCACCATAATCACTGGCCTCATCGGTACTGTCACCATGAGCACTGCCACAATGAGCACTGTCAGCATGGGCACTTCCCCCATGAGCACTGTCACTATGAGAACTGCTAGCATGGGTATTTTCACCATGAGTACTGTCACCCTCTGTATTGTCACCATTTGCACTGTCACCATCAGGACTATTACCGTGAGTGCTATCACCGTGAGATCTCTCACCATGGTCACTGTCACCATGGCACCTTGCACAATGCGTGCTGTCAACATGAGTGCTGTCACCATTGGCACTATCACCGTGAGCATTCTCACTGTGGTCAGAGTCAACATGGGCTCTGTCACCATGAGCACTGTCACCATAGGCAATGTCACCGTGGTCAGTGTCACCATGAGCAATGTCTCCATGGGCACTCCTACAGTGGGCACTGTCACTGTGCGAACTGTCACCATGGTTACTGCCACTATGAGCAGTGTCTCTGTGAGTACTGTCAGCATGGGTTTTTACCGTGAGCACTGTCACCATGAGCCCTGTCACCATTTTTCAGTGCCACCATGTGCACTACCACCATGTGCACTCTCACCATGGGCACTATCACCGATAACACTGTCACCATAAGTACTGTCTGCATGGGCACTGTCACCAAGGGCACGGCCAACATTTGACCTGTAACCATTGTCAGTGTCACTGTGAGAAGTGTCACCATGGGAATTAACAACATAGGCACTCTCATCATGAGCACTGTCACCATGAGCACTGACACCACGAGCACTGTCACCCTGGGCAGTGCCACCATGAGCACTGTCACCATAACTCTTGCTATGAGAATTGTAACCATGGGTAATTTCTCAATGAGTAATGTCACCATGTGTATTTTCACCTTGGCCACTCTCAAAGTAAACAGTATTACCATGAGCACTATCACTGTGAACACTGTCACCATGGGCACTGGCACAATGTGGTGTGTCACCATGAGCCATGTCACCATGGGCAATGTCACCGTGAGAAGTGTGTCACCATAGGCAATGTCACCATGGGCAATGTCACCATGGGAACTGCCATTTTGAGCACTGTCACCATGGGTACTGCAACCATGAGTACTGTCACCATGAGTAATTTAACCATTGGCAGTATGACCATGTGCACTGTCACCATGGGCACTATCACCATGACAACTCTCAGCGTGAGCACTGTCACTGTTGGAAATGGCATTGTGTGCAATTCCACCATGGGCAATGTCACCATGGACATTATCGCTGTGAGCACTGTCAATATGAGCACGTCAACATGAGCCCTGTCACCATGGGCAATGTCACTGTGAGAAGTGTCACTATAGGCAATGTCACCGTGGGCACTGTCACCATGGTCACTGCCACCACTGTCACTGTCATTTTGAGCACTGTCACCATGGGAACTGCAACCAGGAGCGCTGTCACCATGAGCACTGTCACCATTGCAAGTATCACCATGTGCACTGTCACCATGGGCACTATCACAATGAGAACTGTCAGCATGGGCACTGTCACTCTTGGCAATGTCACCATGGGCACTATCACTTTGAGCACTGTCAACATGAGCACGTCACCATGGGCACTGTCAACATGGGTACTATCTCGAAGGTCAATGTCACCATGAGCATTGTCAGGATGGGCAACTTCACCGTGAGCACTGTCACCAATGGCACTATCACCATGAGCAATGTCACTGTGGGCCGTGTCACCAGGGGCACTATCACCATGGTTACTGTTATCATTGGCACTTTCCCCGTGAGCACTGTCACCCTGGGCACTGTCATCATGGGCACGGTCACCGTGAGCACTATCTCCATGAGCACAGCCACTGTGAACACCATCACCATAATCACTGGCCTCATCGGTACTGTCACCATGAGCACTGCCACAATGAGCACTGTCAGCATGGGCACTTCCCCCATGAGCACTGTCACTATGAGAACTGCTACCATGGGTATTTTCACCATGAGTACTGTCACCCTCTGTTTTGTCACCATTTGCACTGTCACCATCAGGACTATTACCGTGAGTGCTATCACCGTGAGATCTCTCACCATGGTCACTGTCACCATGGCACCTTGCACAATGCGTGCTGTCAACATGAGTGCTGTCACCATTGGCACTATCACTGTGAGCATTCTCACTGTGGTCAGAGTCAACATGGGCTCTGTCACCATGAGCACTGTCACCATAGGCAATGTCACCGTGGTCAGTGTCACCATGAGCAATGTCTCCATGGGCACTCCTACAGTGGGCACTGTCACTGTGCGAACTGTCACCATGGTTACTGCCACTATGAGCAGTGTCTCTGTGAGTACTGTCAGCATGGGTTTTTACCGTGAGCACTGTCACCATGAGCCCTGTCACCATTTTCCAGTGCCACCATGTGCACTACCACCATGTGCACTCTCACCATGGGCACTATCACCGATAACACTGTCACCATAAGTACTGTGTGCATCGGCACTGTCACCAAGGGCACGGCCAACATGTGACCTGTAACCATTCTCAGTGTCACTGTGAGAAGTGTCACCATGGGAATTAACAACATAGGCACTCTCATCTTGAGCACTGTCACCATGAGCACTGACACCACGAGCACTGTCACCCAGGGCAGTGCCACCATGAGCACTGTCACCATAACTGTTGCTATGAGAATTGTAACCATGGGCAATTTCTCAATGAGTAATGTCACCATGTGTATTTTCACCTTGGGCACTCTCAAAGTAAACAGTATTACCATGAGCACTTTCACTGTGAACACTGTCACCATGGGCACTGGCACAATGTGGTGTGTCACCATGAGCCATGTCACCATGGGAAATGTCACCGTGAGAAGTGTCACCATAGGCAATGTCACCATGGGCAATGTCACCATGGGAACTGCCATTTTGAGCACTGTCACCATGGGTACTGCAACCATGAGTACTGTCAGCATGAGTAATTTAACCATTGGCAGTATGACCATGTGCACGGTCACCATGGGCACTATCACCATGACAACTCTCAGCGTGAGCACTGTCTCTGTTGGAAATGGCATTGTGTGCAATTCCACCATGGGCAATGTCACCATGGACATTATCGCTGTGAGCACTGTCAATATGAGCACGTCAACATGAGCCCTGTCACCATGGGCAATGTCACTGTGAGAAGTGTCACTATAGGCAATGTCACCGTGGGCACTGTCACCATGGTCACTGCCACCACTGTCACTGTCATTTTGAGCACTGTCACCATGGGTACTGCAACCATGAGCGCTGTCACCATGAGCACTGTCACCATTGCAAGTATCACCATGTGCACTGTCACCATGGGCACTATCACAATGAGAACTGTCAGCATGGGCACTGTCACTCTTGGCAATGTCACCATGGGCACTATCACTTTGAGCACTGTCAACATGAGCACGTCACCATGGGCACTGTCAACATGGGTACTATCTCGAAGGTCAATGTCACCATGAGCATTGTCAGGATGGGCAACTTCACCGTGAGCACTGTCACCAATGGCACTATCACCATGAGCAATGTCACTGTGGGCCGTGTCACCAGGGGCACTATCACCATGGTTAATGTTATCATTGGCACTTTCCCCGTGAGCACTGTCACCCTGGGCACTGTCATCATGGGCACGGTCACCGTGAGCACTATCTCCATGAGCACAGCCACTGTGAACACCATCACCATAATCACTGGCCTCATCGGTACTGTCACCATGAGCACTGCCACAATGAGCACTGTCAGCATGGGCACTTCCCCCATGAGCACTGTCACTATGAGAACTGCTACCATGGGTATTTTCACCATGAGTACTGTCACCCTCTGTATTGTCACCATTTGCACTGTCACCATCAGGACTATTACCGTGAGTGCTATCACCGTGAGATCTCTCACCATGGTCACTGTCACCATGGCACCTTGCACAATGCGTGCTGTCAACATGAGTGCTGTCACCATTGGCACTATCACTGTGAGCATTCTCACTGTGGTCAGAGTCAACATGGGCTCTGTCACCATGAGCACTGTCACCATAGGCAATGTCACCGTGGTCAGTGTCACCATGAGCAATGTCTCCATGGGCACTCCTACAGTGGGCACTGTCACTGTGCGAACTGTCACCATGATTACTGCCACTATGAGCAGTGTCTCTGTGAGTACTGTCAGCATGGGTTTTTACCGTGAGCACTGTCACCATGAGCCCTGTCACCATTTTCCAGTGCCACCATGTGCACTACCACCATGTGCACTCTCACCATGGGCACTATCACCGATAACACTGTCACCATAAGTACTGTCTGCATGGGCACTGTCACCAAGGGCACGGCCAACATGTGACCTGTAACCATTGTCAGTGTCACTGTGAGAAGTGTCACCATGGGAATTAACAACATAGGCACTCTCATCTTGAGCACTGTCACCATGAGCACTGACACCACGAGCACTGTCACCCAGGGCAGTGCCACCATGAGCACTGTCACCATAACTCTTGCTATGAGAATTGTAACCATGGGCAATTTCTCAATGAGTAATGTCACCATGTGTATTTTCACCTTGGGCACTCTCAAAGTAAACAGTATTACCATGAGCACTTTCACTGTGAACACTGTCACCATGGGCACTGGCACAATGTGGTGTGTCACCATGAGCCATGTCACCATGGGAAATGTCACCGTGAGAAGTGTCACCATAGGCAATGTCACCATGGGCAATGTCACCATGGGAACTGCCATTTTGAGCACTGTCACCATGGGTACTGCAACCATGAGTACTGTCAGCATGAGTAATTTAACCATTGGCAGTATGACCATGTGCACTGTCACCATGGGCACTATCACCATGACAACTCTCAGCGTGAGCACTGTCACTGTTGGAAATGGCATTGTGTGCAATTCCACCATGGGCAATGTCACCATGGACATTATCGCTGTGAGCACTGTCAATATGAGCACGTCAGCATGAGCCCTGTCACCATGGGCAATGTCACTGTGAGAAGTGTCACTATAGGCAATGTCACCGTGGGCACTGTCACCATGGTCACTGCCACCACTGTCACTGTCATTTTGAGCACTGTCACCATGGGTACTGCAACCATGAGCGCTGTCACCATGAGCACTGTCACCATTGCAAGTATCACCATGTGCACTGTCACCATGGGCACTATCACAATGAGAACTGTCAGCATGGGCACTGTCACTCTTGGCAATGTCACCATGGGCACTATCACTTTGAGCACTGTCAACATGAGCACGTCACCATGGGCACTGTCAACATGGGTACTATCTCGAAGGTCAATGTCACCATGAGCATTGTCAGGATGGGCAACTTCACCGTGAGCACTGTCACCAATGGCACTATCACCATGAGCAATGTCACTGTGGGCCGTGTCACCAGGGGCACTATCACCATGGTTAATGTTCTCATTGGCACTTTCCCCGTGAGCACTGTCACCCTGGGCACTGTCATCATGGGCACGGTCACCGTGAGCACTATCTCCATGAGCACAGCCACTGTGAACACCATCACCATAATCACTGGCCTCATCGGTACTGTCACCATGAGCACTGCCACAATGAGCACTGTCAGCATGGGTAGTTCCCCCATGAGCACTGTCACTATGAGAACTGCTACCATGGGTATTTTCACCATGTGTACTGTCACCCTGTGTATTGTCACCATTTGCACTGTCACCATGAGGACTATTACCATGAGCGCTATCACCGTGAGATCTCTCACCATGGTCACTGTAACCATGGCACCTTGCACAATGGGGGCTGTCAACATGAGTGCTGGCACCATTGGCACTATCACCGTGAGCATTCTCACTGTGGTCAGTGTCGCCATGGGCACTGTCACCATGAGCACTGTCACCATAGGCAATGTCACCATGGTCAGTGTCACCATGAGCACTGTCAACATGGGCACTCATACAGTGGGCACTGTCACTGTGAGCACTGTCACCTTGGGTACTGCCACCATGAGCGCTGTCACCATGAGCACTGTCACCATTGTGAGTATCACAATGTGCACTGTCACCATGGGCACTGGCACAATGTCGTGTGTCACCTTGAGCAATGTCACCATGGGAAATGTCACCGTGAGATGTGTCACCATAGGCAATGTCACCATGGGAAATGCCATTTTGCACACTGTCACCATGGGTACTGCAACCATGAGTACTGTCACCATTGGCAGTATGACCATGTGCACTGTCACCATGGGCACTATCACCATGACAACTCTCAGCGTGAGCACTGTCACTGTGGGAACTGGCATTGTGTGCAATTCCACCATGGGCAATGTCACCATGGGCACTATCACTGTGAGCACTGTCAATATAAGCACGTCAACATGAGCCCTGTCACCATTGGCAATGTCACCGTGAGAAGTGTCACTATAGGCGATGTCACCGTGGGCACTGTCACCATGGTCACTGCCACCACTGTCACTGTCATTTTGAGCACTGTCACCATGGGTATTGCAACCATGAGCACTGTCACCATGAGCACTGTCACCATTGCGATTATCACCATGTGTACTGTCACCATGGGCACTATCACAATGAGAACTGTCAGCGTGGGCACTGTCACTGTTGGCAAGGGCACCGTGGGCACTTCCACCATGGGCAATGTCACCATGGGCACTATCACTGTGAGCACTGTCAACATGAGCAGGTCACCATGAGCACTGTCAACATGGGTACTATCTCAAAGGGCAATGTCACCATGAGCATTGTCAGGAAGGGCAATTTCACCATGAGCACTGTCACCAAAGGCACTATCACCATGAGCAATGTCACTGTGGGCCGTGTCACCAGGGGCACTATCACCATGGTTAATGTTATCATTGGCACTTTCCCCGTGAGCACTGTCACCCTGGGCACTGTCATCATGGGCACGGTCACCGTGAGCACTATCCCCATGAGCACAGCCACTGTGAACACCATCACCATAATCACTGGCCTCATCGGTACTGTCACCATGAGCACTGCCACAATGAGAACTGTCATCATGGGCACTTCCCCCATGAGCACTGTCACTATGAGAACTGCTAGCATGGGTATTTTCACCATGAGTACTGTCACCCTCTGAATTGTCACCATTTGCACTGTCACCATCAGGACTATTACCGTGAGTGCTATCACCATGAGATCTCTCACCATGGTCACTGTCACCATGGCACCTTGCACAATGCGTGCTGTCAACATGAGTGCTGTCACCATTGGCACTATCACCGTGAGCATTCTCACTGTGGTCAGAGTCAACATGGGCTCTGTCACCATGAGCACTGTCACCATAGGCAATGTCACCGTGGTCAGTGTCACCATGAGCAATGTCTCCATGGGCACTCCTACAGTGGGCACTGTCACTGTGCGAACTGTCACCATGGTTACTGCCACTATGAGCAGTGTCTCTGTGAGTACTGTCAGCATGGGTTTTTACCGTGAGCACTGTCACCATGAGCCCTGTCACCATTTTTCAGTGCCACCATGTGCACTACCACCATGTGCACTCTCACCATGGGCACTATCACCGATAACACTGTCACCATAAGTACTGTCTGCATGGGCACTGTCACCAAGGGCACGGCCAACATGTGACCTGTAACCATTGTCAGTGTCACTGTGAGAAGTGTCACCATGGGAATTAACAACATAGGCACTCTCATCATGAGCACTGTCACCATGAGCACTGACACCACGAGCACTGTCACCCAGGGCAGTGCCACCATGAGCACTGTCACCACAACTGTTGCTATGAGAATTGTAACCATGGGCAATTTCTCAATGAGTAATGTCACCATGTGTATTTTCACCTTGGGCACTCTCAAAGTAAACAGTTTTACCATGAGCACCTTCACTGTGAACACTGTCACCATGGGCACTGGCACAATGTGGTGTGTCACCATGAGCCATGTCACCATGGGAAATGTCACCGTGAGAAGTGTCACCATAGGCAATGTCACCATGGGCAATGTCACCATGGGAACTGCCATTTTGAGCACTGTCACCATGGGTACTGCAACCATGAGTACTGTCACCATGAGTAATTTAACCATTGGCAGTATGACCATGTGCACTGTCACCATGGGCACTATCACCATGACAACTCTCAGCGTGAGCACTGTCACTGTTGGAAATGGCATTGTGTGCAATTCCACCATGGGCAATGTCACCATGGACATTATCGCTGTGAGCACTGTCAATATGAGCACGTCAACATGAGCCCTGTCACCATGGGCAATGTCACTGTGAGAAGTGTCAC
Source organism: Mesoplodon mirus (assembly GCF_964341445.2). Taxonomy (NCBI): domain Eukaryota; kingdom Metazoa; phylum Chordata; class Mammalia; order Artiodactyla; family Ziphiidae; genus Mesoplodon; species Mesoplodon mirus. Next base: position 113,824,907 of record NC_138976.1, on the reverse strand, counting down.
TATAGGCAATGTCACCGTGGGCACTGTCACCATGGTCACTGCCACCACTGTCACTGTCATTTTGAGCACTGTCACCATGGGTACTGCAACCATGAGCGCTGTCACCATGAGCACTGTCACCATTGCAAGTATCACCATGTGCACTGTCACCATGGGCACTATCACAATGAGAACTGTCAGCATGGGCACTGTCACTCTTGGCAATGTCACCATGGGCACTATCACTTTGAGCACTGTCAACATGAGCACGTCACCATGGGCACTGTCAACATGGGTACTATCTCGAAGGGCAATGTCACCATGAGCATTGTCAGGATGGGCAACTTCACCGTGAGCACTGTCACCAATGGCACTATCACCATGAGCAATGTCACTGTGGGCCGTGTCACCAGGGGCACTATCACCATGGTTAATGTTATCATTGGCACTTTCCCCGTGAGCACTGTCACCCTGGGCACTGTCATCATGGGCACGGTCACCGTGAGCACTATCTCCATGAGCACAGCCACTGTGAACACCATCACCATAATCACTGGCCTCATCGGTACTGTCACCATGAGCACTGCCACAATGAGCACTGTCAGCATGGGCACTTCCCCCATGAGCACTGTCACTATGAGAACTGCTACCATGGGTATTTTCACCATGAGTACTGTCACCCTCTGTATTGTCACCATTTGCACTGTCACCATCAGGACTATTACCGTGAGTGCTATCACCGTGAGATCTCTCACCATGGTCACTGTCACCATGGCACCTTGCACAATGCGTGCTGTCAACATGAGTGCTGTCACCATTGGCACTATCACTGTGAGCATTCTCACTGTGGTCAGAGTCAACATGGGCTCTGTCACCATGAGCACTGTCACCATAGGCAATGTCACCGTGGTCAGTGTCACCATGAGCAATGTCTCCATGGGCACTCCTACAGTGGGCACTGTCACTGTGCGAACTGTCACCATGGTTACTGCCACTATGAGCAGTGTCTCTGTGAGTACTGTCAGCATGGGTTTTTACCGTGAGCACTGTCACCATGAGCCCTGTCACCATTTTCCAGTGCCACCATGTGCACTACCACCATGTGCACTCTCACCATGGGCACTATCACCGATAACACTGTCACCATAAGTACTGTCTGCATGGGCACTGTCACCAAGGGCACGGCCAACATGTGACCTGTAACCATTCTCAGTGTCACTGTGAGAAGTGTCACCATGGGAATTAACAACATAGGCACTCTCATCTTGAGCACTGTCACCATGAGCACTGACACCACGAGCACTGTCACCCAGGGCAGTGCCACCATGAGCACTGTCACCATAACTGTTGCTATGAGAATTGTAACCATGGGCAATTTCTCAATGAGTAATGTCACCATGTGTATTTTCACCTTGGGCACTCTCAAAGTAAACAGTATTACCATGAGCACTTTCACTGTGAACACTGTCACCATGGGCACTGGCACAATGTGGTGTGTCACCATGAGCCATGTCACCATGGGAAATGTCACCGTGAGAAGTGTCACCATAGGCAATGTCACCATGGGCAATGTCACCATGGGAACTGCCATTTTGAGCACTGTCACCATGGGTACTGCAACCATGAGTACTGTCAGCATGAGTAATTTAACCATTGGCAGTATGACCATGTGCACGGTCACCATGGGCACTATCACCATGACAACTCTCAGCGTGAGCACTGTCACTGTTGGAAATGGCATTGTGTGCAATTCCACCATGGGCAATGTCACCATGGACATTATCGCTGTGAGCACTGTCAATATGAGCACGTCAACATGAGCCCTGTCACCATGGGCAATGTCACTGTGAGAAGTGTCACTATAGGCAATGTCACCATGGGCACTGTCACCATGGTCACTGCCACCACTGTCACTGTCATTTTGAGCACTGTCACCATGGGTACTGCAACCATGAGCGCTGTCACCATGAGCACTGTCACCATTGCAAGTATCACCATGTGCACTGTCACCATGGGCACTATCACAATGAGAACTGTCAGCATGGGCACTGTCACTCTTGGCAATGTCACCATGGGCACTATCACTTTGAGCACTGTCAACATGAGCACGTCACCATGGGCACTGTCAACATGGGTACTATCTCGAAGGTCAATGTCACCATGAGCATTGTCAGGATGGGCAACTTCACCGTGAGCACTGTCACCAATGGCACTATCACCATGAGCAATGTCACTGTGGGCCGTGTCACCAGGGGCACTATCACCATGGTTAATGTTATCATTGGCACTTTCCCCGTGAGCACTGTCACCCTGGGCACTGTCATCATGGGCACGGTCACCGTGAGCACTATCTCCATGAGCACAGCCACTGTGAACACCATCACCATAATCACTGGCCTCATCGGTACTGTCACCATGAGCACTGCCACAATGAGCACTGTCAGCATGGGCACTTCCCCCATGAGCACTGTCACTAAGAGAACTGCTACCATGGGTATTTTCACCATGAGTACTGTCACCCTCTGTATTGTCACCATTTGCACTGTCACCATCAGGACTATTACCGTGAGTGCTATCACCGTGAGATCTCTCACCATGGTCACTGTCACCATGGCACCTTGCACAATGCGTGCTGTCAACATGAGTGCTGTCACCATTGGCACTATCACTGTGAGCATTCTCACTGTGGTCAGAGTCAACATGGGCTCTGTCACCATGAGCACTGTCACCATAGGCAATGTCACCGTGGTCAGTGTCACCATGAGCAATGTCTCCATGGGCACTCCTACAGTGGGCACTGTCACTGTGCGAACTGTCACCATGGTTACTGCCACTATGAGCAGTGTCTCTGTGAGTACTGTCAGCATGGGTTTTTACCGTGAGCACTGTCACCATGAGCCCTGTCACCATTTTCCAGTGCCACCATGTGCACTACCACCATGTGCACTCTCACCATGGGCACTATCACCGATAACACTGTCACCATAAGTACTGTCTGCATGGGCACTGTCACCAAGGGCACGGCCAACATGTGACCTGTAACCATTGTCAGTGTCACTGTGAGAAGTGTCACCATGGGAATTAACAACATAGGCACTCTCATCATGAGCACTGTCACCATGAGCACTGACACCACGAGCACTGTCACCCAGGGCAGTGCCACCATGAGCACTGTCACCATAACTGTTGCTTTGAGAATTGTAACCATGGGCAATTTCTCAATGAATAATGTCACCATGTGTATTTTCACCTTGGGCACTCTCAAAGTAAACAGTATTACCATGAGCACTTTCACTGTGAACACTGTCACCATGGGCACTGGCACAATGTGGTGTGTCACCATGAGCCATGTCACCATGGGAAATGTCACCGTGAGAAGTGTCACCATAGGCAATGTCACCATGGGCAATGTCACCATGGGAACTGCCATTTTGAGCACTGTCACCATGGGTATTGCAACCATGAGTACTGTCACCATGAGTAATTTAACCATTGGCAATATGACCATGTGCACTGTCACCATGGGCACTATCACCATGACAACTCTCAGCGTGAGCACTGTCACTGTTGGAAATGGCATTGTGTGCAATTCCACCATGGGCAATGTCACCATGGACATTATCGCTGTGAGCACTGTCAATATGAGCACGTCAACATGAGCCCTGTCACCATGGGCAATGTCACTGTGAGAAGTGTCACTATAGGCAATGTCACCGTGGGCACTGTCACCATGGTCACTGCCACCACTGTCACTGTCATTTTGAGCACTGTCACCATGGGTACTGCAACCATGAGCGCTGTCACCATGATCACTGTCACCATTGCAAGTATCACCATGTGCACTGTCACCATGGGCACTATCACAATGAGAACTGTCAGCATGGGCACTGTCACTCTTGGCAATGTCACCATGGGCACTATCACTTTGAGCACTGTCAACATGAGCACGTCACCATGGGCACTGTCAACATGGGTACTATCTCGAAGGTCAATGTCACCATGAGCATTGTCAGGATGGGCAACTTCACCGTGAGCACTGTCACCAATGGCACTATCACCATGAGCAATGTCACTGTGGGCCGTGTCACCAGGGGCACTATCACCATGGTTAATGTTATCATTGGCACTTTCCCCGTGAGCACTGTCACCCTGGGCACTGTCATCATGGGCACGGTCACCGTGAGCACTGTCTCCATGAGCACAGCCACTGTGAACACCATCACCATAATCTCTGGCCTCATCGGTACTGTCACCATGAGCACTGCCACAATGAGCACTGTCAGCATGGGTACTTCCCCCATGAGCACTGTCACTATGAGAACTGCTACCATGGGTATTTTCACCATGTGTACTGTCACCCTGTGTATTGTCACCATTTGCACTGTCACCATGAGGACTATTACCATGAGCGCTATCACCGTGAGATCTCTCACCATGGTCACTGTCACCATGGCACCTTGCACAATGGGGGCTGTCAACATGAGTGCTGGCACCATTGGCACTATCACCATGAGCATTCTCACTGTGGTCAGTGTCACCATGGGCACTGTCACCATGAGCACTGTCACCATAGGCAATGTCACCATGGTCAGTGTCACCATGAGCACTGTCAACATGGGCACTCATACAGTGGGCACTGTCACTGTGAGCACTGTCACCTTGGGTACTGCCACCATGAGCGCTGTCACGATGAGCACTGTCACCATTGCGAGTATCACAATGTGCACTGTCACCATGGGCACTGGCACAATGTCGTGTGTCACCTTGAGCAATGTCACCATGGGAAATGTCACCGTGAGATGTGTCACCATAGGCAATGTCACCATGGGAAATGCCATTTTGCACACTGTCACCATGGGTACTGCAACCATGAGTACTGTCACCATTGGCAGAATGACCATGTGCACTGTCACCATGGGCACTATCACCATGACAACTCTCAGCGTGAGCACTGTCACTGTGGGAACTGGCATTGTGTGCAATTCCACCATGGGCAATGTCACCATGGGCACTATCACTGTGAGCACTGTCAATATAAGCACGTCAACATGAGCCCTGTCACCATTGGCAATGTCACCGTGAGAAGTGTCACTATAGGCGATGTCACCGTGGGCACTGTCACCATGGTCACTGCCACCACTGTCACTGTCATTTTGAGCACTGTCACCATGGGTATTGCAACCATGAGCACTGTCACCATGAGCACTGTCACCATTGCGATTATCACCATGTGTACTGTCACCATGGGCACTATCACAATGAGAACTGTCAGCGTGGGCACTGTCACTGTTGGCAAGGGCACCGTGGGCACTTCCACAATGGGCAATGTCACCATGGGCACTATCACTGTGAGCACTGTCAATATGAGCACGTCACCATGAGCACTGTCAACATGGGTACTATCTCGAAGGGCAATGTCACCATGAGCATTGTCAGGAAGGGCAATTTCACCATGAGCACTGTCACCAAAGGCACTATCACCATGAGCAATGTCACTGTGGGCCGTGTCACCAGGGGCACTATCACCATGGTTAATGTTATCATTGGCACTTTCCCCGTGAGCACTGTCACCCTGGGCACTGTCATCATGGGCACGGTCACCGTGAGCACTATCCCCATGAGCACAGCCACTGTGAACACCATCACCATAATCACTGGCCTCATCGGTACTGTCACCATGAGCACTGCCACAATGAGAACTGTCATCATGGGCACTTCCCCCATGAGCACTGTCACTATGAGAACTGCTAGCATGGGTATTTTCACCATGAGTACTGTCACCCTCTGTATTGTCACCATTTGCACTGTCACCATCAGGACTATTACCGTGAGTGCTATCACCATGAGATCTCTCACCATGGTCACTGTCACCATGGCACCTTGCACAATGCGTGCTGTCAACATGAGTGCTGTCACCATTGGCACTATCACCGTGAGCATTCTCACTGTGGTCAGAGTCAACATGGGCTCTGTCACCATGAGCACTGTCACCATAGGCAATGTCACCGTGGTCAGTGTCACCATGAGCAATGTCTCCATGGGCACTCCTACAGTGGGCACTGTCACTGTGCGAACTGTCACCATGGTTACTGCCACTATGAGCAGTGTCTCTGTGAGTACTGTCAGCATGGGTTTTTACCGTGAGCACTGTCACCATGAGCCCTGTCACCATTTTTCAGTGCCACCATGTGCACTACCACCATGTGCACTCTCACCATGGGCACTATCACCGATAACACTGTCACCATAAGTACTGTCTGCATGGGCACTGTCACCAAGGGCACGGCCAACATGTGACCTGTAACCATTGTCAGTGTCACTGTGAGAAGTGTCACCATGGGAATTAACAACATAGGCACTCTCATCATGAGCACTGTCACCATGAGCACTGACACCACGAGCACTGTCACCCAGGGCAGTGCCACCATGAGCACTGTCACCACAACTGTTGCTATGAGAATTGTAACAATGGGCAATTTCTCAATGAGTAATGTCACCATGTGTATTTTCACCTTGGGCACTCTCAAAGTAAACAGTATTACCATGAGCACCTTCACTGTGAACACTGTCACCATGGGCACTGGCACAATGTGGTGTGTCACCATGAGCCATGTCACCATGGGAAATGTCACCGTGAGAGGTGTCACCATAGGCAATGTCACCATGGGCAATGTCACCATGGGAACTGCCATTTTGAGCACTGTCACCATGGGTACTGCAACCATGAGTACTGTCACCATGAGTAATTTAACCATTGGCAGTATGACCATGTGCACTGTCACCATGGGCACTATCACCATGACAACTCTCAGCGTGAGCACTGTCACTGTTGGAAATGGCATTGTGTGCAATTCCACCATGGGCAATGTCACCATGGACATTATCGCTGTGAGCACTGTCAATATGAGCACGTCAACATGAGCCCTGTCACCATGGGCAATGTCACTGTGAGAAGTGTCACTATAGGCAATGTCACCGTGGGCACTGTCACCATGGTCACTGCCACCACTGTCACTGTCATTTTGAGCACTGTCACCATGGGTACTGCAACCATGAGCGCTGTCACCATGAGCACTGTCACCATTGCAAGTATCACCATGTGCACTGTCACCATGGGCACTATCACAATGAGAACTGTCAGCATGGGCACTGTCACTCTTGGCAATGTCACCATGGGCACTATCACTTTGAGCACTGTCAACATGAGCACGTCACCATGGGCACTGTCAACATGGGTACTATCTCGAAGGTCAATGTCACCATGAGCATTGTCAGGATGGGCAACTTCACCGTGAGCACTGTCACCAATGGCACTATCACCATGAGCAATGTCACTGTGGGCCGTGTCACCAGGGGCACTATCACCATGGTTAATGTTATCATTGGCACTTTCCCCGTGAGCACTGTCACCCTGGGCACTGTCATCATGGGCACGGTCACCGTGAGCACTATCTCCATGAGCACAGCCACTGTGAACACCATCACCATAATCACTGGCCTCATCGGTACTGTCACCATGAGCACTGCCACAATGAGCACTGTCAGCATGGGCACATCCCCCATGAGCACTGTCACTATGAGAACTGCTACCATGGGTATTTTCACCATGTGTACTGTCACCCTGTGTATTGTCACCATTTGCACTGTCACCATGAGGACTATTACCGTGAGCGCTATCACCATGAGATCTCTCACCATGGTCACTGTCACCATGGCACCTTGCACAATGCGTGCTGTCAACATGAGTGCTGGCACCATTGGCACTATCACTGTGAGCATTCTCACTGTGGTCAGTGTCACCATGGGCACTGTCACCATGAGCACTGTCACCATAGGCAATGTCACCATGGTCAGTGTCACCATGAGCACTGTCAACATGGGCACTCATACAGTGGGCACTGTCACTGTGAGCACTGTCACCTTGGGTACTGCCACCATGAGCGCTGTCACCATGAGCACTGTCACCATTGTGAGTATCACAATGTGCACTGTCACCATGGGCACTGGCACAATGTCGTGTGTCACCTTGAGCAATGTCACCATGGGAAATGTCACCGTGAGGTGTGTCACCATAGGCAATGTCACCATGGGCAATGTCACCATGGGAAATGCCATTTTGCACACTGTCACCATGGGTACTGCAACCATGAGTACTGTCACCATTGGCAGTATGACCATGTGCACTGTCACCATGGGCACTATCACCATGACAACTCTCAGCGTGAGCACTGTCACTGTGGGAACTGGCATTGTGTGCAATTCCACCATGGGCAATGTCACCATGGGCACTATCACTGTGAGCACTGTCAATATAAGCACGTCAACATGAGCCCTGTCACCATGGGCAATGTCACCGTGAGAAGTGTCACTATAGGCGATGTCACCGTGGGCACTGTCACCATGGTCACTGCCACCACTGTCACTGTCATTTTGAGCACTGTCACCATGGGTATTGCAACCATGAGCACTGTCACCATGAGCACTGTCACCATTGCGATTATCACCATGTGTACTGTCACCATGGGCACTATCACAATGAGAACTGTCAGCGTGGGCACTGTCACTGTTGGCAAGGGCACCGTGGGCACTTCCACCATGGGCAATGTCACCATGGGCACTATCACTGTGAGCACTGTCAACATGAGCACGTCACCATGGGCACTGTCAACATGGGTACTATCTCGAAGATCAATGTCACCATGAGCATTGTCAGGATGGGCAACTTCACCGTGAGCACTGTCACCAATGGCACTATCACCATGAGTAATGTCACTGTGTGCCGTGTCACCAGGGGCACTATCACCATGGTTAATGTTATCATTGGCACTTTCCCCGTGAGCACTGTCACCCTGGGCACTGTCATCATGGGCACGGTCACCGTGAGCACTATCTCCATGAGCACAGCCACTGTGAACACCATCACCATAATCACTGGCCTCATCGGTACTGTCACCATGAGCACTGCCACAATGAGCACTGTCAGCATGGGCACTTCCCCCATGAGCACTGTCACTATGAGAACTGCTAGCATGGGTATTTTCACCATGAGTACTGTCACCCTCTGTATTGTCACCATTTGCACTGTCACCATCAGGACTATTACCGTGAGTGCTATCACCGTGAGATCTCTCACCATGGTCACTGTCACCATGGCACCTTGCACAATGCGTGCTGTCAACATGAGTGCTGTCACCATTGGCACTATCACCGTGAGCATTCTCACTCTGGTCAGAGTCAACATGGGCTCTGTCACCATGAGCACTGTCACCATAGGCAATGTCACCGTGGTCAGTGTCACCATGAGCAATGTCTCCATGGGCACTCCTACAGTGGGCACTGTCACTGTGCGAACTGTCACCATGGTTACTGCCACTATGAGCAGTGTCTCTGTGAGTACTGTCAGCATGGGTTTTTACATTGAGCACTGTCACCATGAGCCCTGTCACCATTTTTCAGTGCCACCATGTGCACTACCACCATGTGCACTCTCACCATGGGCACTATCACCGATAACACTGTCACCATAAGTACTGTCTGCATGGGCACTGTCACCAAGGGCACGGCCAACATGTGACCTGTAACCATTGTCAGTGTCACTGTGAGAAGTGTCACCATGGGAATTAACAACATAGGCACTCTCATCATGAGCACTGTCACCATGAGCACTGACACCACGAGCACTGTCACCCAGGGCAGTGCCACCATGAGCACTGTCACCACAACTGTTGCTATGAGAATTGTAACCATGGGCAATTTCTCAATGAGTAATGTCACCATGTGTATTTTCACCTTGGGCACTCTCAAAGTAAACAGTATTACCATGAGCACTTTCACTGTGAACACTGTCACCATGGGCACTGGCACAATGTGCTGTGTCACCATGAGCCATGTCACCATGGGAAATGTCACCGTGAGAAGTGTCACCATAGGCAATGTCACCATGGGCAATGTCACCATGGGAACTACCATTTTGAGCACTGTCACCATGGGTACTACAACCATGAGTACTGTCACCATGAGTAATTTAACCATTGGCAGTATGACCATGTGCACTGTCACCATGGGCACTATCACCATGACAACTCTCAGCGTGAGCACTGTCACTGTTGGAAATGGCATTGTGTGCAATTCCACCATGGGCAATGTCACCATGGACATTATCGCTGTGAGCACTGTCAATATGAGCACATCAACATGAGCCCTGTCACCATGGGCAATGTCACTGTGAGAAGTGTCACTATAGGCAATGTCACCGTGGGCACTGTCACCATGGTCACTGCCACCACTGTCACTGTCATTTTGAGCACTGTCACCATGGGTACTGCAACCATGAGTGCTGTCACCATGAGCACTGTCACCATTGCAAGTATCACCATGTGCACTGTCACCATGGGCACTATCACAATGAGAACTGTCAGCATGGGCACTGTCACTCTTGGCAATGTCACCATGGGCACTATCACTTTGAGCACTGTCAACATGAGCACGTCACCATGGGCACTGTCAACATGGGTACTATCTCGAAGGTCAATGTCACCATGAGCATTGTCAGGATGGGCAACTTCACCGTGAGCACTGTCACCAATGGCACTATCACCATGAGCAATGTCACTGTGGGCCGTGTCACCAGGGGCACTATCACCATGGTTAATGTTATCATTGGCACTTTCCCCGTGAGCACTGTCACCCTGGGCACTGTCATCATGGGCACGGTCACCGTGAGCACTATCTCCATGAGCACAGCCACTGTGAACACCATCACCATAATCACTGGCCTCATCGGTACTGTCACCATGAGCACTGCCACAATGAGCACTGTCAGCATGGGCACATCCCCCATGAGCACTGTCACTATGAGAACTGCTACCATGGGTATTTTCACCATGTGTACTGTCACCCTGTGTATTGTCACCATTTGCACTGTCACCATGAGGACTATTACCGTGAGCGCTATCACCGTGAGATCTCTCACCATGGTCACTGTCACCATGGCACCTTGCACAATGGGGGCTGTCAACATGAGTGCTGGCACCATTGGCACTATCACTGTGAGCATTCTCACTGTGGTCAGTGTCACCATGGGCACTGTCACCATGAGAACTGTCACCATAGGCAATGTCACCATGGTCAGTGTCACCATGAGCACTGTCAACATGGGCACTCATACAGTGGGCACTGTCACTGTGAGCACTGTCACCTTGGGTACTGCCACCATGAGCGCTGTCACCATGAGCACTGTCACCATTGTGAGTATCACAATGTGCACTGTCACCATGGGCACTGGCACAATGTCGTGTGTCACCTTGAGCAATGTCACCATGGGAAATGTCACCGTGAGATGTGTCACCATAGGCAATGTCACCATGGGCTATGTCACCATGGGAAATGCCATTTTGCACACTGTCACCATGGGTACTGCAACCATGAGTACTGTCACCATTGGCAGTATGACCATGTGCACTGTCACCATGGGCACTATCACCATGACAACTCTCAGCGTGAGCACTGTCACTGTGGGAACTGGCATTGTGTGCAATTCCACCATGGGCAATGTCACCATGGGCACTATCACTGTGAGCACTGTCAATATGAGCACGTCAACATGAGCCCTGTCACCATTGGCAATGTCACCGTGAGAAGTGTCACTATAGGCAATGTCACCATGGGCACTGTCACCATGGTCACTGCCACCACTGTCACTGTCATTTTGAGCAGTCACCATGGGTACTGCAACCATGAGCGCTGTCACCATGAGCACTGTCACCATTGCAAGTATCACCATGTGCACTGTCACCAAGGGCACTATCACAATGAGAACTGTCAGCATGGGCACTGTCACTCTTGGCAATGTCACCATGGGCACTATCACTTTGAGCACTGTCAACATGAACACGTCACCATGGGCACTGTCAACATGGGTACTATCTCGAAGGTCAATGTCACCATGAGCATTGTCAGGATGGGCAACTTCACCGTGAGCACTGTCACCAATGGCACTATCACCATGAGTAATGTCACTGTGGGCCGTGTCACCAGGGGCACTATCACCATGGTTAATGTTATCATTGGCACTTTCCCCATGATCACTGTCACCCTGGGCACTGTCATCATGGGCACGGTCACCGTGAGCACTATCTCCATGAGCACAGCCACTGTGAACACCATCACCATAATCACTGGCCTCATCGGTACTGTCACCATGAGCACTGCCACAATGAGCACTGTCAGCATGGGTACTTCCCCCATGAGCACTGTCACTATGAGAACTGCTAGCATGGGTATTTTCACCATGAGTACTGTCACCCTCTGTATTGTCACCATTTGCACTGTCACAATCAGGACTATTACCGTGAGTGCTATCACCGTGAGATCTCTCACCATGGTCACTGTCACCATGGCACCTTGCACAATGCGTGCTGTCAACATGAGTGCTGTCACCATTGGCACTATCACCGTGAGCATTCTCACTGTGGTCAGAGTCAACATGGGCTCTGTCACCATGAGCACTGTCACCATAGGCAATGTCACCATGGTCAGTGTCACCATGAGCACTGTCAACATGGGCACTCATACAGTGGGCACTGTCACTGTGAGCACTGTCACCTTGGGTACTGCCACCATGAGCGCTGTCACCATGAGCACTGTCACCATTGTGAGTATCACAATGTGCACTGTCACCATGGGCACTGGCACAATGTCGTGTGTCACCTTGAGCAATGTCACCATGGGAAATGTCACCGTGAGATGTGTCACCATAGGCAATGTCACCATGGGCTATGTCACCATGGGAAATGCCATTTTGCACACTGTCACCATGGGTACTGCAACCATGAGTACTGTCACCATTGGCAGTATGACCATGTGCACTGTCACCATGGGCACTATCACCATGACAACTCTCAGCGTGAGCACTGTCACTGTGGGAACTGGCATTGTGTGCAATTCCACCATGGGCAATGTCACCATGGGCACTATCACTGTGAGCACTGTCAATATGAGCACGTCAACATGAGCCCTGTCACCATTGGCAATGTCACCGTGAGAAGTGTCACTATAGGCAATGTCACCATGGGCACTGTCACCATGGTCACTGCCACCACTGTCACTGTCATTTTGAGCAGTCACCATGGGTACTGCAACCATGAGCGCTGTCACCATGAGCACTGTCACCATTGCAAGTATCACCATGTGCACTGTCACCAAGGGTACTATCACAATGAGAACTGTCAGCATGGGCACTGTCACTCTTGGCAATGTCACCATGGGCACTATCACTTTGAGCACTGTCAACATGAGCACGTCACCATGGGCACTGTCAACATGGGTACTATCTCGAAGGTCAATGTCACCATGAGCATTGTCAGGATGGGCAACTTCACCGTGAGCACTGTCACCAATGGCACTATCACCATGAGTAATGTCACTGTGGGCCGTGTCACCAGGGGCACTATCACCATGGTTAATGTTATCATTGGCACTTTCCCAATGAGCACTGTCACCCTGGGCACTGTCATCATGGGCACGGTCACCGTGAGCACTATCTCCATGAGCACAGCCACTGTGAACACCATTACCATAATCACTGGCCTCATCGGTACTGTCAACATGAGCACTGCCACAATGAGCACTGTCAGCATGGGTACTTCCCCCATGAGCACTGTCACTATGAGAACTGCTAGCATGGGTATTTTCACCACGAGTACTGTCACCCTCTGTATTGTCACCATTTGCACTGTCACCATCAGGACTATTACCGTGAGTGCTATCACCGTGAGATCTCTCACCATGGTCACTGTCACCATGGCACCTTGCACAATGCGTGCTGTCAACATGAGTGCTGTCACCATTGGCACTATCACCGTGAGCATTCTCACTGTGGTCAGAGTCAACATGGGCTCTGTCACCATGAGCACTGTCACCATAGGCAATGTCACCATGGTCAGTGTCACCATGAGCAATGTCTCCATGGGCACTCCTACAGTGGGCACTGTCACTGTGCGAACTGTCACCATGGTTACTGCCACTATGAGCAGTGTCTCTGTGAGTACTGTCAGCATGGGTTTTTACCGTGAGCACTGTCACCATGAGCCCTGTCACCATTTTTCAGTGCCACCATGTGCACTACCACCATGTGCACTCTCACCATGGGCACTATCACCGATAACACTGTCACCATAAGTACTGTCTGCATGGGCACTGTCACCAAGGGCACGGCCAACATGTGACCTGTAACCATTGTCAGTGTCACTGTGAGAAGTGTCACCATGGGAATTAACAACATAGGCACTCTCATCATGAGCACTGTCACCATGAGCACTGACACCACGAGCACTGTCACCCAGGGCAGTGCCACCATGAGCACTGTCACCACAACTGTTGCTATGAGAATTGTAACCATGGGCAATTTCTCAATGAGTAATGTCACCATGTGTATTTTCACCTTGGGCACTCTCAAAGTAAACAGTATTACCATGAGCACTTTCACTGTGAACACTGTCACCATGGGCACTGGCACAATGTGCTGTGTCACCATGAGCCATGACACCATGGGAAATGTCACCGTGAGAAGTGTCACCATAGGCAATGTCACCATGGGCAATGTCACCATGGGAACTACCATTTTGAGCACTGTCACCATGGGTACTACAACCATGAGTACTGTCACCATGAGTAATTTAACCATTGGCAGTATGACCATGTGCACTGTCACCATGGGCACTATCACCATGACAACTCTCAGCGTGAGCACTGTCACTGTTGGAAATGGCATTGTGTGCAATTCCACCATGGGCAATGTCACCATGGACATTATCGCTGTGAGCACTGTCAATATGAGCACATCAACATGAGCCCTGTCACCATGGGCAATGTCACTGTGAGAAGTGTCACTATAGGCAATGTCACCGTGGGCACTGTCACCATGGTCACTGCCACCACTGTCACTGTCATTTTGAGCACTGTCACCATGGGTACTGCAACCATGAGTGCTGTCACCATGAGCACTGTCACCATTGCAAGTATCACCATGTGCACTGTCACCATGGGCACTATCACAATGAGAACTGTCAGCATGGGCACTGTCACTCTTGGCAATGTCACCATGGGCACTATCACTTTGAGCACTGTCAACATGAGCACGTCACCATGGGCACTGTCAACATGGGTACTATCTCGAAGGTCAATGTCACCATGAGCATTGTCAGGATGGGCAACTTCACCGTGAGCACTGTCACCAATGGCACTATCACCATGAGCAATGTCACTGTGGGCCGTGTCACCAGGGGCACTATCACCATGGTTAATGTTATCATTGGCACTTTCCCCGTGAGCACTGTCACCCTGGGCACTGTCATCATGGGCACGGTCACCGTGAGCACTATCTCCATGAGCACAGCCACTGTGAACACCATCACCATAATAACTGGCCTCATCGGTACTGTCACCATGAGCACTGCCACAATGAGCACTGTCAGCATGGGCACATCCCCCATGAGCACTGTCACTATGAGAACTGCTACCATGGGTATTTTCACCATGTGTACTGTCACCCTGTGTATTGTCACCATTTGCACTGTCACCATGAGGACTATTACCGTGAGCGCTATCACCGTGAGATCTCTCACCATGGTCACTGTCACCATGGCACCTTGCACAATGGGGGCTGTCAACATGAGTGCTGGCACCATTGGCACTATCACTGTGAGCATTCTCACTGTGGTCAGTGTCACCATGGGCACTGTCACCATGAGCACTGTCACCATAGGCAATGTCACCATGGTCAGTGTCACCATGAGCACTGTCAACATGGGCACTCATACAGTGGGCACTGTCACTGTGAGCACTGTCACCTTGGGTACTGCCACCATGAGCGCTGTCACCATGAGCACTGTCACCATTGTGAGTATCACAATGTGCACTGTCACCATGGGCACTGGCACAATGTCGTGTGTCACCTTGAGCAATGTCACCATGGGAAATGTCACCGTGAGATGTGTCACCATAGGCAATGTCACCATGGGCTATGTCACCATGGGAAATGCCATTTTGCACACTGTCACCATGGGTACTGCAACCATGAGTACTGTCACCATTGGCAGTATGACCATGTGCACTGTCACCATGGGCACTATCACCATGACAACTCTCAGCGTGAGCACTGTCACTGTGGGAACTGGCATTGTGTGCAATTCCACCATGGGCAATGTCACCATGGGCACTATCACTGTGAGCACTGTCAATATGAGCACGTCAACATGAGCCCTGTCACCATTGGCAATGTCACCGTGAGAAGTGTCACTATAGGCAATGTCACCATGGGCACTGTCACCATGGTCACTGCCACCACTGTCACTGTCATTTTGAGCAGTCACCATGGGTACTGCAACCATGAGCGGTGTCACCATGAGCACTGTCACCATTGCAAGTATCACCATGTGCACTGTCACCAAGGGTACTATCACAATGAGAACTGTCAGCATGGGCACTGTCACTCTTGGCAATGTCACCATGGGCACTATCACTTTGAGCACTGTCAACATGAGCACGTCACCATGGGCACTGTCAACATGGGTACTATCTCGAAGGTCAATGTCACCATGAGCATTGTCAGGATGGGCAACTTCACCGTGAGCACTGTCACCAATGGCACTATCACCATGAGTAATGTCACTGTGGGCCGTGTCACCAGGGGCACTATCACCATGGTTAATGTTATCATTGGCACTTTCCCAATGAGCACTGTCACCCTGGGCACTGTCATCATGGGCACGGTCACCGTGAGCACTATCTCCATGAGCACAGCCACTGTGAACACCATCACCATAATCACTGGCCTCATCGGTACTGTCACCATGAGCACTGCCACAATGAGCACTGTCAGCATGGGTACTTCCCCCATGAGCACTGTCACTATGAGAACTGCTAGCATGGGTATTTTCACCACGAGTACTGTCACCCTCTGTATTGTCACCATTTGCACTGTCACCATCAGGACTATTACCGTGAGTGCTATCACCGTGAGATCTCTCACCATGGTCACTGTCACCATGGCACCTTGCACAATGCGTGCTGTCAACATGAGTGCTGTCACCATTGGCACTATCACCGTGAGCATTCTCACTGTGGTCAGAGTCAACATGGGCTCTGTCACCATGAGCACTGTCACCATAGGCAATGTCACCATGGTCAGTGTCACCATGAGCAATGTCTCCATGGGCACTCCTACAGTGGGCACTGTCACTGTGCGAACTGTCACCATGGTTACTGCCACTATGAGCAGTGTCTCTGTGAGTACTGTCAGCATGGGTTTTTACCGTGAGCACTGTCACCATGAGCCCTGTCACCATTTTTCAGTGCCACCATGTGCACTACCACCATGTGCACTCTCACCATGGGCACTATCACCGATAACACTGTCACCATAAGTACTGTCTGCATGGGCACTGTCACCAAGGGCACGGCCAACATGTGACCTGTAACCATTGTCAGTGTCACTGTGAGAAGTGTCACCATGGGAATTAACAACATAGGCACTCTCATCTTGAGCACTGTCACCATGAGCACTGACACCACGAGCACTGTCACCCAGGGCAGTGCCACCATGAGCACTGTCACCATAACTGTTGCTATGAGAATTGTAACCATGGGCAATTTCTCAATGAGTAATGTCACCATGTGTATTTTCACCTTGGGCACTCTCAAAGTAAACAGTATTACCATGAGCACTTTCACTGTGAACACTGTCACCATGGGCACTGGCACAATGTGGTGTGTCACCATGAGCCATGTCACCATGGGAAATGTCACCGTGAGAAGTGTCACCATAGGCAATGTCACCATGGGCAATGTCACCATGGGAACTGCCATTTTGAGCACTGTCACCATGGGTACTGCAACCATGAGTACTGTCACCATGAGTAATTTAACCATTGGCAGTATGACCATGTGCACTG
The DNA here is from genome assembly GCF_964341445.2 of Mesoplodon mirus. Classification (NCBI taxonomy): domain Eukaryota; kingdom Metazoa; phylum Chordata; class Mammalia; order Artiodactyla; family Ziphiidae; genus Mesoplodon; species Mesoplodon mirus. The sequence goes on along the minus strand of NC_138976.1, from coordinate 113,806,977 downwards.
TCACCATGGGCACTATCACCATGACAACTCTCAGCGTGAGCACTGTCACTGTTGGAAATGGCATTGTGTGCAATTCCACCATGGGCAATGTCACCATGGACATTATCGCTGTGAGCACTGTCAATATGAGCACGTCAACATGAGCCCTGTCACCATGGGCAATGTCACTGTGAGAAGTGTCACTATAGGCAATGTCACCGTGGGCACTGTCACCATGGTCACTGCCACCACTGTCACTGTCATTTTGAGCACTGTCACCATGGGTACTGCAACCATGAGCGCTGTCACCATGAGCACTGTCACCATTGCAAGTATCACCATGTGCACTGTCACCATGGGCACTATCACAATGAGAACTGTCAGCATGGGCACTGTCACTCTTGGCAATGTCACCATGGGCACTATCACTTTGAGCACTGTCAACATGAGCACGTCACCATGGGCACTGTCAACATGGGTACTATCTCGAAGGTCAATGTCACCATGAGCATTGTCAGGATGGGCAACTTCACCGTGAGCACTGTCACCAATGGCACTATCACCATGAGCAATGTCACTGTGGGACGTGTCACCAGGGGCACTATCACCATGGTTAATGTTATCATTGGCACTTTCCCCGTGAGCACTGTCACCCTGGGCACTGTCATCATGGGCACGGTCACCGTGAGCACTATCTCCATGAGCACAGCCACTGTGAACACCATCACCATAATCACTGGCCTCATCGGTACTGTCACCATGAGCACTGCCACAATGAGCACTGTCAGCATGGGCACTTCCCCAATGAGCACTGTCACTATGAGAACTGCTACCATGGGTATTTTCACCATGTGTACTGTCACCCTGTGTATTGTCACCATTTGCACTGTCACCATGAGGACTATTACCGTGAGCGCTATCACCGTGAGATCTCTCACCATGGTCACTGTCACCATGGCACCTTGCACAATGGGGGCTGTCAACATGAGTGCTGGCACCATTGGCACTATCACTGTGAGCATTCTCACTGTGGTCAGTGTCACCATGGGCACTGTCACCATGAGCACTGTCACCATAGGCAATGTCACCATGGTCAGTGTCACCATGAGCACTGTCAACATGGGCACTCATACAGTGGGCACTGTCACTGTGAGCACTGTCACCTTGGGTACTGCCACCATGAGCGCTGTCACGATGAGCACTGTCACCATTGCGAGTATCACAATGTGCACTGTCACCATGGGCACTGGCACAATGTCGTGTGTCACCTTGAGCAATGTCACCATGGGAAATGTCACCGTGAGATGTGTCACCATAGGCAATGTCACCATGGGCAATGTCACCATGGGAAATGCCATTTTGCACACTGTCACCATGGGTACTGCAACCATGAGTACTGTCACCATTGGCAGTATGACCATGTGCACTGTCACCATGGGCACTATCACCATGACAACTCTCAGCGTGAGCACTGTCACTGTGGGAACTGGCATTGTGTGCAATTCCACCATGGGCAATGTCACCATGGGCACTATCACTGTGAGCACTGTCAATATAAGCACGTCAACATGAGCCCTGTCACCATTGGCAATGTCACCGTGAGAAGTGTCACTATAGGCGATGTCACCGTGGGCACTGTCACCATGGTCACTGCCACCACTGTCACTGTCATTTTGAGCACTGTCACCATGGGTATTGCAACCATGAGCACTGTCACCATGAGCAGTGTCACCATTGCGATTATCACCATGTGTACTGTCACCATGGGCACTATCACAATGAGAACTGTCAGCGTGGGCACTGTCACTGTTGGCAAGGGCACCGTGGGCACTTCCACCATGGGCAATGTCACCATGGGCACTATCACTGTGAGCACTGTCAACATGAGCACGTCACCATGAGCACTGTCAACATGGGTACTATCTCGAAGGGCAATGTCACCATGAGCATTGTCAGGAAGGGCAATTTCACCATGAGCACTGTCACCAAAGGCACTATCACCATGAGCAATGTCACTGTGGGCCGTGTCACCAGGGGCACTATCACCATGGTTAATGTTATCATTGGCACTTTCCCCGTGAGCACTGTCACCCTGGGCACTGTCATCATGGGCACGGTCACCGTGAGCACTATCCCCATGAGCACAGCCACTGTGAACACCATCACCATAATCACTGGCCTCATCGGTACTGTCACCATGAGCACTGCCACAATGAGAACTGTCATCATGGGCACTTCCCCCATGAGCACTGTCACTATGAGAACTGCTAGCATGGGTATTTTCACCATGAGTACTGTCACCCTCTGTATTGTCACCATTTGCACTGTCACCATCAGGACTATTACCGTGAGTGCTATCACCATGAGATCTCTCACCATGGTCACTGTCACCATGGCACCTTGCACAATGCGTGCTGTCAACATGAGTGCTGTCACCATTGGCACTATCACCGTGAGCATTCTCACTGTGGTCAGAGGCAACATGGGCTCTGTCACCATGAGCACTGTCACCATAGGCAATGTCACCGTGGTCAGTGTCACCATGAGCAATGTCTCCATGGGCACTCCTACAGTGGGCACTGTCACTGTGCGAACTGTCACCATGGTTACTGCCACTATGAGCAGTGTCTCTGTGAGTACTGTCAGCATGGGTTTTTACCGTGAGCACTGTCACCATGAGCCCTGTCACCATTTTTCAGTGCCACCATGTGCACTACCACCATGTGCACTCTCACCATGGGCACTATCACCGATAACACTGTCACCATAAGTACTGTCTGCATGGGCACTGTCACCAAGGGCACGGCCAACATGTGACCTGTAACCATTGTCAGTGTCACTGTGAGAAGTGTCACCATGGGAATTAACAACATAGGCACTCTCATCATGAGCACTGTCACCATGAGCACTGACACCACGAGCACTGTCACCCAGGGCAGTGCCACCATGAGCACTGTCACCACAACTGTTGCTATGAGAATTGTAACCATGGGCAATTTCTCAATGAGTAATGTCACCATGTGTATTTTCACCTTGGGCACTCTCAAAGTAAACAGTATTACCATGAGCACCTTCACTGTGAACACTGTCACCATGGGCACTGGCACAATGTGGTGTGTCACCATGAGCCATGTCACCATGGGAAATGTCACCGTGAGAAGTGTCACCATAGGCAATGTCACCATGGGCAATGTCACCATGGGAACTGCCATTTTGAGCACTGTCACCATGGGTACTGCAACCATGAGTACTGTCACCATGAGTAATTTAACCATTGGCAGTATGACCATGTGCACTGTCACCATGGGCACTATCACCATGACAACTCTCAGCGTGAGCACTGTCACTGTTGGAAATGGCATTGTGTGCAATTCCACCATGGGCAATGTCACCATGGACATTATCGCTGTGAGCACTGTCAATATGAGCACGTCAACATGAGCCCTGTCACCATGGGCAATGTCACTGTGAGAAGTGTCACTATAGGCAATGTCACCGTGGGCACTGTCACCATGGTCACTGCCACCACTGTCACTGTCATTTTGAGCACTGTCACCATGGGTACTGCAACCATGAGCGCTGTCACCATGAGCACTGTCACCATTGCAAGTATCACCATGTGCACTGTCACCATGGGCACTATCACAATGAGAACTGTCAGCATGGGCACTGTCACTCTTGGCAATGTCACCATGGGCACTATCACTTTGAGCACTGTCAACATGAGCACGTCACCATGGGCACTGTCAACATGGGTACTATCTCGAAGGTCAATGTCACCATGAGCATTGTCAGGATGGGCAACTTCACCGTGAGCACTGTCACCAATGGCACTATCACCATGAGCAATGTCACTGTGGGCCGTGTCACCAGGGGCACTATCACCATGGTTAATGTTATCATTGGCAATTTCCCCGTGAGCACTGTCACCCTGGGCACTGTCATCATGGGCACGGTCACCGTGAGCACTGTCTCCATGAGCACAGCCACTGTGAACACCATCACCATAATCACTGGCCTCATCGGTACTGTCACCATGAGCACTGCCACAATGAGCACTGTCAGCATGGGCACATCCCCCATGAGCACTGTCACTATGAGAACTGCTACCATGGGTATTTTCACCATGTGTACTGTCACACTGTGTATTGTCACCATTTGCACTGTCACCATGAGGACTATTACCGTGAGCGCTATCACCATGAGATCTCTCACCATGGTCACTGTCACCATGGCACCTTGCACAATGCGTGCTGTCAACATGAGTGCTGGCACCATTGGCACTGTCACTGTGAGCATTCTCACTGTGGTCAGTGTCACCATGGGCACTGTCACCATGAGCACTGTCACCATAGGCAATGTCACCATGGTCAGTGTCACCATGAGCACTGTCAACATGGGCACTCATACAGTGGGCACTGTCACTGTGAGCACTGTCACCTTGGGTACTGCCACCATGAGCGCTGTCACCATGAGCACTGTCACCATTGTGAGTATCACAATGTGCACTGTCACCATGGGCACTGGCACAATGTCGTGTGTCACCTTGAGCAATGTCACCATGGGAAATGTCACCGTGAGATGTGTCACCATAGGCAATGTCACCATGGGCAATGTCACCATGGGAAATGCCATTTTGCACACTGTCACCATGGGTACTGCAACCATGAGTACTGTCACCATTGGCAGTATGACCATGTGCACTGTCACCATGGGCACTATCACCATGACAACTCTCAGCGTGAGCACTGTCACTGTGGGAACTGGCATTGTGTGCAATTCCACCATGGGCAATGTCACCATGGGCACTATCACTGTGAGCACTGTCAATATAAGCACGTCAACATGAGCCCTGTCACCATGGGCAATGTCACCGTGAGAAGTGTCACTATAGGCGATGTCACCGTGGGCACTGTCACCATGGTCACTGCCACCACTGTCACTGTCATTTTGAGCACTGTCACCATGGGTATTGCAACCATGAGCACTGTCACCATGAGCACTGTCACCATTGCGATTATCACCATGTGTACTGTCACCATGGGCACTATCACAATGAGAACTGTCAGCGTGGGCACTGTCACTGTTGGCAAGGGCACCGTGGGCACTTCCACCATGGGCAATGTCACCATGGGCACTATCACTTTGAGCACTGTCAACATGAACACGTCACCATGGGCACTGTCAACATGGGTACTATCTCGAAGGTCAATGTCACCATGAGCATTGTCAGGATGGGCAACTTCACCGTGAGCACTGTCACCAATGGCACTATCACCATGAGTAATGTCACTGTGGGCCGTGTCACCAGGGGCACTATCACCATGGTTAATGTTATCATTGGCACTTTCCCCGTGAGCACTGTCACCCTGGGCACTGTCATCATGGGCACGGTCACCGTGAGCACTATCTCCATGAGCACAGCCACTGTGAACACCATCACCATAATCACTGGCCTCATCGGTACTGTCACCATGAGCACTGCCACAATGAGCACTGTCAGCATGGGCACTTCCCCAATGAGCACTGTCACTATGAGAACTGCTAGCATGGGTATTTTCACCATGAGTACTGTCACCCTCTGTATTGTCACCATTTGCACTGTCACCATCAGGACTATTACCGTGAGTGCTATCACCGTGAGATCTCTCACCATGGTCACTGTCACGATGGCACCTTGCACAATGCGTGCTGTCAACATGAGTGCTGGCACCATTGGCACTATCACCGTGAGCATTCTCACTGTCGTCAGAGTCAACATGGGCTCTGTCACCATGAGCACTGTCACCATAGGCAATGTCACCGTGGTCAGTGTCACCATGAGCAATGTCTCCATGGGCACTCCTACAGTGGGCACTGTCACTGTGCGAACTGTCACCATGGTTACTGCCACTATGAGCAGTGTCTCTGTGAGTACTGTCAGCATGGGTTTTTACCGTGAGCACTGTCACCATGAGCCCTGTCACCATTTTTCAGTGCCACCATGTGCACTACCACCATGTGCACTCTCACCATGGGCACTATCACCGATAACACTGTCACCATAAGTACTGTCTGCATGGGCACTGTCACCAAGGGCACGGCCAACATGTGACCTGTAACCATTGTCAGTGTCACTGTGAGAAGTGTCACCATGGGAATTAACAACATAGGCACTCTCATCATGAACACTGTCACCATGAGCACTGACACCACGAGCACTGTCACCCAGGGCAGTGCCACCATGAGCACTGTCACCACAACTGTTGCTATGAGAATTGTAACCATGGGCAATTTCTCAATGAGTAATGTCACCATGTGTATTTTCACCTTGGGCACTCTCAAAGTAAACAGTATTACCATGAGCACCTTCACTGTGAACACTGTCACCATGGGCACTGGCACAATGTGGTGTGTCACCATGAGCCATGTCACCATGGGAAATGTCACCGTGAGAAGTGTCACCATAGGCAATGTCACCATGGGCAATGTCACCATGGGAACTGCCATTTTGAGCACTGTCACCATGGGTACTGCAACCATGAGTACTGTCACCATGAGTAATTTAACCATTGGCAGTATGACCATGTGCACTGTCACCATGGGCACTATCACCATGACAACTCTCAGCGTGAGCACTGTCACTGTTGGAAATGGCATTGTGTGCAATTCCACCATGGGCAATGTCACCATGGACATTATCGCTGTGAGCACTGTCAATATGAGCACGTCAGCATGAGCCCTGTCACCATGGGCAATGTCACTGTGAGAAGTGTCACTATAGGCAATGTCACCGTGGGCACTGTCACCATGGTCACTGCCACCACTGTCACTGTCATTTTGAGCACTGTCACCATGGGTACTGCAACCATGAGCGCTGTCACCATGAGCACTGTCACCATTGCAAGTATCACCATGTGCACTGTCACCATGGGCACTATCACAATGAGAACTGTCAGCATGGGCACTGTCACTCTTGGCAATGTCACCATGGGCACTATCACTTTGAGCACTGTCAACATGAGCACGTCACCATGGGCACTGTCAACATGGGTACTATCTCGAAGGTCAATGTCACCATGAGCATTGTCAGGATGGGCAACTTCACCGTGAGCACTGTCACCAATGGCACTATCACCATGAGCAATGTCACTGTGGGCCGTGTCACCAGGGGCACTATCACCATGGTTAATGTTATCATTGGCACTTTCCCCGTGAGCACTGTCACCCTGGGCACTGTCATCATGGGCACGGTCACCGTGAGCACTATCTCCATGAGCACAGCCACTGTGAACACCATCACCATAATCACTGGCCTCATCGGTACTGTCACCATGAGCACTGCCACAATGGGCACTGTCAGCATGGGCACTTCCCCAATGAGCACTGTCACTATGAGAACTGCTACCATGGGTATTTTCACCATGTGTACTGTCACCCTGTGTATTGTCACCATTTGCAGTGTCACCATGAGGACTATTACCGTGAGCGCTATCACCGTGAGATCTCTCACCATGGTCACTGTCACCATGGCACCTTGCACAATGGGGGCTGTCAACATGAGTGCTGGCACCATTGGCACTATCACCGTGAGCATTCTCACTGTGGTCAGTGTCACCATGGGCACTGTCACCATGAGCACTGTCACCATAGGCAATGTCACCATGGTCAGTGTCACCATGAGCACTGTCAACATGGGCACTCATACAGTGGGCACTGTCACTGTGAGCACTGTCACCTTGGGTACTGCCACCATGAGCGCTGTCACCATGAGCACTGTCACCATTGCGAGTATCACAATGTGCACTGTCACCATGGGCACTGGCACAATGTCGTGTGTCACCTTGAGCAATGTCACCATGGGAAATGTCACCGTGAGATGTGTCACCATAGGCAATGTCACCATGGGCCATGTCACAATGGGAAATGCTATTTTGCACACTGTCACCATGGGTACTGCAACCATGAGTACTGTCACCATTGGCAGTATGACCATGTGCACTGTCACCATGGGCACTATCACCATGACAACTCTCAGCGTGAGCACTGTCACTGTGGGAACTGGCATTGTGTGCAATTCCACCATGGGCCATGTCACCATGGGCACTATCACTGTGAGCACTGTCAATATAAGCACGTCAACATGAGCCCTGTCACCATTGGCAATGTCACCGTGAGAAGTGTCACTATAGGCAATGTCACCATGGGCACTGTCACCATGGGAACTGCCATTTTGAGCACTCTCACCATGTGTACTACAACCATGAGTACTGTCACCATGAGTAATTTAACCATTGGCAGTATGACCATGGGCACTATCACCATGACAACTCTCAGCGTGAGCACTGTCACTGTGGGAACTGGCATTGTGTGCAATTCCACCATGGGCAATGTCACCATGGGCACTATCACTGTGAGCACTGTCAATATGAGCACGTCAACATGAGCCCTGTCACCATTGGCAATGTCACCGTGAGAAGTGTCACTATAGGCAATGTCACCATGGGCACTGTCACCATGGTCACTGCCACCACTGTCACTGTCATTTTGAGCAGTCACCATGGGTACTGCAACCATGAGCGCTGTCACCATGAGCACTGTCACCATTGCAAGTATCACCATGTGCACTGTCACCAAGGGCACTATCACAATGAGAACTGTCAGCATGGGCACTGTCACTCTTGGCAATGTCACCATGGGCACTATCACTTTGAGCACTGTCAACATGAGCACGTCACCATGGGCACTGTCAACATGGGTACTATCTCGAAGGTCAATGTCACCATGAGCATTGTCAGGATGGGCAACTTCACCGTGAGCACTGTCACCAATGGCACTATCACCATGAGCAATGTCACTGTGGGCCGTGTCACCAGGGGCACTATCACCATGGTTAATGTTATCATTGGCACTTTCCCCGTGAGCACTGTCACCCTGGGCACTGTCATCATGGGCACGGTCACCGTGAGCACTATCTCCATGAGCACAGCCACTGTGAACACCATCACCATAATCACTGGCCTCATCGGTACTGTCACCATGAGCACTGCCACAATGAGCACTGTCAGCATGGGCACTTCCCCCATGAGCACTGTCACTATGAGAACTGCTACCATGGGTATTTTCACCATGAGTACTGTCACCCTCTGTATTGTCACCATTTGCACTGTCACCATCAGGACTATTACCGTGAGTGCTATCACCGTGAGATCTCTCACCATGGTCACTGTCACCATGGCACCTTGCACAATGCGTGCTGTCAACATGAGTGCTGTCACCATTGGCACTATCACTGTGAGCATTCTCACTGTGGTCAGAGTCAACATGGGCTCTGTCACCATGAGCACTGTCACCATAGGCAATGTCACCGTGGTCAGTGTCACCATGAGCAATGTCTCCATGGGCACTCCTACAGTGGGCACTGTCACTGTGCGAACTGTCACCATGGTTACTGCCACTATGAGCAGTGTCTCTGTGAGTACTGTCAGCATGGGTTTTTACCGTGAGCACTGTCACCATGAGCCCTGTCACCATTTTCCAGTGCCACCATGTGCACTACCACCATGTGCACTCTCACCATGGGCACTATCACCGATAACACTGTCACCATAAGTACTGTCTGCATGGGCACTGTCACCAAGGGCACGGCCAACATGTGACCTGTAACCATTCTCAGTGTCACTGTGCGAAGTGTCACCATGGGAATTAACAACATAGGCACTCTCATCATGAGCACTGTCACCATGAGCACTGACACCACGAGCACTGTCACCCAGGGCAGTGCCACCATGAGCACTGTCACCATAACTGTTGCTATGAGAATTGTAACCATGGGCAATTTCTCAATGAATAATGTCACCATGTGTATTTTCACCTTGGGCACTCTCAAAGTAAACAGTATTACCATGAGCACTTTCACTGTGAACACTGTCACCATGGGCACTGGCACAATGTGGTGTGTCACCATGAGCCATGTCACCATGGGAAATGTCACCGTGAGAAGTGTCACCATAGGCAATGTCACCATGGGCAATGTCACCATGGGAACTGCCATTTTGAGCACTGTCACCATGGGTATTGCACCATGAGTACTGTCACCTTGAGTAATTTAACCATTGGCAATATGACCATGTGCACTGTCACCATGGGCACTATCACCATGACAACTCTCAGCGTGAGCACTGTCACTGTTGGAAATGGCATTGTGTGCAATTCCACCATGGGCAATGTCACCATGGACATTATCGCTGTGAGCACTGTCAATATGAGCACGTCAACATGAGCCCTGTCACCATGGGCAATGTCACTGTGAGAAGTGTCACTATAGGCAATGTCACCGTGGGCACTGTCACCATGGTCACTGCCACCACTGTCACTGTCATTTTGAGCACTGTCACCATGGGTACTGCAACCATGAGTGCTGTCACCATGAGCACTGTCACCATTGCAAGTATCACCATGTGCACTGTCACCATGGGCACTATCACAATGAGAACTGTCAGCATGGGCACTGTCACTCTTGGCAATGTCACCATGGGCACTATCACTTTGAGCACTGTCAACATGAGCACGTCACCATGGGCACTGTCAACATGGGTACTATCTCGAAGGTCAATGTCACCATGAGCATTGTCAGGATGGGCAACTTCACCGTGAGCACTGTCACCAATGGCACTATCACCATGAGCAATGTCACTGTGGGCCGTGTCACCAGGGGCACTATCACCATGGTTAATGTTATCATTGGCAATTTCCCCGTGAGCACTGTCACCCTGGGCACTGTCATCATGGGCACGGTCACCGTGAGCACTATCTCCATGAGCACAGCCACTGTGAACACCATCACCATAATAACTGGCCTCATCGGTACTGTCACCATGAGCACTGCCACAATGAGCACTGTCAGCATGGGCACATCCCCCATGAGCACTGTCACTATGAGAACTGCTACCATGGGTATTTTCACCATGTGTACTGTCACCCTGTGTATTGTCACCATTTGCACTGTCACCATGAGGACTATTACCGTGAGCGCTATCACCGTGAGATCTCTCACCATGGTCACTGTCACCATGGCACCTTGCACAATGGGGGCTGTCAACATGAGTGCTGGCACCATTGGCACTATCACCGTGAGCATTCTCACTGTGGTCAGTGTCACCATGGGCACTGTCACCATGAGCACTGTCACCATAGGCAATGTCACCATGGTCAGTGTCACCATGAGCACTGTCAACATGGGCACTCATACAGTGGGCACTGTCACTGTGAGCACTGTCACCTTGGGTACTGCCACCATGAGCGCTGTCACCATGAGCACTGTCACCATTGTGAGTATCACAATGTGCACTGTCACCATGGGCACTGGCACAATGTCGTGTGTCACCTTGAGCAATGTCACCATGGGAAATGTCACCGTGAGATGTGTCACCATAGGCAATGTCACCATGGGCTATGTCACCATGGGAAATGCCATTTTGCACACTGTCACCATGGGTACTGCAACCATGAGTACTGTCACCATTGGCAGTATGACCATGTGCACTGTCACCATGGGCACTATCACCATGACAACTCTCAGCGTGAGCACTGTCACTGTGGGAACTGGCATTGTGTGCAATTCCACCATGGGCAATGTCACCATGGGCACTATCACTGTGAGCACTGTCAATATGAGCACGTCAACATGAGCCCTGTCACCATTGGCAATGTCACCGTGAGAAGTGTCACTATAGGCAATGTCACCATGGGCACTGTCACCATGGTCACTGCCACCACTGTCAATGTCATTTTGAGCAGTCACCATGGGTACTGCAACCATGAGCGCTGTCACCATGAGCACTGTCACCATTGCAAGTATCACCATGTGCACTGTCACCAAGGGTACTATCACAATGAGAACTGTCAGCATGGGCACTGTCACTCTTGGCAATGTCACCATGGGCACTATCACTTTGAGCACTGTCAACATGAGCACGTCACCATGGGCACTGTCAACATGGGTACTATCTCGAAGGTCAATGTCACCATGAGCATTGTCAGGATGGGCAACTTCACCGTGAGCACTGTCACCAATGGCACTATCACCATGAGTAATGTCACTGTGGGCCGTGTCACCAGGGGCACTATCACCATGGTTAATGTTATCATTGGCACTTTCCCAATGAGCACTGTCACCCTGGGCACTGTCATCATGGGCACGGTCACCGTGAGCACTATCTCCATGAGCACAGCCACTGTGAACACCATCACCATAATCACTGGCCTCATCGGTACTGTCACCATGAGCACTGCCACAATGAGCACTGTCAGCATGGGTACTTCCCCCATGAGCACTGTCACTATGAGAACTGCTAGCATGGGTATTTTCACCACGAGTACTGTCACCCTCTGTATTGTCACCATTTGCACTGTCACCATCAGGACTATTACCGTGAGTGCTATCACCGTGAGATCTCTCACCATGGTCACTGTCACCATGGCACCTTGCACAATGCGTGCTGTCAACATGAGTGCTGTCACCATTGGCACTATCACCGTGAGCATTCTCACTGTGGTCAGAGTCAACATGGGCTCTGTCACCATGAGCACTGTCACCATAGGCAATGTCACCATGGTCAGTGTCACCATGAGCAATGTCTCCATGGGCACTCCTACAGTGGGCACTGTCACTGTGCGAACTGTCACCATGGTTACTGCCACTATGAGCAGTGTCTCTGTGAGTACTGTCAGCATGGGTTTTTACCGTGAGCACTGTCACCATGAGCCCTGTCACCATTTTTCAGTGCCACCATGTGCACTACCACCATGTGCACTCTCACCATGGGCACTATCACCGATAACACTGTCACCATAAGTACTGTCTGCATGGGCACTGTCACCAAGGGCACGGCCAACATGTGACCTGTAACCATTGTCAGTGTCACTGTGAGAAGTGTCACCATGGGAATTAACAACATAGGCACTCTCATCTTGAGCACTGTCACCATGAGCACTGACACCACGAGCACTGTCACCCAGGGCAGTGCCACCATGAGCACTGTCACCATAACTGTTGCTATGAGAATTGTAACCATGGGCAATTTCTCAATGAGTAATGTCACCATGTGTATTTTCACCTTGGGCACTCTCAAAGTAAACAGTATTACCATGAGCACTTTCACTGTGAACACTGTCACCATGGGCACTGGCACAATGTGGTGTGTCACCATGAGCCATGTCACCATGGGAAATGTCACCGTGAGAAGTGTCACCATAGGCAATGTCACCATGGGCAATGTCACCATGGGAACTGCCATTTTGAGCACTGTCACCATGGGTACTGCAACCATGAGTACTGTCACCATGAGTAATTTAACCATTGGCAGTATGACCATGTGCACTGTCACCATGGGCACTATCACCATGACAACTCTCAGCGTGAGCACTGTCACTGTTGGAAATGGCATTGTGTGCAATTCCACCATGGGCAATGTCACCATGGACATTATCGCTGTGAGCACTGTCAATATGAGCACGTCAGCATGAGCCCTGTCACCATGGGCAATGTCACTGTGAGAAGTGTCACTATAGGCAATGTCACCGTGGGCACTGTCACCATGGTCACTGCCACCACTGTCACTGTCATTTTGAGCACTGTCACCATGGGTACTGCAACCATGAGCGCTGTCACCATGAGCACTGTCACCATTGCAAGTATCACCATGTGCACTGTCACCATGGGCACTATCACAATGAGAACTGTCAGCATGGGCACTGTCACTCTTGGCAATGTCACCATGGGCACTATCACTTTGAGCACTGTCAACATGAGCACGTCACCATGGGCACTGTCAACATGGGTACTATCTCGAAGGTCAATGTCACCATGAGCATTGTCAGGATGGGCAACTTCACCGTGAGCACTGTCACCAATGGCACTATCACCATGAGCAATGTCACTGTGGGCCGTGTCACCAGGGGCACTATCACCATGGTTAATGTTATCATTGGCACTTTCCCCGTGAGCACTGTCACCCTGGGCACTGTCATCATGGGCACGGTCACCGTGAGCACTATCTCCATGAGCACAGCCACTGTGAACACCATCACCATAATCACTGGCCTCATCGGTACTGTCACCATGAGCACTGCCACAATGAGCACTGTCAGCATGGGCACTTCCCCAATGAGCACTGTCACTATGAGAACTGCTACCATGGGTATTTTCACCATGTGTACTGTCACCCTGTGTATTGTCACCATTTGCACTGTCACCATGAGGACTATTACCGTGAGCGCTATCACCGTGAGATCTCTCACCATGGTCACTGTCACCATGGCACCTTGCACAATGGGGGCTGTCAACATGAGTGCTGGCACCATTGGCACTATCACTGTGAGCATTCTCACTGTGGTCAGTGTCACCATGGGCACTGTCACCATGAGCACTGTCACCATAGGCAATGTCACCATGGTCAGTGTCACCATGAGCACTGTCAACATGGGCACTCATACAGTGGGCACTGTCACTGTGAGCACTGTCACCTTGGGTACTGCCACCATGAGCGCTGTCACGATGAGCACTGTCACCATTGCGAGTATCACAATGTGCACTGTCACCATGGGCACTGGCACAATGTCGTGTGTCACCTTGAGCAATGTCACCATGGGAAATGTCACCGTGAGATGTGTCACCATAGGCAATGTCACCATGGGCAATGTCACCATGGGAAATGCCATTTTGCACACTGTCACCATGGGTACTGCAACCATGAGTACTGTCACCATTGGCAGTATGACCATGTGCACTGTCACCATGGGCACTATCACCATGACAACTCTCAGCGTGAGCACTGTCACTGTGGGAACTGGCATTGTGTGCAATTCCACCATGGGCAATGTCACCATGGGCACTATCACTGTGAGCACTGTCAATATAAGCACGTCAACATGAGCCCTGTCACCATTGGCAATGTCACCGTGAGAAGTGTCACTATAGGCGATGTCACCGTGGGCACTGTCACCATGGTCACTGCCACCACTGTCACTGTCATTTTGAGCACTGTCACCATGGGTATTGCAACCATGAGCACTGTCACCATGAGCACTGTCACCATTGCGATTATCACCATGTGTACTGTCACCATGGGCACTATCACAATGAGAACTGTCAGCGTGGGCACTGTCACTGTTGGCAAGGGCACCGTGGGCACTTCCACCATGGGCAATGTCACCATGGGCACTATCACTGTGAGCACTGTCAACATGAGCACGTCACCATGAGCACTGTCAACATGGGTACTATCTCGAAGGGCAATGTCACCATGAGCATTGTCAGGAAGGGCAATTTCACCATGAGCACTGTCACCAAAGGCACTATCACCATGAGCAATGTCACTGTGGGCCGTGTCACCAGGGGCACTATCACCATGGTTAATGTTATCATTGGCACTTTCCCCGTGAGCACTGTCACCCTGGGCACTGTCATCATGGGCACGGTCACCGTGAGCACTATCCCCATGAGCACAGCCACTGTGAACACCATCACCATAATCACTGGCCTCATCGGTACTGTCACCATGAGCACTGCCACAATGAGAACTGTCATCATGGGCACTTCCCCCATGAGCAATGTCACTATGAGAACTGCTAGCATGGGTATTTTCACCATGAGTACTGTCACCCTCTGTATTGTCACCATTTGCACTGTCACCATCAGGACTATTACCGTGAGTGCTATCACCATGAGATCTCTCACCATGGTCACTGTCACCATGGCACCTTGCACAATGCGTGCTGTCAACATGAGTGCTGTCACCATTGGCACTATCACCGTGAGCATTCTCACTGTGGTCAGAGTCAACATGGGCTCTGTCACCATGAGCACTGTCACCATAGGCAATGTCACCGTGGTCAGTGTCACCATGAGCAATGTCTCCATGGGCACTCCTACAGTGGGCACTGTCACTGTGCGAACTGTCACCATGGTTACTGCCACTATGAGCAGTGTCTCTGTGAGTACTGTCAGCATGGGTTTTTACCGTGAGCACTGTCACCATGAGCCCTGTCACCATTTTTCAGTGCCACCATGTGCACTACCACCATGTGCACTCTCACCATGGGCACTATCACCGATAACACTGTCACCATAAGTACTGTCTGCATGGGCACTGTCACCAAGGGCACGGCCAACATGTGACCTGTAACCATTGTCAGTGTCACTGTGAGAAGTGTCACCATGGGAATTAACAACATAGGCACTCTCATCATGAGCACTGTCACCATGAGCACTGACACCACGAGCACTGTCACCCAGGGCAGTGCCACCATGAGCACTGTCACCACAACTGTTGCTATGAGAATTGTAACCATGGGCAATTTCTCAATGAGTAATGTCACCATGTGTATTTTCACCTTGGGCACTCTCAAAGTAAACAGTATTACCATGAGCACCTTCACTGTGAACACTGTCACCATGGGCACTGGCACAATGTGGTGTGTCACCATGAGCCATGTCACCATGGGAAATGTCACCGTGAGAAGTGTCACCATAGGCAATGTCACCATGGGCAATGTCACCATGGGAACTGCCATTTTGAGCACTGTCACCATGGGTACTGCAACCATGAGTACTGTCACCATGAGTAATTTAACCATTGGCAGTATGACCATGTGCACTGTCACCATGGGCACTATCACCATGACAACTCTCAGCGTGAGCACTGTCACTGTTGGAAATGGCATTGTGTGCAATTCCACCATGGGCAATGTCACCATGGACATTATCGCTGTGAGCACTGTCAATATGAGCACGTCAACATGAGCCCTGTCACCATGGGCAATGTCACTGTGAGAAGTGTCACTATAGGCAATGTCACCGTGGGCACTGTCACCATGGTCACTGCCACCACTGTCACTGTCATTTTGAGCACTGTCACCATGGGTACTGCAACCATGAGCGCTGTCACCATGAGCACTGTCACCATTGCAAGTATCACCATGTGCACTGTCACCATGGGCACTATCACAATGAGAACTGTCAGCATGGGCACTGTCACTCTTGGCAATGTCACCATGGGCACTATCACTTTGAGCACTGTCAACATGAGCACGTCACCATGGGCACTGTCAACATGGGTACTATCTCGAAGGTCAATGTCACCATGAGCATTGTCAGGATGGGCAACTTCACCGTGAGCACTGTCACCAATGGCACTATCACCATGAGCAATGTCACTGTGGGCCGTGTCACCAGGGGCACTATCACCATGGTTAATGTTATCATTGGCAATTTCCCCGTGAGCACTGTCACCCTGGGCACTGTCATCATGGGCACGGTCACCGTGAGCACTATCTCCATGAGCACAGCCACTGTGAACACCATCACCATAATCACTGGCCTCATCGGTACTGTCACCATGAGCACTGCCACAATGAGCACTGTCAGCATGGGCACATCCCCCATGAGCACTGTCACTATGAGAACTGCTACCATGGGTATTTTCACCATGTGTACTGTCACACTGTGTATTGTCACCATTTGCACTGTCACCATGAGGACTATTACCGTGAGCGCTATCACCATGAGATCTCTCACCATGGTCACTGTCACCATGGCACCTTGCACAATGCGTGCTGTCAACATGAGTGCTGGCACCATTGGCACTGTCACTGTGAGCATTCTCACTGTGGTCAGTGTCACCATGGGCACTGTCACCATGAGCACTGTCACCATAGGCAATGTCACCATGGTCAGTGTCACCATGAGCACTGTCAACATGGGCACTCATACAGTGGGCACTGTCACTGTGAGCACTGTCACCTTGGGTACTGCCACCATGAGCGCTGTCACCATGAGCACTGTCACCATTGTGAGTATCACAATGTGCACTGTCACCATGGGCACTGGCACAATGTCGTGTGTCACCTTGAGCAATGTCACCATGGGAAATGTCACCGTGAGATGTGTCACCATAGGCAATGTCACCATGGGCAATGTCACCATGGGAAATGCCATTTTGCACACTGTCACCATGGGTACTGCAACCATGAGTACTGTCACCATTGGCAGTATGACCATGTGCACTGTCACCATGGGCACTATCACCATGACAACTCTCTGCGTGAGCACTGTCACTGTGGGAACTGGCATTGTGTGCAATTCCACCATGGGCAATGTCACCATGGGCACTATCACTGTGAGCACTGTCAATATAAGCACGTCAACATGAGCCCTGTCACCATGGGCAATGTCACCGTGAGAAGTGTCACTATAGGCGATGTCACCGTGGGCACTGTCACCATGGTCACTGCCACCACTGTCACTGTCATTTTGAGCACTGTCACCATGGGTATTGCAACCATGAGCACTGTCACCATGAGCACTGTCACCATTGCGATTATCACCATGTGTACTGTCACCATGGGCACTATCACAATGAGAACTGTCAGCGTGGGCACTGTCACTGTTGGCAAGGGCACCGTGGGCACTTCCACCATGGGCAATGTCACCATGGGCACTATCACTTTGAGCACTGTCAACATGAGCACGTCACCATGGGCACTGTCAACATGGGTACTATCTCGAAGGTCAATGTCACCATGAGCATTGTCAGGATGGGCAACTTCACCGTGAGCACTGTCACCAATGGCACTATCACCATGAGTAATGTCACTGTGGGCCGTGTCACCAGGGGCACTATCACCATGGTTAATGTTATCATTGGCACTTTCCCCGTGAGCACTGTCACCCTGGGCACTGTCATCATGGGCACGGTCACCGTGAGCACTATCTCCATGAGCACAGCCACTGTGAACACCATCACCATAATCACTGGCCTCATCGGTACTGTCACCATGAGCACTGCCACAATGAGCACTGTCAGCATGGGCACTTCCCCAATGAGCACTGTCACTATGAGAACTGCTAGCATGGGTATTTTCACCATGAGTACTGTCACCCTCTGTATTGTCACCATTTGCACTGTCACCATCAGGACTATTACCGTGAGTGCTATCACCGTGAGATCTCTCACCATGGTCACTGTCACGATGGCACCTTGCACAATGCGTGCTGTCAACATGAGTGCTGGCACCATTGGCACTATCACCGTGAGCATTCTCACTGTGGTCAGAGTCAACATGGGCTCTGTCACCATGAGCACTGTCACCATAGGCAATGTCACCGTGGTCAGTGTCACCATGAGCAATGTCTCCATGGGCACTCCTACAGTGGGCACTGTCACTGTGCGAACTGTCACCATGGTTACTGCCACTATGAGCAGTGTCTCTGTGAGTACTGTCAGCATGGGTTTTTACCGTGAGCACTGTCACCATGAGCCCTGTCACCATTTTTCAGTGCCACCATGTGCACTACCACCATGTGCACTCTCACCATGGGCACTATCACCGATAACACTGTCACCATAAGTACTGTCTGCATGGGCACTGTCACCAAGGGCACGGCCAACATGTGACCTGTAACCATTGTCAGTGTCACTGTGAGAAGTGTCACCATGGGAATTAACAACATAGGCACTCTCATCATGAGCACTGTCACCATGAGCACTGACACCACGAGCACTGTCACCCAGGGCAGTGCCACCATGAGCACTGTCACCACAACTGTTGCTATGAGAATTGTAACCATGGGCAATTTCTCAATGAGTAATGTCACCATGTGTATTTTCACCTTGGGCACTCTCAAAGTAAACAGTATTACCATGAGCACCTTCACTGTGAACACTGTCACCATGGGCACTGGCACAATGTGCTGTGTCACCATGAGCCATGTCACCATGGGAAATGTCACCGTGAGAAGTGTCACCATAGGCAATGTCACCATGGGCAATGTCACCATGGGAACTGCCATTTTGAGCACTGTCACCATGGGTACTGCAACCATGAGTACTGTCACCATGAGTAATTTAACCATTGGCAGTATGACCATGTGCACTGTCACCATGGGCACTATCACCATGACAACTCTCAGCGTGAGCACTGTCACTGTTGGAAATGGCATTGTGTGCAATTCCACCATGGGCAATGTCACCATGGACATTATCGCTGTGAGCACTGTCAATATGAGCACGTCAGCATGAGCCCTGTCACCATGGGCAATGTCACTGTGAGAAGTGTCACTATAGGCAATGTCACCGTGGGCACTGTCACCATGGTCACTGCCACCACTGTCACTGTCATTTTGAGCACTGTCACCATGGGTACTGCAACCATGAGCGCTGTCACCATGAGCACTGTCACCATTGCAAGTATCACCATGTGCACTGTCACCATGGGCACTATCACAATGAGAACTGTCAGCATGGGCACTGTCACTCTTGGCAATGTCACCATGGGCACTATCACTTTGAGCACTGTCAACATGAGCACGTCACCATGGGCACTGTCAACATGGGTACTATCTCGAAGGTCAATGTCACCATGAGCATTGTCAGGATGGGCAACTTCACCGTGAGCACTGTCACCAATGGCACTATCACCATGAGCAATGTCACTGTGGGCCGTGTCACCAGGGGCACTATCACCATGGTTAATGTTATCATTGGCACTTTCCCCGTGAGCACTGTCACCCTGGGCACTGTCATCATGGGCACGGTCACCGTGAGCACTATCTCCATGAGCACAGCCACTGTGAACACCATCACCATAATCACTGGCCTCATCGGTACTGTCACCATGAGCACTGCCACAATGGGCACTGTCAGCATGGGCACTTCCCCAATGAGCACTGTCACTATGAGAACTGCTACCATGGGTATTTTCACCATGTGTACTGTCACCCTGTGTATTGTCACCATTTGCAGTGTCACCATGAGGACTATTACCGTGAGCGCTATCACCGTGAGATCTCTCACCATGGTCACTGTCACCATGGCACCTTGCACAATGGGGGCTGTCAACATGAGTGCTGGCACCATTGGCACTATCACCGTGAGCATTCTCACTGTGGTCAGTGTCACCATGGGCACTGTCACCATGAGCACTGTCACCATAGGCAATGTCACCATGGTCAGTGTCACCATGAGCACTGTCAACATGGGCACTCATACAGTGGGCACTGTCACTGTGAGCACTGTCACCTTGGGTACTGCCACCATGAGCGCTGTCACCATGAGCACTGTCACCATTGCGAGTATCACAATGTGCACTGTCACCATGGGCACTGGCACAATGTCGTGTGTCACCTTGAGCAATGTCACCATGGGAAATGTCACCGTGAGATGTGTCACCATAGGCAATGTCACCATGGGCCATGTCACAATGGGAAATGCTATTTTGCACACTGTCACCATGGGTACTGCAACCATGAGTACTGTCACCATTGGCAGTATGACCATGTGCACTGTCACCATGGGCACTATCACCATGACAACTCTCAGCGTGAGCACTGTCACTGTGGGAACTGGCATTGTGTGCAATTCCACCATGGGCCATGTCACCATGGGCACTATCACTGTGAGCACTGTCAATATAAGCACGTCAACATGAGCCCTGTCACCATTGGCAATGTCACCGTGAGAAGTGTCACTATAGGCAATGTCACCATGGGCACTGTCACCATGGGAACTGCCATTTTGAGCACTCTCACCATGTGTACTACAACCATGAGTACTGTCACCATGAGTAATTTAACCATTGGCAGTATGACCATGGGCACTATCACCATGACAACTCTCAGCGTGAGCACTGTCACTGTGGGAACTGGCATTGTGTGCAATTCCACCATGGGCAATGTCACCATGGGCACTATCACTGTGAGCACTGTCAATATGAGCACGTCAACATGAGCCCTGTCACCATTGGCAATGTCACCGTGAGAAGTGTCACTATAGGCAATGTCACCATGGGCACTGTCACCATGGTCACTGCCACCACTGTCACTGTCATTTTGAGCAGTCACCATGGGTACTGCAACCATGAGCGCTGTCACCATGAGCACTGTCACCATTGCAAGTATCACCATGTGCACTGTCACCAAGGGCACTATCACAATGAGAACTGTCAGCATGGGCACTGTCACTCTTGGCAATGTCACCATGGGCACTATCACTTTGAGCACTGTCAACATGAGCACGTCACCATGGGCACTGTCAACATGGGTACTATCTCGAAGGTCAATGTCACCATGAGCATTGTCAGGATGGGCAACTTCACCGTGAGCACTGTCACCAATGGCACTATCACCATGAGCAATGTCACTGTGGGCCGTGTCACCAGGGGCACTATCACCATGGTTAATGTTATCATTGGCACTTTCCCCGTGAGCACTGTCACCCTGGGCACTGTCATCATGGGCACGGTCACCGTGAGCACTATCTCCATGAGCACAGCCACTGTGAACACCATCACCATAATCACTGGCCTCATCGGTACTGTCACCATGAGCACTGCCACAATGAGCACTGTCAGCATGGGCACTTCCCCCATGAGCACTGTCACTATGAGAACTGCTACCATGGGTATTTTCACCATGAGTACTGTCACCCTCTGTATTGTCACCATTTGCACTGTCACCATCAGGACTATTACCGTGAGTGCTATCACCGTGAGATCTCTCACCATGGTCACTGTCACCATGGCACCTTGCACAATGCGTGCTGTCAACATGAGTGCTGTCACCATTGGCACTATCACTGTGAGCATTCTCACTGTGGTCAGAGTCAACATGGGCTCTGTCACCATGAGCACTGTCACCATAGGCAATGTCACCGTGGTCAGTGTCACCATGAGCAATGTCTCCATGGGCACTCCTACAGTGGGCACTGTCACTGTGCGAACTGTCACCATGGTTACTGCCACTATGAGCAGTGTCTCTGTGAGTACTGTCAGCATGGGTTTTTACCGTGAGCACTGTCACCATGAGCCCTGTCACCATTTTCCAGTGCCACCATGTGCACTACCACCATGTGCACTCTCACCATGGGCACTATCACCGATAACACTGTCACCATAAGTACTGTCTGCATGGGCACTGTCACCAAGGGCACGGCCAACATGTGACCTGTAACCATTCTCAGTGTCACTGTGAGAAGTGTCACCATGGGAATTAACAACATAGGCACTCTCATCATGAGCACTGTCACCATGAGCACTGACACCACGAGCACTGTCACCCAGGGCAGTGCCACCATGAGCACTGTCACCATAACTGTTGCTATGAGAATTGTAACCATGGGCAATTTCTCAATGAATAATGTCACCATGTGTATTTTCACCTTGGGCACTCTCAAAGTAAACAGTATTACCATGAGCACTTTCACTGTGAACACTGTCACCATGGGCACTGGCACAATGTGGTGTGTCACCATGAGCCATGTCACCATGGGAAATGTCACCGTGAGAAGTGTCACCATAGGCAATGTCACCATGGGCAATGTCACCATGGGAACTGCCATTTTGAGCACTGTCACCATGGGTATTGCACCATGAGTACTGTCACCTTGAGTAATTTAACCATTGGCAATATGACCATGTGCACTGTCACCATGGGCACTATCACCATGACAACTCTCAGCGTGAGCACTGTCACTGTTGGAAATGGCATTGTGTGCAATTCCACCATGGGCAATGTCACCATGGACATTATCGCTGTGAGCACTGTCAATATGAGCACGTCAACATGAGCCCTGTCACCATGGGCAATGTCACTGTGAAAAGTGTCACTATAGGCAATGTCACCGTGGGCACTGTCACCATGGTCACTGCCACCACTGTCACTGTCATTTTGAGCACTGTCACCATGGGTACTGCAACCATGAGCGCTGTCACCATGAGCACTGTCACCATTGCAAGTATCACCATGTGCACTGTCACCATGGGCACTATCACAATGAGAACTGTCAGCATGGGCACTGTCAGTCTTGGCAATGTCACCATGGGCACTATCACTTTGAGCACTGTCAACATGAGCACGTCACCATGGGCACTGTCAACATGGGTACTATCTCGAAGGTCAATGTCACCATGAGCATTGTCAGGATGGGCAACTTCACCGTGAGCACTGTCACCAATGGCACTATCACCATGAGCAATGTCACTGTGGGCCGTGTCACCAGGGGCACTATCACAATGGTTAATGTTATCATTGGCACTTTCCCCGTGAGCACTGTCACCCTGGGCACTGTCATCATGGGCACGGTCACCGTGAGCACTGTCTCCATGAGCACAGCCACTGTGAACACCATCACCATAATCTCTGGCCTCATCGGTACTGTCACCATGAGCACTGCCACAATGAGCACTGTCAGCATGGGTACTTCCCCCATGAGCACTGTCACTATGAGAACTGCTACCATGGGTATTTTCACCATGTGTACTGTCACCCTGTGTATTGTCACCATTTGCACTGTCACCATGAGGACTATTACCATGAGCGCTATCACCGTGAGATCTCTCACCATGGTCACTGTCACCATGGCACCTTGCACAATGGGGGCTGTCAACATGAGTGCTGGCACCATTGGCACTATCACCATGAGCA
Source organism: Mesoplodon mirus (assembly GCF_964341445.2). Taxonomy (NCBI): domain Eukaryota; kingdom Metazoa; phylum Chordata; class Mammalia; order Artiodactyla; family Ziphiidae; genus Mesoplodon; species Mesoplodon mirus. The sequence continues at coordinate 113,782,538 of NC_138976.1, read as the reverse complement.
TTCTCACTGTGGTCAGTGTCACCATGGGCACTGTCACCATGAGCACTGTCACCATAGGCAATGTCACCATGGTCAGTGTCACCATGAGCACTGTCAACATGGGCACTCATACAGTGGGCACTGTCACTGTGAGCACTGTCACCTTGGGTACTGCCACCATGAGCGCTGTCACGATGAGCACTGTCACCATTGCGAGTATCACAATGTGCACTGTCACCATGGGCACTGGCACAATGTCGTGTGTCACCTTGAGCAATGTCACCATGGGAAATGTCACCGTGAGATGTGTCACCATAGGCAATGTCACCATGGGAAATGCCATTTTGCACACTGTCACCATGGGTACTGCAACCATGAGTACTGTCACCATTGGCAGAATGAACATGTGCACTGTCACCATGGGCACTATCACCATGACAACTCTCAGCGTGAGCACTGTCACTGTGGGAACTGGCATTGTGTGCAATTCCACCATGGGCAATGTCACCATGGGCACTATCACTGTGAGCACTGTCAATATAAGCACGTCAACATGAGCCCTGTCACCATTGGCAATGTCACCGTGAGAAGTGTCACTATAGGCGATGTCACCGTGGGCACTGTCACCATGGTCACTGCCACCACTGTCACTGTCATTTTGAGCACTGTCACCATGGGTATTGCAACCATGAGCACTGTCACCATGAGCACTGTCACCATTGCGATTATCACCATGTGTACTGTCACCATGGGCACTATCACAATGAGAACTGTCAGCGTGGGCACTGTCACTGTTGGCAAGGGCACCGTGGGCACTTCCACCATGGGCAATGTCACCATGGGCACTATCACTGTGAGCACTGTCAATATGAGCACGTCACCATGAGCACTGTCAACATGGGTACTATCTCGAAGGGCAATGTCACCATGAGCATTGTCAGGAAGGGCACTTTCACCATGAGCACTGTCACCAAAGGCACTATCACCATGAGCAATGTCACTGTGGGCCGTGTCACCAGGGGCACTATCACCATGGTTAATGTTATCATTGGCACTTTCCCCGTGAGCACTGTCACCCTGGGCACTGTCATCATGGGCACGGTCACCGTGAGCACTATCCCCATGAGCACAGCCACTGTGAACACCATCACCATAATCACTGGCCTCATCGGTACTGTCACCATGAGCACTGCCACAATGAGAACTGTCATCATGGGCACTTCCCCCATGAGCACTGTCACTATGAGAACTGCTAGCATGGGTATTTTCACCATGAGTACTGTCACCCTCTGTATTGTCACCATTTGCACTGTCACCATCAGGACTATTACCGTGAGTGCTATCACCGTGAGATCTCTCACCATGGTCACTGTCACCATGGCACCTTGCACAATGCGTGCTGTCAACATGAGTGCTGTCACCATTGGCACTATCACCGTGAGCATTCTCACTGTGGTCAGAGTCAACATGGGCTCTGTCACCATGAGCACTGTCACCATAGGCAATGTCACCGTGGTCAGTGTCACCATGAGCAATGTCTCCATGGGCACTCCTACAGTGGGCACTGTCACTGTGCGAACTGTCACCATGGTTACTGCCACTATGAGCAGTGTCTCTGTGAGTACTGTCAGCATGGGTTTTTACCATGAGCACTGTCACCATGAGCCCTGTCACCATTTTTCAGTGCCACCATGTGCACTACCACCATGTGCACTCTCACCATGGGCACTATCACCGATAACACTGTCACCATAAGTACTGTCTGCATGGGCACTGTCACCAAGGGCACGGCCAACATGTGACCTGTAACCATTGTCAGTGTCACTGTGAGAAGTGTCACCATGGGAATTAACAACATAGGCACTCTCATCATGAGCACTGTCACCATGAGCACTGACACCACGAGCACTGTCACCCAGGGCAGTGCCACCATGAGCACTGTCACCACAACTGTTGCTATGAGAATTGTAACCATGGGCAATTTCTCAATGAGTAATGTCACCATGTGTATTTTCACCTTGGGCACTCTCAAAGTAAACAGTATTACCATGAGCACCTTCACTGTGAACACTGTCACCATGGGCACTGGCACAATGTGGTGTGTCACCATGAGCCATGTCACCATGGGAAATGTCACCGTGAGAAGTGTCACCATAGGCAATGTCACCATGGGCAATGTCACCATGGGAACTGCCATTTTGAGCACTGTCACCATGGGTACTGCAACCATGAGTACTGTCACCATGAGTAATTTAACCATTGGCAGTATGACCATGTGCACTGTCACCATGGGCACTATCACCATGACAACTCTCAGCGTGAGCACTGTCACTGTTGGAAATGGCATTGTGTGCAATTCCACCATGGGCAATGTCACCATGGACATTATCGCTGTGAGCACTGTCAATATGAGCACGTCAACATGAGCCCTGTCACCATGGGCAATGTCACTGTGAGAAGTGTCACTATAGGCAATGTCACCGTGGGCACTGTCACCATGGTCACTGCCACCACTGTCACTGTCATTTTGAGCACTGTCATCATGGGTACTGCAACCATGAGCGCTGTCACCATGAGCACTGTCACCATTGCAAGTATCACCATGTGCACTGTCACCATGGGCACTATCACAATGAGAACTGTCAGCATGGGCACTGTCACTCTTGGCAATGTCACCATGGGCACTATCACTTTGAGCACTGTCAACATGAGCACGTCACCATGGGCACTGTCAACATGGGTACTATCTCGAAGGTCAATGTCACCATGAGCATTGTCAGGATGGGCAACTTCACCGTGAGCACTGTCACCAATGGCACTATCACCATGAGCAATGTCACTGTGGGCCGTGTCACCAGGGGCACTATCACCATGGTTAATGTTATCATTGGCACTTTCCCCGTGAGCACTGTCACCCTGGGCACTGTCATCATGGGCACGGTCACCGTGAGCACTATCTCCATGAGCACAGCCACTGTGAACACCATCACCATAATCACTGGCCTCATCGGTACTGTCACCATGAGCACTGCCACAATGAGCACTGTCAGCATGGGCACATCCCCCATGAGCACTGTCACTATGAGAACTGCTACCATGGGTATTTTCACCATGTGTACTGTCACCCTGTGTATTGTCACCATTTGCACTGTCACCATGAGGACTATTACCGTGAGCGCTATCACCATGAGATCTCTCACCATGGTCACTGTCACCATGGCACCTTGCACAATGCGTGCTGTCAACATGAGTGCTGGCACCATTGGCACTATCACTGTGAGCATTCTCACTGTGGTCAGTGTCACCATGGGCACTGTCACCATGAGCACTGTCACCATAGGCAATGTCACCATGGTCAGTGTCACCATGAGCACTGTCAACATGGGCACTCATACAGTGGGCACTGTCACTGTGAGCACTGTCACCTTGGGTACTGCCACCATGAGCGCTGTCACCATGAGCACTGTCACCATTGTGAGTATCACAATGTGCACTGTCACCATGGGCACTGGCACAATGTCGTGTGTCACCTTGAGCAATGTCACCATGGGAAATGTCACCGTGAGATGTGTCACCATAGGCAATGTCACCATGGGCAATGTCACCATGGGAAATGCCATTTTGCACACTGTCACCATGGGTACTGCAACCATGAGTACTGTCACCATTGGCAGTATGACCATGTGCACTGTCACCATGGGCACTATCACCATGACAACTCTCAGCGTGAGCACTGTCACTGTGGGAACTGGCATTGTGTGCAATTCCACCATGGGCAATGTCACCATGGGCACTATCACTGTGAGCACTGTCAATATAAGCACGTCAACATGAGCCCTGTCACCATGGGCAATGTCACCGTGAGAAGTGTCACTATAGGCGATGTCACCGTGGGCACTGTCACCATGGTCACTGCCACCACTGTCACTGTCATTTTGAGCACTGTCACCATGGGTATTGCAACCATGAGCACTGTCACCATGAGCACTGTCACCATTGCGATTATCACCATGTGTACTGTCACCATGGGCACTATCACAATGAGAACTGTCAGCGTGGGCACTGTCACTGTTGGCAAGGGCACCGTGGGCACTTCCACCATGGGCAATGTCACCATGGGCACTATCACTGTGAGCACTGTCAACATGAGCACGTCACCATGGGCACTGTCAACATGGGTACTATCTCGAAGATCAATGTCACCATGAGCATTGTCAGGATGGGCAACTTCACCGTGAGCACTGTCACCAATGGCACTATCACCATGAGTAATGTCACTGTGTGCCGTGTCACCAGGGGCACTATCACCATGGTTAATGTTATCATTGGCACTTTCCCCGTGAGCACTGTCACCCTGGGCACTGTCATCATGGGCACGGTCACCGTGAGCACTATCTCCATGAGCACAGCCACTGTGAACACCATCACCATAATCACTGGCCTCATCGGTACTGTCACCATGAGCACTGCCACAATGAGCACTGTCAGCATGGGCACTTCCCCAATGAGCACTGTCACTATGAGAACTGCTAGCATGGGTATTTTCACCATGAGTACTGTCACCCTCTGTATTGTCACCATTTGCACTGTCACCATCAGGACTATTACCGTGAGTGCTATCACCGTGAGATCTCTCACCATGGTCACTGTCACCATGGCACCTTGCACAATGCGTGCTGTCAACATGAGTGCTGGCACCATTGGCACTATCACCGTGAGCATTCTCACTCTGGTCAGAGTCAACATGGGCTCTGTCACCATGAGCACTGTCACCATAGGCAATGTCACCGTGGTCAGTGTCACCATGAGCAATGTCTCCATGGGCACTCCTACAGTGGGCACTGTCACTGTGCGAACTGTCACCATGGTTACTGCCACTATGAGCAGTGTCTCTGTGAGTACTGTCAGCATGGGTTTTTACATTGAGCACTGTCACCATGAGCCCTGTCACCATTTTTCAGTGCCACCATGTGCACTACCACCATGTGCACTCTCACCATGGGCACTATCACCGATAACACTGTCACCATAAGTACTGTCTGCATGGGCACTGTCACCAAGGGCACGGCCAACATGTGACCTGTAACCATTGTCAGTGTCACTGTGAGAAGTGTCACCATGGGAATTAACAACATAGGCACTCTCATCATGAGCACTGTCACCATGAGCACTGACACCACGAGCACTGTCACCCAGGGCAGTGCCACCATGAGCACTGTCACCACAACTGTTGCTATGAGAATTGTAACCATGGGCAATTTCTCAATGAGTAATGTCACCATGTGTATTTTCACCTTGGGCACTCTCAAAGTAAACAGTATTACCATGAGCACTTTCACTGTGAACACTGTCACCATGGGCACTGGCACAATGTGCTGTGTCACCATGAGCCATGTCACCATGGGAAATGTCACCGTGAGAAGTGTCACCATAGGCAATGTCACCATGGGCAATGTCACCATGGGAACTACCATTTTGAGCACTGTCACCATGGGTACTACAACCATGAGTACTGTCACCATGAGTAATTTAACCATTGGCAGTATGACCATGTGCACTGTCACCATGGGCACTATCACCATGACAACTCTCAGCGTGAGCACTGTCACTGTTGGAAATGGCATTGTGTGCAATTCCACCATGGGCAATGTCACCATGGACATTATCGCTGTGAGCACTGTCAATATGAGCACATCAACATGAGCCCTGTCACCATGGGCAATGTCACTGTGAGAAGTGTCACTATAGGCAATGTCACCGTGGGCACTGTCACCATGGTCACTGCCACCACTGTCACTGTCATTTTGAGCACTGTCACCATGGGTACTGCAACCATGAGTGCTGTCACCATGAGCACTGTCACCATTGCAAGTATCACCATGTGCACTGTCACCATGGGCACTATCACAATGAGAACTGTCAGCATGGGCACTGTCACTCTTGGCAATGTCACCATGGGCACTATCACTTTGAGCACTGTCAACATGAGCACGTCACCATGGGCACTGTCAACATGGGTACTATCTCGAAGGTCAATGTCACCATGAGCATTGTCAGGATGGGCAACTTCACCGTGAGCACTGTCACCAATGGCACTATCACCATGAGCAATGTCACTGTGGGCCGTGTCACCAGGGGCACTATCACCATGGTTAATGTTATCATTGGCAATTTCCCCGTGAGCACTGTCACCCTGGGCACTGTCATCATGGGCACGGTCACCGTGAGCACTATCTCCATGAGCACAGCCATTGTGAACACCATCACCATAATCACTGGCCTCATCGGTACTGTCACCATGAGCACTGCCACAATGAGCACTGTCAGCATGGGCACATCCCCCATGAGCACTGTCACTATGAGAACTGCTACCATGGGTATTTTCACCATGTGTACTGTCACCCTGTGTATTGTCACCATTTGCACTGTCACCATGAGGACTATTACCGTGAGCGCTATCACCGTGAGATCTCTCACCATGGTCACTGTCACCATGGCACCTTGCACAATGGGGGCTGTCAACATGAGTGCTGGCACCATTGGCACTATCACTGTGAGCATTCTCACTGTGGTCAGTGTCACCATGGGCACTGTCACCATGAGCACTGTCACCATAGGCAATGTCACCATGGTCAGTGTCACCATGAGCACTGTCAACATGGGCACTCATACAGTGGGCACTGTCACTGTGAGCACTGTCACCTTGGGTACTGCCACCATGAGCGCTGTCACCATGAGCACTGTCACCATTGTGAGTATCACAATGTGCACTGTCACCATGGGCACTGGCACAATGTCGTGTGTCACCTTGAGCAATGTCACCATGGGAAATGTCACCGTGAGATGTGTCACCATAGGCAATGTCACCATGGGCTATGTCACCATGGGAAATGCCATTTTGCACACTGTCACCATGGGTACTGCAACCATGAGTACTGTCACCATTGGCAGTATGACCATGTGCACTGTCACCATGGGCACTATCACCATGACAACTCTCAGCGTGAGCACTGTCACTGTGGGAACTGGCATTGTGTGCAATTCCACCATGGGCAATGTCACCATGGGCACTATCACTGTGAGCACTGTCAATATGAGCACGTCAACATGAGCCCTGTCACCATTGGCAATGTCACCGTGAGAAGTGTCACTATAGGCAATGTCACCATGGGCACTGTCACCATGGTCACTGCCACCACTGTCACTGTCATTTTGAGCAGTCACCATGGGTACTGCAACCATGAGCGCTGTCACCATGAGCACTGTCACCATTGCAAGTATCACCATGTGCACTGTCACCAAGGGCACTATCACAATGAGAACTGTCAGCATGGGCACTGTCACTCTTGGCAATGTCACCATGGGCACTATCACTTTGAGCACTGTCAACATGAACACGTCACCATGGGCACTGTCAACATGGGTACTATCTCGAAGGTCAATGTCACCATGAGCATTGTCAGGATGGGCAACTTCACCGTGAGCACTGTCACCAATGGCACTATCACCATGAGTAATGTCACTGTGGGCCGTGTCACCAGGGGCACTATCACCATGGTTAATGTTATCATTGGCACTTTCCCCATGAGCACTGTCACCATGGGCACTGTCATCATGGGCACGGTCACCGTGAGCACTATCTCCATGAGCACAGCCACTGTGAACACCATCACCATAATCACTGGCCTCATCGGTACTGTCACCATGAGCACTGCCACAATGAGCACTGTCAGCATGGGTACTTCCCCCATGAGCACTGTCACTATGAGAACTGCTAGCATGGGTATTTTCACCATGAGTACTGTCACCCTCTGTATTGTCACCATTTGCACTGTCACAATCAGGACTATTACCGTGAGTGCTATCACCGTGAGATCTCTCACCATGGTCACTGTCACCATGGCACCTTGCACAATGCGTGCTGTCAACATGAGTGCTGTCACCATTGGCACTATCACCGTGAGCATTCTCACTGTGCTCAGAGTCAACATGGGCTCTGTCACCATGAGCACTGTCACCATAGGCAATGTCACCATGGTCAGTGTCACCATGAGCACTGTCAACATGGGCACTCATACAGTGGGCACTGTCACTGTGAGCACTGTCACCTTGGGTACTGCCACCATGAGCGCTGTCACCATGAGCACTGTCACCATTGTGAGTATCACAATGTGCACTGTCACCATGGGCACTGGCACAATGTCGTGTGTCACCTTGAGCAATGTCACCATGGGAAATGTCACCGTGAGATGTGTCACCATAGGCAATGTCACCATGGGCTATGTCACCATGGGAAATGCCATTTTGCACACTGTCACCATGGGTACTGCAACCATGAGTACTGTCACCATTGGCAGTATGACCATGTGCACTGTCACCATGGGCACTATCACCATGACAACTCTCAGCGTGAGCACTGTCACTGTGGGAACTGGCATTGTGTGCAATTCCACCATGGGCAATGTCACCATGGGCACTATCACTGTGAGCACTGTCAATATGAGCACGTCAACATGAGCCCTGTCACCATTGGCAATGTCACCGTGAGAAGTGTCACTATAGGCAATGTCACCATGGGCACTGTCACCATGGTCACTGCCACCACTGTCACTGTCATTTTGAGCAGTCACCATGGGTACTGCAACCATGAGCGCTGTCACCATGAGCACTGTCACCATTGCAAGTATCACCATGTGCACTGTCACCAAGGGTACTATCACAATGAGAACTGTCAGCATGGGCACTGTCACTCTTGGCAATGTCACCATGGGCACTATCACTTTGAGCACTGTCAACATGAGCACGTCACCATGGGCACTGTCAACATGGGTACTATCTCGAAGGTCAATGTCACCATGAGCATTGTCAGGATGGGCAACTTCACCGTGAGCACTGTCACCAATGGCACTATCACCATGAGTAATGTCACTGTGGGCCGTGTCACCAGGGGCACTATCACCATGGTTAATGTTATCATTGGCACTTTCCCAATGAGCACTGTCACCCTGGGCACTGTCATCATGGGCACGGTCACCGTGAGCACTATCTCCATGAGCACAGCCACTGTGAACACCATCACCATAATCACTGGCCTCATCGGTACTGTCACCATGAGCACTGCCACAATGAGCACTGTCAGCATGGGTACTTCCCCCATGAGCACTGTCACTATGAGAACTGCTAGCATGGGTATTTTCACCACGAGTACTGTCACCCTCTGTATTGTCACCATTTGCACTGTCACCATCAGGACTATTACCGTGAGTGCTATCACCGTGAGATCTCTCACCATGGTCACTGTCACCATGGCACCTTGCACAATGCGTGCTGTCAACATGAGTGCTGTCACCATTGGCACTATCACCGTGAGCATTCTCACTGTGGTCAGAGTCAACATGGGCTCTGTCACCATGAGCACTGTCACCATAGGCAATGTCACCATGGTCAGTGTCACCATGAGCAATGTCTCCATGGGCACTCCTACAGTGGGCACTGTCACTGTGCGAACTGTCACCATGGTTACTGCCACTATGAGCAGTGTCTCTGTGAGTACTGTCAGCATGGGTTTTTACCGTGAGCACTGTCACCATGAGCCCTGTCACCATTTTTCAGTGCCACCATGTGCACTACCACCATGTGCACTCTCACCATGGGCACTATCACCGATAACACTGTCACCATAAGTACTGTCTGCATGGGCACTGTCACCAAGGGCACGGCCAACATGTGACCTGTAACCATTGTCAGTGTCACTGTGAGAAGTGTCACCATGGGAATTAACAACATAGGCACTCTCATCATGAGCACTGTCACCATGAGCACTGACACCACGAGCACTGTCACCCAGGGCAGTGCCACCATGAGCACTGTCACCACAACTGTTGCTATGAGAATTGTAACCATGGGCAATTTCTCAATGAGTAATGTCACCATGTGTATTTTCACCTTGGGCACTCTCAAAGTAAACAGTATTACCATGAGCACTTTCACTGTGAACACTGTCACCATGGGCACTGGCACAATGTGCTGTGTCACCATGAGCCATGTCACCATGGGAAATGTCACCGTGAGAAGTGTCACCATAGGCAATGTCACCATGGGCAATGTCACCATGGGAACTACCATTTTGAGCACTGTCACCATGGGTACTACAACCATGAGTACTGTCACCATGAGTAATTTAACCATTGGCAGTATGACCATGTGCACTGTCACCATGGGCACTATCACCATGACAACTCTCAGCGTGAGCACTGTCACTGTTGGAAATGGCATTGTGTGCAATTCCACCATGGGCAATGTCACCATGGACATTATCGCTGTGAGCACTGTCAATATGAGCACATCAACATGAGCCCTGTCACCATGGGCAATGTCACTGTGAGAAGTGTCACTATAGGCAATGTCACCGTGGGCACTGTCACCATGGTCACTGCCACCACTGTCACTGTCATTTTGAGCACTGTCACCATGGGTACTGCAACCATGAGTGCTGTCACCATGAGCACTGTCACCATTGCAAGTATCACCATGTGCACTGTCACCATGGGCACTATCACAATGAGAACTGTCAGCATGGGCACTGTCACTCTTGGCAATGTCACCATGGGCACTATCACTTTGAGCACTGTCAACATGAGCACGTCACCATGGGCACTGTCAACATGGGTACTATCTCGAAGGTCAATGTCACCATGAGCATTGTCAGGATGGGCAACTTCACCGTGAGCACTGTCACCAATGGCACTATCACCATGAGCAATGTCACTGTGGGCCGTGTCACCAGGGGCACTATCACCATGGTTAATGTTATCATTGGCAATTTCCCCGTGAGCACTGTCACCCTGGGCACTGTCATCATGGGCACGGTCACCGTGAGCACTATCTCCATGAGCACAGCCACTGTGAACACCATCACCATAATAACTGGCCTCATCGGTACTGTCACCATGAGCACTGCCACAATGAGCACTGTCAGCATGGGCACATCCCCCATGAGCACTGTCACTATGAGAACTGCTACCATGGGTATTTTCACCATGTGTACTGTCACCCTGTGTATTGTCACCATTTGCACTGTCACCATGAGGACTATTACCGTGAGCGCTATCACCGTGAGATCTCTCACCATGGTCACTGTCACCATGGCACCTTGCACAATGGGGGCTGTCAACATGAGTGCTGGCACCATTGGCACTATCACTGTGAGCATTCTCACTGTGGTCAGTGTCACCATGGGCACTGTCACCATGAGCACTGTCACCATAGGCAATGTCACCATGGTCAGTGTCACCATGAGCACTGTCAACATGGGCACTCATACAGTGGGCACTGTCACTGTGAGCACTGTCACCTTGGGTACTGCCACCATGAGCGCTGTCACCATGAGCACTGTCACCATTGTGAGTATCACAATGTGCACTGTCACCATGGGCACTGGCACAATGTCGTGTGTCACCTTGAGCAATGTCACCATGGGAAATGTCACCGTGAGATGTGTCACCATAGGCAATGTCACCATGGGCTATGTCACCATGGGAAATGCCATTTTGCACACTGTCACCATGGGTACTGCAACCATGAGTACTGTCACCATTGGCAGTATGACCATGTGCACTGTCACCATGGGCACTATCACCATGACAACTCTCAGCGTGAGCACTGTCACTGTGGGAACTGGCATTGTGTGCAATTCCACCATGGGCAATGTCACCATGGGCACTATCACTGTGAGCACTGTCAATATGAGCACGTCAACATGAGCCCTGTCACCATTGGCAATGTCACCGTGAGAAGTGTCACTATAGGCAATGTCACCATGGGCACTGTCACCATGGTCACTGCCACCACTGTCACTGTCATTTTGAGCAGTCACCATGGGTACTGCAACCATGAGCGCTGTCACCATGAGCACTGTCACCATTGCAAGTATCACCATGTGCACTGTCACCAAGGGTACTATCACAATGAGAACTGTCAGCATGGGCACTGTCACTCTTGGCAATGTCACCATGGGCACTATCACTTTGAGCACTGTCAACATGAGCACGTCACCATGGGCACTGTCAACATGGGTACTATCTCGAAGGTCAATGTCACCATGAGCATTGTCAGGATGGGCAACTTCACCGTGAGCACTGTCACCAATGGCACTATCACCATGAGTAATGTCACTGTGGGCCGTGTCACCAGGGGCACTATCACCATGGTTAATGTTATCATTGGCACTTTCCCAATGAGCACTGTCACCCTGGGCACTGTCATCATGGGCACGGTCACCGTGAGCACTATCTCCATGAGCACAGCCACTGTGAACACCATCACCATAATCACTGGCCTCATCGGTACTGTCACCATGAGCACTGCCACAATGAGCACTGTCAGCATGGGTACTTCCCCCATGAGCACTGTCACTATGAGAACTGCTAGCATGGGTATTTTCACCACGAGTACTGTCACCCTCTGTATTGTCACCATTTGCACTGTCACCATCAGGACTATTACCGTGAGTGCTATCACCGTGAGATCTCTCACCATGGTCACTGTCACCATGGCACCTTGCACAATGCGTGCTGTCAACATGAGTGCTGTCACCATTGGCACTATCACCGTGAGCATTCTCACTGTGGTCAGAGTCAACATGGGCTCTGTCACCATGAGCACTGTCACCATAGGCAATGTCACCATGGTCAGTGTCACCATGAGCAATGTCTCCATGGGCACTCCTACAGTGGGCACTGTCACTGTGCGAACTGTCACCATGGTTACTGCCACTATGAGCAGTGTCTCTGTGAGTACTGTCAGCATGGGTTTTTACCGTGAGCACTGTCACCATGAGCCCTGTCACCATTTTTCAGTGCCACCATGTGCACTACCACCATGTGCACTCTCACCATGGGCACTATCACCGATAACACTGTCACCATAAGTACTGTCTGCATGGGCACTGTCACCAAGGGCACGGCCAACATGTGACCTGTAACCATTGTCAGTGTCACTGTGAGAAGTGTCACCATGGGAATTAACAACATAGGCACTCTCATCTTGAGCACTGTCACCATGAGCACTGACACCACGAGCACTGTCACCCAGGGCAGTGCCACCATGAGCACTGTCACCATAACTGTTGCTATGAGAATTGTAACCATGGGCAATTTCTCAATGAGTAATGTCACCATGTGTATTTTCACCTTGGGCACTCTCAAAGTAAACAGTATTACCATGAGCACTTTCACTGTGAACACTGTCACCATGGGCACTGGCACAATGTGGTGTGTCACCATGAGCCATGTCACCATGGGAAATGTCACCGTGAGAAGTGTCACCATAGGCAATGTCACCATGGGCAATGTCACCATGGGAACTGCCATTTTGAGCACTGTCACCATGGGTACTGCAACCATGAGTACTGTCACCATGAGTAATTTAACCATTGGCAGTATGACCATGTGCACTGTCACCATGGGCACTATCACCATGACAACTCTCAGCGTGAGCACTGTCACTGTTGGAAATGGCATTGTGTGCAATTCCACCATGGGCAATGTCACCATGGACATTATCGCTGTGAGCACTGTCAATATGAGCACGTCAGCATGAGCCCTGTCACCATGGGCAATGTCACTGTGAGAAGTGTCACTATAGGCAATGTCACCGTGGGCACTGTCACCATGGTCACTGCCACCACTGTCACTGTCATTTTGAGCACTGTCACCATGGGTACTGCAACCATGAGCGCTGTCACCATGAGCACTGTCACCATTGCAAGTATCACCATGTGCACTGTCACCATGGGCACTATCACAATGAGAACTGTCAGCATGGGCACTGTCACTCTTGGCAATGTCACCATGGGCACTATCACTTTGAGCACTGTCAACATGAGCACGTCACCATGGGCACTGTCAACATGGGTACTATCTCGAAGGTCAATGTCACCATGAGCATTGTCAGGATGGGCAACTTCACCGTGAGCACTGTCACCAATGGCACTATCACCATGAGCAATGTCACTGTGGGCCGTGTCACCAGGGGCACTATCACCATGGTTAATGTTATCATTGGCACTTTCCCCGTGAGCACTGTCACCCTGGGCACTGTCATCATGGGCACGGTCACCGTGAGCACTATCTCCATGAGCACAGCCACTGTGAACACCATCACCATAATCACTGGCCTCATCGGTACTGTCACCATGAGCACTGCCACAATGAGCACTGTCAGCATGGGCACTTCCCCAATGAGCACTGTCACTATGAGAACTGCTACCATGGGTATTTTCACCATGTGTACTGTCACCCTGTGTATTGTCACCATTTGCACTGTCACCATGAGGACTATTACCGTGAGCGCTATCACCGTGAGATCTCTCACCATGGTCACTGTCACCATGGCACCTTGCACAATGGGGGCTGTCAACATGAGTGCTGGCACCATTGGCACTATCACTGTGAGCATTCTCACTGTGGTCAGTGTCACCATGGGCACTGTCACCATGAGCACTGTCACCATAGGCAATGTCACCATGGTCAGTGTCACCATGAGCACTGTCAACATGGGCACTCATACAGTGGGCACTGTCACTGTGAGCACTGTCACCTTGGGTACTGCCACCATGAGCGCTGTCACGATGAGCACTGTCACCATTGCGAGTATCACAATGTGCACTGTCACCATGGGCACTGGCACAATGTCGTGTGTCACCTTGAGCAATGTCACCATGGGAAATGTCACCGTGAGATGTGTCACCATAGGCAATGTCACCATGGGCAATGTCACCATGGGAAATGCCATTTTGCACACTGTCACCATGGGTACTGCAACCATGAGTACTGTACCATTGGCAGTATGACCATGTGCACTGTCACCATGGGCACTATCACCATGACAACTCTCAGCGTGAGCACTGTCACTGTGGGAACTGGCATTGTGTGCAATTCCACCATGGGCAATGTCACCATGGGCACTATCACTGTGAGCACTGTCAATATAAGCACATCAACATGAGCCCTGTCACCATTGGCAATGTCACCGTGAGAAGTGTCACTATAGGCGATGTCACCGTGGGCACTGTCACCATGGTCACTGCCACCACTGTCACTGTCATTTTGAGCACTGTCACCATGGGTATTGCAACCATGAGCACTGTCACCATGAGCACTGTCACCATTGCGATTATCACCATGTGTACTGTCACCATGGGCACTATCACAATGAGAACTGTCAGCGTGGGCACTGTCACTGTTGGCAAGGGCACCGTGGGCACTTCCACCATGGGCAATGTCACCATGGGCACTATCACTGTGAGCACTGTCAACATGAGCACGTCACCATGAGCACTG
This sequence comes from Mesoplodon mirus, assembly GCF_964341445.2. Taxonomy (NCBI): domain Eukaryota; kingdom Metazoa; phylum Chordata; class Mammalia; order Artiodactyla; family Ziphiidae; genus Mesoplodon; species Mesoplodon mirus. The sequence goes on along the minus strand of NC_138976.1, from coordinate 113,767,218 downwards.
TCAACATGGGTACTATCTCGAAGGGCAATGTCACCATGAGCATTGTCAGGAAGGGCAATTTCACCATGAGCACTGTCACCAAAGGCACTATCACCATGAGCAATGTCACTGTGGGCCGTGTCACCAGGGGCACTATCACCATGGTTAATGTTATCATTGGCACTTTCCCCGTGAGCACTGTCACCCTGGGCACTGTCATCATGGGCACGGTCACCGTGAGCACTATCCCCATGAGCACAGCCACTGTGAACACCATCACCATAATCACTGGCCTCATCGGTACTGTCACCATGAGCACTGCCACAATGAGAACTGTCATCATGGGCACTTCCCCCATGAGCACTGTCACTATGAGAACTGCTAGCATGGGTATTTTCACCATGAGTACTGTCACCCTCTGTATTGTCACCATTTGCACTGTCACCATCAGGACTATTACCGTGAGTGCTATCACCATGAGATCTCTCACCATGGTCACTGTCACCATGGCACCTTGCACAATGCGTGCTGTCAACATGAGTGCTGTCACCATTGGCACTATCACCGTGAGCATTCTCACTGTGGTCAGAGTCAACATGGGCTCTGTCACCATGAGCACTGTCACCATAGGCAATGTCACCGTGGTCAGTGTCACCATGAGCAATGTCTCCATGGGCACTCCTACAGTGGGCACTGTCACTGTGCGAACTGTCACCATGGTTACTGCCACTATGAGCAGTGTCTCTGTGAGTACTGTCAGCATGGGTTTTTACCGTGAGCACTGTCACCATGAGCCCTGTCACCATTTTTCAGTGCCACCATGTGCACTACCACCATGTGCACTCTCACCATGGGCACTATCACCGATAACACTGTCACCATAAGTACTGTCTGCATGGGCACTGTCACCAAGGGCACGGCCAACATGTGACCTGTAACCATTGTCAGTGTCACTGTGAGAAGTGTCACCATGGGAATTAACAACATAGGCACTCTCATCATGAGCACTGTCACCATGAGCACTGACACCACGAGCACTGTCACCCAGGGCAGTGCCACCATGAGCACTGTCACCACAACTGTTGCTATGAGAATTGTAACCATGGGCAATTTCTCAATGAGTAATGTCACCATGTGTATTTTCACCTTGGGCACTCTCAAAGTAAACAGTATTACCATGAGCACCTTCACTGTGAACACTGTCACCATGGGCACTGGCACAATGTGGTGTGTCACCATGAGCCATGTCACCATGGGAAATGTCACCGTGAGAAGTGTCACCATAGGCAATGTCACCATGGGCAATGTCACCATGGGAACTGCCATTTTGAGCACTGTCACCATGGGTACTGCAACCATGAGTACTGTCACCATGAGTAATTTAACCATTGGCAGTATGACCATGTGCACTGTCACCATGGGCACTATCACCATGACAACTCTCAGCGTGAGCACTGTCACTGTTGGAAATGGCATTGTGTGCAATTCCACCATGGGCAATGTCACCATGGACATTATCGCTGTGAGCACTGTCAATATGAGCACGTCAGCATGAGCCCTGTCACCATGGGCAATGTCACTGTGAGAAGTGTCACTATAGGCAATGTCACCGTGGGCACTGTCACCATGGTCACTGCCACCACTGTCACTGTCATTTTGAGCACTGTCACCATGGGTACTGCAACCATGAGCGCTGTCACCATGAGCACTGTCACCATTGCAAGTATCACCATGTGCACTGTCACCATGGGCACTATCACAATGAGAACTGTCAGCATGGGCACTGTCACTCTTGGCAATGTCACCATGGGCACTATCACTTTGAGCACTGTCAACATGAGCACGTCACCATGGGCACTGTCAACATGGGTACTATCTCGAAGGTCAATGTCACCATGAGCATTGTCAGGATGGGCAACTTCACCGTGAGCACTGTCACCAATGGCACTATCACCATGAGCAATGTCACTGTGGGCCGTGTCACCAGGGGCACTATCACCATGGTTAATGTTATCATTGGCAATTTCCCCGTGAGCACTGTCACCCTGGGCACTGTCATCATGGGCACGGTCACCGTGAGCACTATCTCCATGAGCACAGCCACTGTGAACACCATCACCATAATAACTGGCCTCATCGGTACTGTCACCATGAGCACTGCCACAATGAGCACTGTCAGCATGGGCACATCCCCCATGAGCACTGTCACTATGAGAACTGCTACCATGGGTATTTTCACCATGTGTACTGTCACCCTGTGTATTGTCACCATTTGCACTGTCACCATGAGGACTATTACCGTGAGCGCTATCACCGTGAGATCTCTCACCATGGTCACTGTCACCATGGCACCTTGCACAATGGGGGCTGTCAACATGAGTGCTGGCACCATTGGCACTATCACTGTGAGCATTCTCACTGTGGTCAGTGTCACCATGGGCACTGTCACCATGAGCACTGTCACCATAGGCAATGTCACCATGGTCAGTGTCACCATGAGCACTGTCAACATGGGCACTCATACAGTGGGCACTGTCACTGTGAGCACTGTCACCTTGGGTACTGCCACCATGAGCGCTGTCACCATGAGCACTGTCACCATTGTGAGTATCACAATGTGCACTGTCACCATGGGCACTGGCACAATGTCGTGTGTCACCTTGAGCAATGTCACCATGGGAAATGTCACCGTGAGATGTGTCACCATAGGCAATGTCACCATGGGCTATGTCACCATGGGAAATGCCATTTTGCACACTGTCACCATGGGTACTGCAACCATGAGTACTGTCACCATTGGCAGTATGACCATGTGCACTGTCACCATGGGCACTATCACCATGACAACTCTCAGCGTGAGCACTGTCACTGTGGGAACTGGCATTGTGTGCAATTCCACCATGGGCAATGTCACCATGGGCACTATCACTGTGAGCACTGTCAATATGAGCACGTCAACATGAGCCCTGTCACCATTGGCAATGTCACCGTGAGAAGTGTCACTATAGGCAATGTCACCATGGGCACTGTCACCATGGTCACTGCCACCACTGTCACTGTCATTTTGAGCAGTCACCATGGGTACTGCAACCATGAGCGCTGTCACCATGAGCACTGTCACCATTGCAAGTATCACCATGTGCACTGTCACCAAGGGTACTATCACAATGAGAACTGTCAGCATGGGCACTGTCACTCTTGGCAATGTCACCATGGGCACTATCACTTTGAGCACTGTCAACATGAGCACGTCACCATGGGCACTGTCAACATGGGTACTATCTCGAAGGTCAATGTCACCAGGAGCATTGTCAGGATGGGCAACTTCACCGTGAGCACTGTCACCAATGGCACTATCACCATGAGTAATGTCACTGTGGGCCGTGTCACCAGGGGCACTATCACCATGGTTAATGTTATCATTGGCACTTTCCCAATGAGCACTGTCACCCTGGGCACTGTCATCATGGGCACGGTCACCGTGAGCACTATCTCCATGAGCACAGCCACTGTGAACACCATCACCATAATCACTGGCCTCATCGGTACTGTCACCATGAGCACTGCCACAATGAGCACTGTCAGCATGGGTACTTCCCCCATGAGCACTGTCACTATGAGAACTGCTAGCATGGGTATTTTCACCACGAGTACTGTCACCCTCTGTATTGTCACCATTTGCACTGTCACCATCAGGACTATTACCGTGAGTGCTATCACCGTGAGATCTCTCACCATGGTCACTGTCACCATGGCACCTTGCACAATGCGTGCTGTCAACATGAGTGCTGTCACCATTGGCACTATCACCGTGAGCATTCTCACTGTGGTCAGAGTCAACATGGGCTCTGTCACCATGAGCACTGTCACCATAGGCAATGTCACCATGGTCAGTGTCACCATGAGCAATGTCTCCATGGGCACTCCTACAGTGGGCACTGTCACTGTGCGAACTGTCACCATGGTTACTGCCACTATGAGCAGTGTCTCTGTGAGTACTGTCAGCATGGGTTTTTACCGTGAGCACTGTCACCATGAGCCCTGTCACCATTTTTCAGTGCCACCATGTGCACTACCACCATGTGCACTCTCACCATGGGCACTATCACCGATAACACTGTCACCATAAGTACTGTCTGCATGGGCACTGTCACCAAGGGCACGGCCAACATGTGACCTGTAACCATTGTCAGTGTCACTGTGAGAAGTGTCACCATGGGAATTAACAACATAGGCACTCTCATCTTGAGCACTGTCACCATGAGCACTGACACCACGAGCACTGTCACCCAGGGCAGTGCCACCATGAGCACTGTCACCATAACTGTTGCTATGAGAATTGTAACCATGGGCAATTTCTCAATGAGTAATGTCACCATGTGTATTTTCACCTTGGGCACTCTCAAAGTAAACAGTATTACCATGAGCACTTTCACTGTGAACACTGTCACCATGGGCACTGGCACAATGTGGTGTGTCACCATGAGCCATGTCACCATGGGAAATGTCACCGTGAGAAGTGTCACCATAGGCAATGTCACCATGGGCAATGTCACCATGGGAACTGCCATTTTGAGCACTGTCACCATGGGTACTGCAACCATGAGTACTGTCACCATGAGTAATTTAACCATTGGCAGTATGACCATGTGCACTGTCACCATGGGCACTATCACCATGACAACTCTCAGCGTGAGCACTGTCACTGTTGGAAATGGCATTGTGTGCAATTCCACCATGGGCAATGTCACCATGGACATTATCGCTGTGAGCACTGTCAATATGAGCACGTCAGCATGAGCCCTGTCACCATGGGCAATGTCACTGTGAGAAGTGTCACTATAGGCAATGTCACCGTGGGCACTGTCACCATGGTCACTGCCACCACTGTCACTGTCATTTTGAGCACTGTCACCATGGGTACTGCAACCATGAGCGCTGTCACCATGAGCACTGTCACCATTGCAAGTATCACCATGTGCACTGTCACCATGGGCACTATCACAATGAGAACTGTCAGCATGGGCACTGTCACTCTTGGCAATGTCACCATGGGCACTATCACTTTGAGCACTGTCAACATGAGCACGTCACCATGGGCACTGTCAACATGGGTACTATCTCGAAGGTCAATGTCACCATGAGCATTGTCAGGATGGGCAACTTCACCGTGAGCACTGTCACCAATGGCACTATCACCATGAGCAATGTCACTGTGGGCCGTGTCACCAGGGGCACTATCACCATGGTTAATGTTATCATTGGCACTTTCCCCGTGAGCACTGTCACCCTGGGCACTGTCATCATGGGCACGGTCACCGTGAGCACTATCTCCATGAGCACAGCCACTGTGAACACCATCACCATAATCACTGGCCTCATCGGTACTGTCACCATGAGCACTGCCACAATGAGCACTGTCAGCATGGGCACTTCCCCAATGAGCACTGTCACTATGAGAACTGCTACCATGGGTATTTTCACCATGTGTACTGTCACCCTGTGTATTGTCACCATTTGCACTGTCACCATGAGGACTATTACCGTGAGCGCTATCACCGTGAGATCTCTCACCATGGTCACTGTCACCATGGCACCTTGCACAATGGGGGCTGTCAACATGAGTGCTGGCACCATTGGCACTATCACTGTGAGCATTCTCACTGTGGTCAGTGTCACCATGGGCACTGTCACCATGAGCACTGTCACCATAGGCAATGTCACCATGGTCAGTGTCACCATGAGCACTGTCAACATGGGCACTCATACAGTGGGCACTGTCACTGTGAGCACTGTCACCTTGGGTACTGCCACCATGAGCGCTGTCACGATGAGCACTGTCACCATTGCGAGTATCACAATGTGCACTGTCACCATGGGCACTGGCACAATGTCGTGTGTCACCTTGAGCAATGTCACCATGGGAAATGTCACCGTGAGATGTGTCACCATAGGCAATGTCACCATGGGCAATGTCACCATGGGAAATGCCATTTTGCACACTGTCACCATGGGTACTGCAACCATGAGTACTGTACCATTGGCAGTATGACCATGTGCACTGTCACCATGGGCACTATCACCATGACAACTCTCAGCGTGAGCACTGTCACTGTGGGAACTGGCATTGTGTGCAATTCCACCATGGGCAATGTCACCATGGGCACTATCACTGTGAGCACTGTCAATATAAGCACATCAACATGAGCCCTGTCACCATTGGCAATGTCACCGTGAGAAGTGTCACTATAGGCGATGTCACCGTGGGCACTGTCACCATGGTCACTGCCACCACTGTCACTGTCATTTTGAGCACTGTCACCATGGGTATTGCAACCATGAGCACTGTCACCATGAGCACTGTCACCATTGCGATTATCACCATGTGTACTGTCACCATGGGCACTATCACAATGAGAACTGTCAGCGTGGGCACTGTCACTGTTGGCAAGGGCACCGTGGGCACTTCCACCATGGGCAATGTCACCATGGGCACTATCACTGTGAGCACTGTCAACATGAGCACGTCACCATGAGCACTGTCAACATGGGTACTATCTCGAAGGGCAATGTCACCATGAGCATTGTCAGGAAGGGCAATTTCACCATGAGCACTGTCACCAAAGGCACTATCACCATGAGCAATGTCACTGTGGGCCGTGTCACCAGGGGCACTATCACCATGGTTAATGTTATCATTGGCACTTTCCCCGTGAGCACTGTCACCCTGGGCACTGTCATCATGGGCACGGTCACCGTGAGCACTATCCCCATGAGCACAGCCACTGTGAACACCATCACCATAATCACTGGCCTCATCGGTACTGTCACCATGAGCACTGCCACAATGAGAACTGTCATCATGGGCACTTCCCCCATGAGCACTGTCACTATGAGAACTGCTAGCATGGGTATTTTCACCATGAGTACTGTCACCCTCTGTATTGTCACCATTTGCACTGTCACCATCAGGACTATTACCGTGAGTGCTATCACCATGAGATCTCTCACCATGGTCACTGTCACCATGGCACCTTGCACAATGCGTGCTGTCAACATGAGTGCTGTCACCATTGGCACTATCACCGTGAGCATTCTCACTGTGGTCAGAGTCAACATGGGCTCTGTCACCATGAGCACTGTCACCATAGGCAATGTCACCGTGGTCAGTGTCACCATGAGCAATGTCTCCATGGGCACTCCTACAGTGGGCACTGTCACTGTGCGAACTGTCACCATGGTTACTGCCACTATGAGCAGTGTCTCTGTGAGTACTGTCAGCATGGGTTTTTACCGTGAGCACTGTCACCATGAGCCCTGTCACCATTTTTCAGTGCCACCATGTGCACTACCACCATGTGCACTCTCACCATGGGCACTATCACCGATAACACTGTCACCATAAGTACTGTCTGCATGGGCACTGTCACCAAGGGCACGGCCAACATGTGACCTGTAACCATTGTCAGTGTCACTGTGAGAAGTGTCACCATGGGAATTAACAACATAGGCACTCTCATCATGAGCACTGTCACCATGAGCACTGACACCACGAGCACTGTCACCCAGGGCAGTGCCACCATGAGCACTGTCACCACAACTGTTGCTATGAGAATTGTAACCATGGGCAATTTCTCAATGAGTAATGTCACCATGTGTATTTTCACCTTGGGCACTCTCAAAGTAAACAGTATTACCATGAGCACCTTCACTGTGAACACTGTCACCATGGGCACTGGCACAATGTGGTGTGTCACCATGAGCCATGTCACCATGGGAAATGTCACCGTGAGAAGTGTCACCATAGGCAATGTCACCATGGGCAATGTCACCATGGGAACTGCCATTTTGAGCACTGTCACCATGGGTACTGCAACCATGAGTACTGTCACCATGAGTAATTTAACCATTGGCAGTATGACCATGTGCACTGTCACCATGGGCACTATCACCATGACAACTCTCAGCGTGAGCACTGTCACTGTTGGAAATGGCATTGTGTGCAATTCCACCATGGGCAATGTCACCATGGACATTATCACTGTGAGCACTGTCAATATGAGCACGTCAACATGAGCCCTGTCACCATGGGCAATGTCACTGTGAGAAGTGTCACTATAGGCAATGTCACCGTGGGCACTGTCACCATGGTCACTGCCACCACTGTCACTGTCATTTTGAGCACTGTCACCATGGGTACTGCAACCATGAGCGCTGTCACCATGAGCACTGTCACCATTGCAAGTATCACCATGTGCACTGTCACCATGGGCACTATCACAATGAGAACTGTCAGCATGGGCACTGTCACTCTTGGCAATGTCACCATGGGCACTATCACTTTGAGCACTGTCAACATGAGCACGTCACCATGGGCACTGTCAACATGGGTACTATCTCGAAGGTCAATGTCACCATGAGCATTGTCAGGATGGGCAACTTCACCGTGAGCACTGTCACCAATGGCACTATCACCATGAGCAATGTCACTGTGGGCCGTGTCACCAGGGGCACTATCACCATGGTTAATGTTATCATTGGCAATTTCCCCGTGAGCACTGTCACCCTGGGCACTGTCATCATGGGCACGGTCACCGTGAGCACTATCTCCATGAGCACAGCCACTGTGAACACCATCACCATAATCACTGGCCTCATCGGTACTGTCACCATGAGCACTGCCACAATGAGCACTGTCAGCATGGGCACATCCCCCATGAGCACTGTCACTATGAGAACTGCTACCATGGGTATTTTCACCATGTGTACTGTCACACTGTGTATTGTCACCATTTGCACTGTCACCATGAGGACTATTACCTTGAGCGCTATCACCGTGAGATCTCTCACCATGGTCACTGTCACCATGGCACCTTGCACAATGGGGGCTGTCAACATGAGTGCTGGCACCATTGGCACTATCACTGTGAGCATTCTCACTGTGGTCAGTGTCACCATGGCCACTGTCACCATGAGCACTGTCACCATAGGCAATGTCACCATGGTCAGTGGCACCATGAGCACTGTCAACATGGGCACTCATACAGTGGGCACTGTCACTGTGAGCACTGTCACCTTGGGTACTGCCACCATGAGCGCTGTCACCATGAGCACTGTCACCATTGCGAGTATCACAATGTGCACTGTCACCATGGGCACTGGCACAATGTCGTGTGTCACCTTGCGCAATGTCACCATGGGAAATGTCACCGTGAGATGTGTCACCATAGGCAATGTCACCATGGGCAATGTCACCATGGGAAATGCCATTTTGCACACTGTCACCATGGGTACTGCAACCATGAGTACTGTCACCATTGGCAGTATGACCATGTGCACTGTCACCATGGGCACTATCACCATGACAACTCTCAGCGTGAGCACTGTCACTGTGGGAACTGGCATTGTGTGCAATTCCACCATGGGCAATGTCACCATGGGCACTATCACTGTGAGCACTGTCAATATAAGCACGTCAACATGAGCCCTGTCACCATGGGCAATGTCACCGTGAGAAGTGTCACTATAGGCGATGTCACCGTGGGCACTGTCACCATGGTCACTGCCACCACTGTCACTGTCATTTTGAGCACTGTCACCATGGGTATTGCAACCATGAGCACTGTCACCATGAGCACTGTCACCATTGCGATTATCACCATGTGTACTGTCACCATGGGCACTATCACAATGAGAACTGTCAGCGTGGGCACTGTCACTGTTGGCAAGGGCACCGTGGGCACTTCCACCATGGGCAATGTCACCATGGGCACTATCACTTTGAGCACTGTCAACATGAGCACGTCACCATGGGCACTGTCAACATGGGTACTATCTCGAAGGTCAATGTCACCATGAGCATTGTCAGGATGGGCAACTTCACCGTGAGCACTGTCACCAATGGCACTATCACCATGAGTAATGTCACTGTGGGCCGTGTCACCAGGGGCACTATCACCATGGTTAATGTTATCATTGGCACTTTCCCCGTGAGCACTGTCACCCTGGGCACTGTCATCATGGGCACGGTCACCGTGAGCACTATCTCTATGAGCACAGCCACTGTGAACACCATCACCATAATCACTGGCCTCATCGGTACTGTCACCATGAGCACTGCCACAATGAGCACTGTCAGCATGGGCACTTCCCCAATGAGCACTGTCACTATGAGAACTGCTAGCATGGGTATTTTCACCATGAGTACTGTCACCCTCTGTATTGTCACCATTTGCACTGTCACCATCAGGACTATTACCGTGAGTGCTATCACCGTGAGATCTCTCACCATGGTCACTGTCACCATGGCACCTTGCACAATGCGTGCTGTCAACATGAGTGCTGTCACCATTGGCACTATCACCGTGAGCATTCTCACTGTGGTCAGAGTCAACATGGGCTCTGTCACCATGAGCACTGTCACCATAGGCAATGTCACCGTGGTCAGTGTCACCATGAGCAATGTCTCCATGGGCACTCCTACAGTGGGCACTGTCACTGTGCGAACTGTCACCATGGTTACTGCCACTATGAGCAGTGTCTCTGTGAGTACTGTCAGCATGGGTTTTTACCGTGAGCACTGTCACCATGAGCCCTGTCACCATTTTTCAGTGCCACCATGTGCACTACCACCATGTGCACTCTCACCATGGGCACTATCACCGATAACACTGTCACCATAAGTACTGTCTGCATGGGCACTGTCACCAAGGGCACGGCCAACATGTGACCTGTAACCATTGTCAGTGTCACTGTGAGAAGTGTCACCATGGGAATTAACAACATAGGCACTCTCATCATGAGCACTGTCACCATGAGCACTGACACCACGAGCACTGTCACCCAGGGCAGTGCCACCATGAGCACTGTCACCACAACTGTTGCTATGAGAATTGTAACCATGGGCAATTTCTCAATGAGTAATGTCACCATGTGTATTTTCACCTTGGGCACTCTCAAAGTAAACAGTATTACCATGAGCACCTTCACTGTGAACACTGTCACCATGGGCACTGGCACAATGTGCTGTGTCACCATGAGCCATGTCACCATGGGAAATGTCACCGTGAGAAGTGTCACCATAGGCAATGTCACCATGGGCAATGTCACCATGGGAACTGCCATTTTGAGCACTGTCACCATGGGTACTGCAACCATGAGTACTGTCACCATGAGTAATTTAACCATTGGCAGTATGACCATGTGCACTGTCACCATGGGCACTATCACCATGACAACTCTCAGCGTGAGCACTGTCACTGTTGGAAATGGCATTGTGTGCAATTCCACCATGGGCAATGTCACCATGGACATTATCGCTGTGAGCACTGTCAATATGAGCACGTCAGCATGAGCCCTGTCACCATGGGCAATGTCACTGTGAGAAGTGTCACTATAGGCAATGTCACCGTGGGCACTGTCACCATGGTCACTGCCACCACTGTCACTGTCATTTTGAGCACTGTCACCATGGGTACTGCAACCATGAGCGCTGTCACCATGAGCACTGTCACCATTGCAAGTATCACCATGTGCACTGTCACCATGGGCACTATCACAATGAGAACTGTCAGCATGGGCACTGTCACTCTTGGCAATGTCACCATGGGCACTATCACTTTGAGCACTGTCAACATGAGCACGTCACCATGGGCACTGTCAACATGGGTACTATCTCGAAGGTCAATGTCACCATGAGCATTGTCAGGATGGGCAACTTCACCGTGAGCACTGTCACCAATGGCACTATCACCATGAGCAATGTCACTGTGGGCCGTGTCACCAGGGGCACTATCACCATGGTTAATGTTATCATTGGCACTTTCCCCGTGAGCACTGTCACCCTGGGCACTGTCATCATGGGCACGGTCACCGTGAGCACTATCTCCATGAGCACAGCCACTGTGAACACCATCACCATAATCACTGGCCTCATCGGTACTGTCACCATGAGCACTGCCACAATGGGCACTGTCAGCATGGGCACTTCCCCAATGAGCACTGTCACTATGAGAACTGCTACCATGGGTATTTTCACCATGTGTACTGTCACCCTGTGTATTGTCACCATTTGCAGTGTCACCATGAGGACTATTACCGTGAGCGCTATCACCGTGAGATCTCTCACCATGGTCACTGTCACCATGGCACCTTGCACAATGGGGGCTGTCAACATGAGTGCTGGCACCATTGGCACTATCACCGTGAGCATTCTCACTGTGGTCAGTGTCACCATGGGCACTGTCACCATGAGCACTGTCACCATAGGCAATGTCACCATGGTCAGTGTCACCATGAGCACTGTCAACATGGGCACTCATACAGTGGGCACTGTCACTGTGAGCACTGTCACCTTGGGTACTGCCACCATGAGCGCTGTCACGATGAGCACTGTCACCATTGCGAGTATCACAATGTGCACTGTCACCATGGGCACTGGCACAATGTCGTGTGTCACCTTGAGCAATGTCACCATGGGAAATGTCACCGTGAGATGTGTCACCATAGGCAATGTCACCATGGGCCATGTCACAATGGGAAATGCTATTTTGCACACTGTCACCATGGGTACTGCAACCATGAGTACTGTCACCATTGGCAGTATGACCATGTGCACTGTCACCATGGGCACTATCACCATGACAACTCTCAGCGTGAGCACTGTCACTGTGGGAACTGGCATTGTGTGCAATTCCACCATGGGCCATGTCACCATGGGCACTATCACTGTGAGCACTGTCAATATAAGCACGTCAACATGAGCCCTGTCACCATTGGCAATGTCACCGTGAGAAGTGTCACTATAGGCAATGTCACCATGGGCACTGTCACCATGGGAACTGCCATTTTGAGCACTCTCACCATGTGTACTACAACCATGAGTACTGTCACCATGAGTAATTTAACCATTGGCAGTATGACCATGGGCACTATCACCATGACAACTCTCAGCGTGAGCACTGTCACTGTGGGAACTGGCATTGTGTGCAATTCCACCATGGGCAATGTCACCATGGGCACTATCACTGTGAGCACTGTCAATATGAGCACGTCAACATGAGCCCTGTCACCATTGGCAATGTCACCGTGAGAAGTGTCACTATAGGCAATGTCACCATGGGCACTGTCACCATGGTCACTGCCACCACTGTCACTGTCATTTTGAGCAGTCACCATGGGTACTGCAACCATGAGCGCTGTCACCATGAGCACTGTCACCATTGCAAGTATCACCATGTGCACTGTCACCAAGGGCACTATCACAATGAGAACTGTCAGCATGGGCACTGTCACTCTTGGCAATGTCACCATGGGCACTATCACTTTGAGCACTGTCAACATGAGCACGTCACCATGGGCACTGTCAACATGGGTACTATCTCGAAGGTCAATGTCACCATGAGCATTGTCAGGATGGGCAACTTCACCGTGAGCACTGTCACCAATGGCACTATCACCATGAGTAATGTCACTGTGGGCCGTGTCACCAGGGGCACTATCACCATGGTTAATGTTATCATTGGCACTTTCCCCATGAGCACTGTCACCCTGGGCACTGTCATCATGGGCACGGTCACCGTGAGCACTATCTCCATGAGCACAGCCACTGTGAACACCATCACCATAATCACTAGCCTCATCGGTACTGTCACCATGAGCACTGCCACAATGAGCACTGTCAGCATGGGTACTTCCCCAATGAGCACTGTCACTATGAGAACTGCTAGCATGGGTATTTTCACCATGAGTACTGTCACCCTCTGTATTGTCACCATTTGCACTGTCACCATCAGGACTATTACCGTGAGTGCTATCACCGTGAGATCTCTCACCATGGTCACTGTCACCATGGCACCTTGCACAATGCGTGCTGTCAACATGAGTGCTGTCACCATTGGCACTATCACCGTGAGCATTCTCACTGTGGTCAGAGTCAACATGGGCTCTGTCACCATGAGCACTGTCACCATAGGCAATGTCACCGTGGTCAGTGTCACCATGAGCAATGTCTCCATGGGCACTCCTACAGTGGGCACTGTCACTGTGCGAACTGTCACCATGGTTACTGCCACTATGAGCAGTGTCTCTGTGAGTACTGTCAGCATGGGTTTTTACCGTGAGCACTGTCACCATGAGCCCTGTCACCATTTTTCAGTGCCACCATGTGCACTACCACCATGTGCACTCTCACCATGGGCACTATCACCGATAACACTGTCACCATCAGTACTGTCTGCATGGGCACTGTCACCAAGGGCACGGCCAACATGTGACCTGTAACCATTGTCAGTGTCACTGTGAGAAGTGTCACCATGGGAATTAACAACATAGGCACTCTCATCTTGAGCACTGTCACCATGAGCACTGACACCACGAGCACTGTCACCCAGGGCAGTGCCACCATGAGCACTGTCACCATAACTGTTGCTATGAGAATTGTAACCATGGGCAATTTCTCAATGAGTAATGTCACCATGTGTATTTTCACCTTGGGCACTCTCAAAGTAAACAGTATTACCATGAGCACTTTCACTGTGAACACTGTCACCATGGGCACTGGCACAATGTGGTGTGTCACCATGAGCCATGTCACCATGGGAAATGTCACCGTGAGAAGTGTCACCATAGGCAATGTCACCATGGGCAATGTCACCATGGGAACTGCCATTTTGAGCACTGTCACCATGGGTACTGCAACCATGAGTACTGTCAGCATGAGTTATTTAACCATTGGCAGTATGACCATGTGCACTGTCACCATGGGCACTATCACCATGACAACTCTCAGCGTGAGCACTGTCACTGTTGGAAATGGCATTGTGTGCAATTCCACCATGGGCAATGTCACCATGGACATTATCGCTGTGAGCACTGTCAATATGAGCACGTCAACATGAGCCCTGTCACCATGGGCAATGTCACTGTGAGAAGTGTCACTATAGGCAATGTCACCGTGGGCACTGTCACCATGGTCACTGCCACCACTGTCACTGTCATTTTGAGCACTGTCACCATGGGTACTGCAACCATGAGCGCTGTCACCATGAGCACTGTCACCATTGCAAGTATCACCATGTGCACTGTCACCATGGGCACTATCACAATGAGAACTGTCAGCATGGGCACTGTCACTCTTGGCAATGTCACCATGGGCACTATCACTTTGAGCACTGTCAACATGAGCACGTCACCATGGGCACTGTCAACATGGGTACTATCTCGAAGGTCAATGTCACCATGAGCATTGTCAGGATGGGCAACTTCACCGTGAGCACTGTCACCAATGGCACTATCACCATGAGCAATGTCACTGTGGGCCGTGTCACCAGGGGCACTATCACCATGGTTAATGTTATCATTGGCACTTTCCCCGTGAGCACTGTCACCCTGGGCACTGTCATCATGGGCACGGTCACCGTGAGCACTATCTCCATGAGCACAGCCACTGTGAACACCATCACCATAATCACTGGCCTCATCGGTACTGTCACCATGAGCACTGCCACAATGAGCACTGTCAGCATGGGCACTTCCCCCATGAGCACTGTCACTATGAGAACTGCTACCATGGGTATTTTCACCATGAGTACTGTCACCCTCTGTATTGTCACCATTTGCACTGTCACCATCAGGACTATTACCGTGAGTGCTATCACCGTGAGATCTCTCACCATGGTCACTGTCACCATGGCACCTTGCACAATGCGTGCTGTCAACATGAGTGCTGTCACCATTTGCACTATCACTGTGTGCATTCTCACTGTGGTCAGAGTCAACATGGGCTCTGTCACCATGAGCACTGTCACCATATGCAATGTCACCGTGGTCAGTGTCACCATGAGCAATGTCTCCATGGGCACTCCTACAGTGGGCACTGTCACTGTGCGAACTGTCACCATGGTTACTGCCACTATGAGCAGTGTCTCTGTGAGTACTGTCAGCATGGGTTTTTACCGTGAGCACTGTCACCATGAGCCCTGTCACCATTTTCCAGTGCCACCATGTGCACTACCACCATGTGCACTCTCACCATGGGCACTATCACCGATAACACTGTCACCATAAGTACTGTCTGCATGGGCACTGTCACCAAGGGCACGGCCAACATGTGACCTGTAACCATTGTCAGTGTCACTGTGAGAAGTGTCACCATGGGAATTAACAACATAGGCACTCTCATCATGAGCACTGTCACCATGAGCACTGACACCACGAGCACTGTCACCCAGGGCAGTGCCACCATGAGCACTGTCACCATAACTGTTGCTATGAGAATTGTAACCATGGGCAATTTCTCAATGAATAATGTCACCATGTGTATTTTCACCTTGGGCACTCTCACAGTAAACAGTATTACCATGAGCACTTTCACTGTGAACACTGTCACCATGGGCACTGGCACAATGTGGTGTGTCACCATGAGCCATGTCACCATGGGAAATGTCACCGTGAGAAGTGTCACCATAGGCAATGTCACCATGGGCAATGTCACCATGGGAACTGCCATTTTGAGCACTGTCACCATGGGTATTGCAACCATGAGTACTGTCACCATGAGTAATTTAACCATTGGCAATATGACCATGTGCACTGTCACCATGGGCACTATCACCATGACAACTCTCAGCGTGAGCACTGTCACTGTTGGAAATGGCATTGTGTGCAATTCCACCATGGGCAATGTCACCATGGACATTATCGCTGTGAGCACTGTCAATATGAGCACGTCAACATGAGCCCTGTCACCATGGGCAATGTCACTGTGAGAAGTGTCACTATAGGCAATGTCACAGTGGGCACTGTCACCATGGTCACTGCCACCACTGTCACTGTCATTTTGAGCACTGTCACCATGGGTAATGCAACCATGAGCGCTGTCACCATGAGCACTGTCACCATTGCAAGTATCACCATGTGCACTGTCACCATGGGCACTATCACAATGAGAACTGTCAGCATGGGCACTGTCAGTCTTGGCAATGTCACCATGGGCACTATCACTTTGAGCACTGTCAACATGAGCACGTCACCATGGGCACTGTCAACATGGGTACTATCTCGAAGGTCAATGTCACCATGAGCATTGTCAGGATGGGCAACTTCACCGTGAGCACTGTCACCAATGGCACTATCACCATGAGCAATGTCACTGTGGGCCGTGTCACCAGGGGCACTATCACCATGGTTAATGTTATCATTGGCACTTTCCCCGTGAGCACTGTCACCCTGGGCACTGTCATCATGGGCACGGTCACCGTGAGCACTGTCTCCATGAGCACAGCCACTGTGAACACCATCACCATAATCTCTGGCCTCATCGGTACTGTCACCATGAGCACTGCCACAATGAGCACTGTCAGCATGGGTACTTCCCCCATGAGCACTGTCACTATGAGAACTGCTACCATGGGTATTTTCACCATGTGTACTGTCACCCTCTGTATTGTCACCATTTGCACTGTCACCATGAGGACTATTACCATGAGCGCTATCACCGTGAGATCTCTCACCATGGTCACTGTCACCATGGCACCTTGCACAATGGGGGCTGTCAACATGAGTGCTGGCACCATTGGCACTATCACCATGAGCATTCTCACTGTGGTCAGTGTCACCATGGGCACTGTCACCATGAGCACTGTCACCATAGGCAATGTCACCATGGTCAGTGTCACCATGAGCACTGTCAACATGGGCACTCATACAGTGGGCACTGTCACTGTGAGCACTGTCACCTTGGGTACTGCCACCATGAGCGCTGTCACGATGAGCACTGTCACCATTGCGAGTATCACAATGTGCACTGTCACCATGGGCACTGGCACAATGTCGTGTGTCACCTTGAGCAATGTCACCATGGGAAATGTCACCGTGAGATGTGTCACCATACGCAATGTCACCATGGGAAATGCCATTTTGCACACTGTCACCATGGGTACTGCAACCATGAGTACTGTCACCATTGGCAGAATGACCATGTGCACTGTCACCATGGGCACTATCACCATGACAACTCTCAGCGTGAGCACTGTCACTGTGGGAACTGGCATTGTGTGCAATTCCACCATGGGCAATGTCACCATGGGCACTATCACTGTGAGCACTGTCAATATAAGCACGTCAACATGAGCCCTGTCACCATTGGCAATGTCACCGTGAGAAGTGTCACTATAGGCGATGTCACCGTGGGCACTGTCACCATGGTCACTGCCACCACTGTCACTGTCATTTTGAGCACTGTCACCATGGGTATTGCAACCATGAGCACTGTCACCATGAGCACTGTCACCATTGCGATTATCACCATGTGTACTGTCACCATGGGCACTATCACAATGAGAACTGTCAGCGTGGGCACTGTCACTGTTGGCAAGGGCACCGTGGGCACTTCCACCATGGGCAATGTCACCATGGGCACTATCACTGTGAGCACTGTCAATATGAGCACGTCACCATGGGCACTGTCAACATGGGTACTATCTCGAAGGGCAATGTCACCATGAGCATTGTCAGGAAGGGCAATTTCACCATGAGCACTGTCACCAAAGGCACTATCACCATGAGCAATGTCACTGTGGGCCGTGTCACCAGGGGCACTATCACCATGGTTAATGTTATCATTGGCACTTTCCCCGTGAGCACTGTCACCCTGGGCACTGTCATCATGGGCACGGTCACCGTGAGCACTATCCCCATGAGCACAGCCACTGTGAACACCATCACCATAATCACTGGCCTCATCGGTACTGTCACCATGAGCACTGCCACAATGAGAACTGTCATCATGGGCACTTCCCCCATGAGCACTGTCACTATGAGAACTGCTAGCATGGGTATTTTCACCATGAGTACTGTCACCCTCTGTATTGTCACCATTTGCACTGTCACCATCAGGACTATTACCGTGAGTGCTATCACCATGAGATCTCTCACCATGGTCACTGTCACCATGGCACCTTGCACAATGCGTGCTGTCAACATGAGTGCTGTCACCATTGGCACTATCACCGTGAGCATTCTCACTGTGGTCAGAGTCAACATGGGCTCTGTCACCATGAGCACTGTCACCATAGGCAATGTCACCGTGGTCAGTGTCACCATGAGCAATGTCTCCATGGGCACTCCTACAGTGGGCACTGTCACTGTGCGAACTGTCACCATGGTTACTGCCACTATGAGCAGTGTCTCTGTGAGTACTGTCAGCATGGGTTTTTACCGTGAGCACTGTCACCATGAGCCCTGTCACCATTTTTCAGTGCCACCATGTGCACTACCACCATGTGCACTCTCACCATGGGCACTATCACCGATAACACTGTCACCATAAGTACTGTCTGCATGGGCACTGTCACCAAGGGCACGGCCAACATGTGACCTGTAACCATTGTCAGTGTCACTGTGAGAAGTGTCACCATGGGAATTAACAACATAGGCACTCTCATCATGAGCACTGTCACCATGAGCACTGACACCACGAGCACTGTCACCCAGGGCAGTGCCACCATGAGCACTGTCACCACAACTGTTGCTATGAGAATTGTAACCATGGGCAATTTCTCAATGAGTAATGTCACCATGTGTATTTTCACCTTGGGCACTCTCAAAGTAAACAGTATTACCATGAGCACCTTCACTGTGAACACTGTCACCATGGGCACTGGCACAATGTGGTGTGTCACCATGAGCCATGTCACCATGGGAAATGTCACCGTGAGAAGTGTCACCATAGGCAATGTCACCATGGGCAATGTCACCATGGGAACTGCCATTTTGAGCACTGTCACCATGGGTACTGCAACCATGAGTACTGTCACCATGAGTAATTTAACCATTGGCAGTATGACCATGTGCACTGTCACCATGGGCACTATCACCATGACAACTCTCAGCGTGAGCACTGTCACTGTTGGAAATGGCATTGTGTGCAATTCCACCATGGGCAATGTCACCATGGACATTATCGCTGTGAGCACTGTCAATATGAGCACGTCAACATGAGCCCTGTCACCATGGGCAATGTCACTGTGAGAAGTGTCACTATAGGCAATGTCACCGTGGGCACTGTCACCATGGTCACTGCCACCACTGTCACTGTCATTTTGAGCACTGTCACCATGGGTACTGCAACCATGAGCGCTGTCACCATGAGCACTGTCACCATTGCAAGTATCACCATGTGCACTGTCACCATGGGCACTATCACAATGAGAACTGTCAGCATGGGCACTGTCACTCTTGGCAATGTCACCATGGGCACTATCACTTTGAGCACTGTCAACATGAGCACGTCACCATGGGCACTGTCAACATGGGTACTATCTCGAAGGTCAATGTCACCATGAGCATTGTCAGGATGGGCAACTTCACCGTGAGCACTGTCACCAATGGCACTATCACCATGAGCAATGTCACTGTGGGCCGTGTCACCAGGGGCACTATCACCATGGTTAATGTTATCATTGGCACTTTCCCCGTGAGCACTGTCACCCTGGGCACTGTCATCATGGGCACGGTCACCGTGAGCACTATCTCCATGAGCACAGCCACTGTGAACACCATCACCATAATCACTGGCCTCAACGGTACTGTCACCATGAGCACTGCCACAATGAGCACTGTCAGCATGGGCACTTCCCCCATGAGCACTGTCACTATGAGAACTGCTACCATGGGTATTTTCACCATGAGTACTGTCACCCTCTGTATTGTCACCATTTGCACTGTCACCATCAGGACTATTACCGTGAGTGCTATCACCGTGAGATCTCTCACCATGGTCACTGTCACCATGGCACCTTGCACAATGCGTGCTGTCAACATGAGTGCTGTCACCATTGGCACTATCACTGTGAGCATTCTCACTGTGGTCAGAGTCAACATGGGCTCTGTCACCATGAGCACTGTCACCATAGGCAATGTCACCGTGGTCAGTGTCACCATGAGCACTGTCAACATGGGCACTCATACAGTGGGCACTGTCACTGTGAGCACTGTCACCTTGGGTACTGCCACCATGAGCGCTGTCACCATGAGCACTGTCACCATTGTGAGTATCACAATGTGCACTGTCACCATGGGCACTGGCACAATGTCGTGTGTCACCTTGAGCAATGTCACCATGGGAAATGTCACCGTGAGATGTGTCACCATAGGCAATGTCACCATGGGCAATGTCACCATGGGAAATGCCATTTTGCACACTGTCACCATGGGTACTGCAACCATGAGTACTGTCACCATTGGCAGTATGACCATGTGCACTGTCACCATGGGCACTATCACCATGACAACTCTCAGCGTGAGCACTGTCACTGTGGGAACTGGCATTGTGTGCAATTCCACCATGGGCAATGTCACCATGGGCACTATCACTGTGAGCACTGTCAATATAAGCACGTCAACATGAGCCCTGTCACCATGGGCAATGTCACCGTGAGAAGTGTCACTATAGGCGATGTCACCGTGGGCACTGTCACCATGGTCACTGCCACCACTGTCACTGTCATTTTGAGCACTGTCACCATGGGTATTGCAACCATGAGCACTGTCACCATGAGCACTGTCACCATTGCGATTATCACCATGTGTACTGTCACCATGGGCACTATCACAATGAGAACTGTCAGCGTGGGCACTGTCACTGTTGGCAAGGGCACCGTGGGCACTTCCACCATGGGCAATGTCACCATGGGCACTATCACTGTGAGCACTGTCAACATGAGCACGTCACCATGGGCACTGTCAACATGGGTACTATCTCGAAGGTCAATGTCACCATGAGCATTGTCAGGATGGGCAACTTCACCGTGAGCACTGTCACCAATGGCACTATCACCATGAGTAATGTCACTGTGTGCCGTGTCACCAGGGGCACTATCACCATGGTTAATGTTATCATTGGCACTTTCCCCGTGAGCACTGTCACCCTGGGCACTGTCATCATGGGCACGGTCACCGTGAGCACTATCTCCATGAGCACAGCCACTGTGAACACCTTCACCATAATCACTGGCCTCATCGGTACTGTCACCATGAGCACTGCCACAATGAGCACTGTCAGCATGGGCACTTCCCCAATGAGCACTGTCACTATGAGAACTGCTAGCATGGGTATTTTCACCATGAGTACTGTCACCCTCTGTATTGTCACCATTTGCACTGTCACCATCAGGACTATTACCGTGAGTGCTATCACCGTGAGATCTCTCACCATGGTCACTGTCACCATGGCACCTTGCACAATGCGTGCTGTCAACATGAGTGCTGGCACCATTGGCACTATCACCGTGAGCATTCTCACTCTGGTCAGAGTCAACATGGGCTCTGTCACCATGAGCACTGTCACCATAGGCAATGTCACCGTGGTCAGTGTCACCATGAGCAATGTCTCCATGGGCACTCCTACAGTGGGCACTGTCACTGTGCGAACTGTCACCATGGTTACTGCCACTATGAGCAGTGTCTCTGTGAGTACTGTCAGCATGGGTTTTTACATTGAGCACTGTCACCATGAGCCCTGTCACCATTTTTCAGTGCCACCATGTGCACTACCACCATGTGCACTCTCACCATGGGCACTATCACCGATAACACTGTCACCATAAGTACTGTCTGCATGGGCACTGTCACCAAGGGCACGGCCAACATGTGACCTGTAACCATTGTCAGTGTCACTGTGAGAAGTGTCACCATGGGAATTAACAACATAGGCACTCTCATCATGAGCACTGTCACCATGAGCACTGACACCACGAGCACTGTCACCCAGGGCAGTGCCACCATGAGCACTGTCACCACAACTGTTGCTATGAGAATTGTAACCATGGGCAATTTCTCAATGAGTAATGTCACCATGTGTATTTTCACCTTGGGCACTCTCAAAGTAAACAGTATTACCATGAGCACTTTCACTGTGAACACTGTCACCATGGGCACTGGCACAATGTGCTGTGTCACCATGAGCCATGTCACCATGGGAAATGTCACCGTGAGAAGTGTCACCATAGGCAATGTCACCATGGGCAATGTCACCATGGGAACTGCCATTTTGAGCACTGTCACCATGGGTACTGCAACCATGAGTACTGTCACCATGAGTAATTTAACCATTGGCAGTATGACCATGTGCACTGTCACCATGGGCACTATCACCATGACAACTCTCAGCGTGAGCACTGTCACTGTTGGAAATGGCATTGTGTGCAATTCCACCATGGGCAATGTCACCATGGACATTATCGCTGTGAGCACTGTCAATATGAGCACGTCAGCATGAGCCCTGTCACCATGGGCAATGTCACTGTGAGAAGTGTCACT
Source organism: Mesoplodon mirus (assembly GCF_964341445.2). NCBI lineage: Eukaryota > Metazoa > Chordata > Mammalia > Artiodactyla > Ziphiidae > Mesoplodon > Mesoplodon mirus. The sequence continues at coordinate 113,743,923 of NC_138976.1, read as the reverse complement.
ATAGGCAATGTCACCGTGGGCACTGTCACCATGGTCACTGCCACCACTGTCACTGTCATTTTGAGCACTGTCACCATGGGTACTTCAACCATGAGTGCTGTCACCATGAGCACTGTCACCATTGCAAGTATCACCATGTGCACTGTCACCATGGGCACTATCACAATGAGAACTGTCAGCATGGGCACTGTCACTCTTGGCAATGTCACCATGGGCACTATCACTTTGAGCACTGTCAACATGAGCACGTCACCATGGGCACTGTCAACATGGGTACTATCTCGAAGGTCAATGTCACCATGAGCATTGTCAGGATGGGCAACTTCACCGTGAGCACTGTCACCAATGGCACTATCACCATGAGCAATGTCACTGTGGGCCGTGTCACCAGGGGCACTATCACCATGGTTAATGTTATCATTGGCACTTTCCCCGTGAGCACTGTCACCCTGGGCACTGTCATCATGGGCACGGTCACCGTGAGCACTATCTCCATGAGCACAGCCACTGTGAACACCATCACCATAATCACTGGCCTCATCGGTACTGTCACCATGAGCACTGCCACAATGGGCACTGTCAGCATGGGCACTTCCCCAATGAGCACTGTCACTATGAGAACTGCTACCATGGGTATTTTCACCATGTGTACTGTCACCCTGTGTATTGTCACCATTTGCAGTGTCACCATGAGGACTATTACCGTGAGCGCTATCACCGTGAGATCTCTCACCATGGTCACTGTCACCATGGCACCTTGCACAATGGGGGCTGTCAACATGAGTGCTGGCACCATTGGCACTATCACCGTGAGCATTCTCACTGTGGTCAGTGTCACCATGGGCACTGTCACCATGAGCACTGTCACCATAGGCAATGTCACCATGGTCAGTGTCACCATGAGCACTGTCAACATGGGCACTCATACAGTGGGCACTGTCACTGTGAGCACTGTCACCTTGGGTACTGCCACCATGAGCGCTGTCACCATGAGCACTGTCACCATTGCGAGTATCACAATGTGCACTGTCACCATGGGCACTGGCACAATGTCGTGTGTCACCTTGAGCAATGTCACCATGGGAAATGTCACCGTGAGATGTGTCACCATAGGCAATGTCACCATGGGCCATGTCACAATGGGAAATGCTATTTTGCACACTGTCACCATGGGTACTGCAACCATGAGTACTGTCACCATTGGCAGTATGACCATGTGCACTGTCACCATGGGCACTATCACCATGACAACTCTCAGCGTGAGCACTGTCACTGTGGGAACTGGCATTGTGTGCAATTCCACCATGGGCCATGTCACCATGGGCACTATCACTATGAGCACTGTCAATATAAGCACGTCAACATGAGCCCTGTCACCATTGGTAATGTCACCGTGAGAAGTGTCACTATAGGCAATGTCACCATGGGCACTGTCACCATGGGAACTGCCATTTTGAGCACTCTCACCATGTGTACTACAACCATGAGTACTGTCACCATGAGTAATTTAACCATTGGCAGTATGACCATGGGCACTATCACCATGACAACTCTCAGCGTGAGCACTGTCACTGTGGGAACTGGCATTGTGTGCAATTCCACCATGGGCAATGTCACCATGGGCACTATCACTGTGAGCACTGTCAATATGAGCACGTCAACATGAGCCCTGTCACCATTGGCAATGTCACCGTGAGAAGTGTCACTATAGGCAATGTCACCATGGGCACTGTCACCATGGTCACTGCCACCACTGTCACTGTCATTTTGAGCAGTCACCATGGGTACTGCAACCATGAGCGCTGTCACCATGAGCACTGTCACCATTGCAAGTATCACCATGTGCACTGTCACCAAGGGCACTATCACAATGAGAACTGTCAGCATGGGCACTGTCACTCTTGGCAATGTCACCATGGGCACTATCAATTTGAGCACTGTCAACATGAGCACGTCACCATGGGCACTGTCAACATGGGTACTATCTCGAAGGTCAATGTCACCATGAGCATTGTCAGGATGGGCAACTTCACCGTGAGCACTGTCACCAATGGCACTATCACCATGAGTAATGTCACTGTGGGCCGTGTCACCAGGGGCACTATCACCATGGTTAATGTTATCATTGGCACTTTCCCCATGAGCACTGTCACCCTGGGCACTGTCATCATGGGCACGGTCACCGTGAGCACTATCTCCATGAGCACAGCCACTGTGAACACCATCACCATAATCACTGGCCTCATCGGTACTGTCACCATGAGCACTGCCACAATGAGCACTGTCAGCATGGGTACTTCCCCCATGAGCACTGTCACTATGAGAACTGCTAGCATGGGTATTTTCACCATGAGTACTGTCACCCTCTGTATTGTCACCATTTGCACTGTCACCATCAGGACTATTACCGTGAGTGCTATCACCGTGAGATCTCTCACCATGGTCACTGTCACCATGGCACCTTGCACAATGCGTGCTGTCAACATGAGTGCTGTCACCATTGGCACTATCACCGTGAGCATTCTCACTGTGGTCAGAGTCAACATGGGCTCTGTCACCATGAGCACTGTCACCATAGGCAATGTCACCGTGGTCAGTGTCACCATGAGCAATGTCTCCATGGGCACTCCTACAGTGGGCACTGTCACTGTGCGAACTGTCACCATGGTTACTGCCACTATGAGCAGTGTCTCTGTGAGTACTGTCAGCATGGGTTTTTACCGTGAGCACTGTCACCATGAGCCCTGTCACCATTTTTCAGTGCCACCATGTGCACTACCACCATGTGCACTCTCACCATGGGCACTATCACCGATAACACTGTCACCATCAGTACTGTCTGCATGGGCACTGTCACCAAGGGCACGGCCAACATGTGACCTGTAACCATTGTCAGTGTCACTGTGAGAAGTGTCACCATGGGAATTAACAACATAGGCACTCTCATCTTGAGCACTGTCACCATGAGCACTGACACCACGAGCACTGTCACCCAGGGCAGTGCCACCATGAGCACTGTCACCATAACTGTTGCTATGAGAATTGTAACCATGGGCAATTTCTCAATGAGTAATGTCACCATGTGTATTTTCACCTTGGGCACTCTCAAAGTAAACAGTATTACCATGAGCACTTTCACTGTGAACACTGTCACCATGGGCACTGGCACAATGTGGTGTGTCACCATGAGCCATGTCACCATGGGAAATGTCACCGTGAGAAGTGTCACCATAGGCAATGTCACCATGGGCAATGTCACCATGGGAACTGCCATTTTGAGCACTGTCACCATGGGTACTGCAACCATGAGTACTGTCAGCATGAGTAATTTAACCATTGGCAGTATGACCATGTGCACTGTCACCATGGGCACTATCACCATGACAACTCTCAGCGTGAGCACTGTCACTGTTGGAAATGGCATTGTGTGCAATTCCACCATGGGCAATGTCACCATGGACATTATCGCTGTGAGCACTGTCAATATGAGCACGTCAACATGAGCCCTGTCACCATGGGCAATGTCACTGTGAGAAGTGTCACTATAGGCAATGTCACCGTGGGCACTGTCACCATGGTCACTGCCACCACTGTCACTGTCATTTTGAGCACTGTCACCATGGGTACTGCAACCATGAGCGCTGTCACCATGAGCACTGTCACCATTGCAAGTATCACCATGTGCACTGTCACCATGGGCACTATCACAATGAGAACTGTCAGCATGGGCACTGTCACTCTTGGCAATGTCACCATGGGCACTATCACTTTGAGCACTGTCAACATGAGCACGTCACCATGGGCACTGTCAACATGGGTACTATCTCGAAGGTCAATGTCACCATGAGCATTGTCAGGATGGGCAACTTCACCGTGAGCACTGTCACCAATGGCACTATCACCATGAGCAATGTCACTGTGGGCCGTGTCACCAGGGGCACTATCACCATGGTTAATGTTATCATTGGCACTTTCCCCGTGAGCACTGTCACCCTGGGCACTGTCATCATGGGCACGGTCACCGTGAGCACTCTCTCCATGAGCACAGCCACTGTGAACACCATCACCATAATCACTGGCCTCATCGGTACTGTCACCATGAGCACTGCCACAATGAGCACTGTCAGCATGGGCACTTCCCCCATGAGCACTGTCACTATGAGAACTGCTACCATGGGTATTTTCACCATGAGTACTGTCACCCTCTGTATTGTCACCATTTGCACTGTCACCATCAGGACTATTACCGTGAGTGCTATCACCGTGAGATCTCTCACCATGGTCACTGTCACCATGGCACCTTGCACAATGCGTGCTGTCAACATGAGTGCTGTCACCATTGGCACTATCACTGTGAGCATTCTCACTGTGGTCAGAGTCAACATGGGCTCTGTCACCATGAGCACTGTCACCATAGGCAATGTCACCGTGGTCAGTGTCACCATGAGCAATGTCTCCATGGGCACTCCTACAGTGGGCACTGTCACTGTGCGAACTGTCACCATGGTTACTGCCACTATGAGCAGTGTCTCTGTGAGTACTGTCAGCATGGGTTTTTACCGTGAGCACTGTCACCATGAGCCCTGTCACCATTTTCCAGTGCCACCATGTGCACTACCACCATGTGCACTCTCACCATGGGCACTATCACCGATAACACTGTCACCATAAGTACTGTCTGCATGGGCACTGTCACCAAGGGCACGGCCAACATGTGACCTGTAACCATTGTCAGTGTCACTGTGAGAAGTGTCACCATGGGAATTAACAACATAGGCACTCTCATCATGAGCACTGTCACCATGAGCACTGACACCACGAGCACTGTCACCCAGGGCAGTGCCACCATGAGCACTGTCACCATAACTGTTGCTATGAGAATTGTAACCATGGGCAATTTCTCAATGAATAATGTCACCATGTGTATTTTCACCTTGGGCACTCTCACAGTAAACAGTATTACCATGAGCACTTTCACTGTGAACACTGTCACCATGGGCACTGGCACAATGTGGTGTGTCACCATGAGCCATGTCACCATGGGAAATGTCACCGTGAGAAGTGTCACCATAGGCAATGTCACCATGGGCAATGTCACCATGGGAACTGCCATTTTGAGCACTGTCACCATGGGTATTGCAACCATGAGTACTGTCACCATGAGTAATTTAACCATTGGCAATATGACCATGTGCACTGTCACCATGGGCACTATCACCATGACAACTCTCAGCGTGAGCACTGTCACTGTTGGAAATGGCATTGTGTGCAATTCCACCATGGGCAATGTCACCATGGACATTATCGCTGTGAGCACTGTCAATATGAGCACGTCAACATGAGCCCTGTCACCATGGGCAATGTCACTGTGAGAAGTGTCACTATAGGCAATGTCACCGTGGGCACTGTCACCATGGTCACTGCCACCACTGTCACTGTCATTTTGAGCACTGTCACCATGGGTACTGCAACCATGAGCGCTGTCACCATGAGCACTGTCACCATTGCAAGTATCACCATGTGCACTGTCACCATGGGCACTATCACAATGAGAACTGTCAGCATGGGCACTGTCAGTCTTGGCAATGTCACCATGGGCACTATCACTTTGAGCACTGTCAACATGAGCACGTCACCATGGGCACTGTCAACATGGGTACTATCTCGAAGGTCAATGTCACCATGAGCATTGTCAGGATGGGCAACTTCACCGTGAGCACTGTCACCAATGGCACTATCACCATGAGCAATGTCACTGTGGGCCGTGTCACCAGGGGCACTATCACCATGGTTAATGTTATCATTGGCACTTTCCCCGTGAGCACTGTCACCCTGGGCACTGTCATCATGGGCACGGTCACCGTGAGCACTGTCTCCATGAGCACAGCCACTGTGAACACCATCACCATAATCTCTGGCCTCATCGGTACTGTCACCATGAGCACTGCCACAATGAGCACTGTCAGCATGGGTACTTCCCCCATGAGCACTGTCACTATGAGAACTGCTACCATGGGTATTTTCACCATGTGTACTGTCACCCTCTGTATTGTCACCATTTGCACTGTCACCATGAGGACTATTACCATGAGCGCTATCACCGTGAGATCTCTCACCATGGTCACTGTCACCATGGCACCTTGCACAATGGGGGCTGTCAACATGAGTGCTGGCACCATTGGCACTATCACCATGAGCATTCTCACTGTGGTCAGTGTCACCATGGGCACTGTCACCATGAGCACTGTCACCATAGGCAATGTCACCATGGTCAGTGTCACCATGAGCACTGTCAACATGGGCACTCATACAGTGGGCACTGTCACTGTGAGCACTGTCACCTTGGGTACTGCCACCATGAGCGCTGTCACGATGAGCACTGTCACCATTGCGAGTATCACAATGTGCACTGTCACCATGGGCACTGGCACAATGTCGTGTGTCACCTTGAGCAATGTCACCATGGGAAATGTCACCGTGAGATGTGTCACCATACGCAATGTCACCATGGGAAATGCCATTTTGCACACTGTCACCATGGGTACTGCAACCATGAGTACTGTCACCATTGGCAGAATGACCATGTGCACTGTCACCATGGGCACTATCACCATGACAACTCTCAGCGTGAGCACTGTCACTGTGGGAACTGGCATTGTGTGCAATTCCACCATGGGCAATGTCACCATGGGCACTATCACTGTGAGCACTGTCAATATAAGCACGTCAACATGAGCCCTGTCACCATTGGCAATGTCACCGTGAGAAGTGTCACTATAGGCGATGTCACCGTGGGCACTGTCACCATGGTCACTGCCACCACTGTCACTGTCATTTTGAGCACTGTCACCATGGGTATTGCAACCATGAGCACTGTCACCATGAGCACTGTCACCATTGCGATTATCACCATGTGTACTGTCACCATGGGCACTATCACAATGAGAACTGTCAGCGTGGGCACTGTCACTGTTGGCAAGGGCACCGTGGGCACTTCCACCATGGGCAATGTCACCATGGGCACTATCACTGTGAGCACTGTCAATATGAGCACGTCACCATGGGCACTGTCAACATGGGTACTATCTCGAAGGGCAATGTCACCATGAGCATTGTCAGGAAGGGCAATTTCACCATGAGCACTGTCACCAAAGGCACTATCACCATGAGCAATGTCACTGTGGGCCGTGTCACCAGGGGCACTATCACCATGGTTAATGTTATCATTGGCACTTTCCCCGTGAGCACTGTCACCCTGGGCACTGTCATCATGGGCACGGTCACCGTGAGCACTATCCCCATGAGCACAGCCACTGTGAACACCATCACCATAATCACTGGCCTCATCGGTACTGTCACCATGAGCACTGCCACAATGAGAACTGTCATCATGGGCACTTCCCCCATGAGCACTGTCACTATGAGAACTGCTAGCATGGGTATTTTCACCATGAGTACTGTCACCCTCTGTATTGTCACCATTTGCACTGTCACCATCAGGACTATTACCGTGAGTGCTATCACCATGAGATCTCTCACCATGGTCACTGTCACCATGGCACCTTGCACAATGCGTGCTGTCAACATGAGTGCTGTCACCATTGGCACTATCACCGTGAGCATTCTCACTGTGGTCAGAGTCAACATGGGCTCTGTCACCATGAGCACTGTCACCATAGGCAATGTCACCGTGGTCAGTGTCACCATGAGCAATGTCTCCATGGGCACTCCTACAGTGGGCACTGTCACTGTGCGAACTGTCACCATGGTTACTGCCACTATGAGCAGTGTCTCTGTGAGTACTGTCAGCATGGGTTTTTACCGTGAGCACTGTCACCATGAGCCCTGTCACCATTTTTCAGTGCCACCATGTGCACTACCACCATGTGCACTCTCACCATGGGCACTATCACCGATAACACTGTCACCATAAGTACTGTCTGCATGGGCACTGTCACCAAGGGCACGGCCAACATGTGACCTGTAACCATTGTCAGTGTCACTGTGAGAAGTGTCACCATGGGAATTAACAACATAGGCACTCTCATCATGAGCACTGTCACCATGAGCACTGACACCACGAGCACTGTCACCCAGGGCAGTGCCACCATGAGCACTGTCACCACAACTGTTGCTATGAGAATTGTAACCATGGGCAATTTCTCAATGAGTAATGTCACCATGTGTATTTTCACCTTGGGCACTCTCAAAGTAAACAGTATTACCATGAGCACCTTCACTGTGAACACTGTCACCATGGGCACTGGCACAATGTGGTGTGTCACCATGAGCCATGTCACCATGGGAAATGTCACCGTGAGAAGTGTCACCATAGGCAATGTCACCATGGGCAATGTCACCATGGGAACTGCCATTTTGAGCACTGTCACCATGGGTACTGCAACCATGAGTACTGTCACCATGAGTAATTTAACCATTGGCAGTATGACCATGTGCACTGTCACCATGGGCACTATCACCATGACAACTCTCAGCGTGAGCACTGTCACTGTTGGAAATGGCATTGTGTGCAATTCCACCATGGGCAATGTCACCATGGACATTATCGCTGTGAGCACTGTCAATATGAGCACGTCAACATGAGCCCTGTCACCATGGGCAATGTCACTGTGAGAAGTGTCACTATAGGCAATGTCACCGTGGGCACTGTCACCATGGTCACTGCCACCACTGTCACTGTCATTTTGAGCACTGTCATCATGGGTACTGCAACCATGAGCGCTGTCACCATGAGCACTGTCACCATTGCAAATATCACCATGTGCACTGTCACCATGGGCACTATCACAATGAGAACTGTCAGCATGGGCACTGTCACTCTTGGCAATGTCACCATGGGCACTATCACTTTGAGCACTGTCAACATGAGCACGTCACCATGGGCACTGTCAACATGGGTACTATCTCGAAGGTCAATGTCACCATGAGCATTGTCAGGATGGGCAACTTCACCGTGAGCACTGTCACCAATGGCACTATCACCATGAGCAATGTCACTGTGGGCCGTGTCACCAGGGGCACTATCACCATGGTTAATGTTATCATTGGCACTTTCCCCGTGAGCACTGTCACCCTGGGCACTGTCATCATGGGCACGGTCACCGTGAGCACTATCTCCATGAGCACAGCCACTGTGAACACCATCACCATAATCACTGGCCTCATCGGTACTGTCACCATGAGCACTGCCACAATGAGCACTGTCAGCATGGGCACATCCCCCATGAGCACTGTCACTATGAGAACTGCTACCATGGGTATTTTCACCATGTGTACTGTCACCCTGTGTATTCTCACCATTTGCACTGTCACCATGAGGACTATTACCATGAGCGCTATCACCATGAGTTCTCTCACCATGGTCACTGTCACCATGGCACCTTGCACAATGCGTGCTGTCAACATGAGTGCTGGCACCATTGGCACTATCACTGTGAGCATTCTCACTGTGGTCAGTGTCACCATGGGCACTGTCACCATGAGCACTGTCACCATAGGCAATGTCACCATGGTCAGTGTCACCATGAGCACTGTCAACATGGGCACTCATACAGTGGGCACTGTCACTGTGAGCACTGTCACCTTGGGTACTGCCACCATGAGCGCTGTCACCATGAGCACTGTCACCATTGTGAGTATCACAATGTGCACTGTCACCATGGGCACTGGCACAATGTCGTGTGTCACCTTGAGCAATGTCACCATGGGAAATGTCACCGTGAGATGTGTCACCATAGGCAATGTCACCATGGGCAATGTCACCATGGGAAATGCCATTTTGCACACTGTCACCATGGGTACTGCAACCATGAGTACTGTCACCATTGGCAGTATGACCATGTGCACTGTCACCATGGGCACTATCACCATGACAACTCTCAGCGTGAGCACTGTCACTGTGGGAACTGGCATTGTGTGCAATTCCACCATGGGCAATGTCACCATGGGCACTATCACTGTGAGCACTGTCAATATAAGCACGTCAACATGAGCCCTGTCACCATGGGCAATGTCACCGTGAGAAGTGTCACTATAGGCGATGTCACCGTGGGCACTGTCACCATGGTCACTGCCACCACTGTCACTGTCATTTTGAGCACTGTCACCATGGGTATTGCAACCATGAGCACTGTCACCATGAGCACTGTCACCATTGCGATTATCACCATGTGTACTGTCACCATGGGCACTATCACAATGAGAACTGTCAGCGTGGGCACTGTCACTGTTGGCAAGGGCACCGTGGGCACTTCCACCATGGGCAATGTCACCATGGGCACTATCACTGTGAGCACTGTCAACATGAGCACGTCACCATGGGCACTGTCAACATGGGTACTATCTCGAAGGTCAATGTCACCATGAGCATTGTCAGGATGGGCAACTTCACCGTGAGCACTGTCACCAATGGCACTATCACCATGAGTAATGTCACTGTGTGCCGTGTCACCAGGGGCACTATCACCATGGTTAATGTTATCATTGGCACTTTCCCCGTGAGCACTGTCACCCTGGGCACTGTCATCATGGGCACGGTCACCGTGAGCACTATCTCCATGAGCACAGCCACTGTGAACACCATCACCATAATCACTGGCCTCATCGGTACTGTCACCATGAGCACTGCCACAATGAGCACTGTCAGCATGGGCACTTCCCCAATGAGCACTGTCACTATGAGAACTGCTAGCATGGGTATTTTCACCATGAGTACTGTCACCCTCTGTATTGTCACCATTTGCACTGTCACCATCAGGACTATTACCGTGAGTGCTATCACCGTGAGATCTCTCACCATGGTCACTGTCACCATGGCACCTTGCACAATGCGTGCTGTCAACATGAGTGCTGGCACCATTGGCACTATCACCGTGAGCATTCTCACTCTGGTCAGAGTCAACATGGGCTCTGTCACCATGAGCACTGTCACCATAGGCAATGTCACCGTGGTCAGTGTCACCATGAGCAATGTCTCCATGGGCACTCCTACAGTGGGCACTGTCACTGTGCGAACTGTCACCATGGTTACTGCCACTATGAGCAGTGTCTCTGTGAGTACTGTCAGCATGGGTTTTTACATTGAGCACTGTCACCATGAGCCCTGTCACCATTTTTCAGTGCCACCATGTGCACTACCACCATGTGCACTCTCACCATGGGCACTATCACCGATAACACTGTCACCATAAGTACTGTCTGCATGGGCACTGTCACCAAGGGCACGGCCAACATGTGACCTGTAACCATTGTCAGTGTCACTGTGAGAAGTGTCACCATGGGAATTAACAACATAGGCACTCTCATCATGAGCACTGTCACCATGAGCACTGACACCACGAGCACTGTCACCCAGGGCAGTGCCACCATGAGCACTGTCACCACAACTGTTGCTATGAGAATTGTAACCATGGGCAATTTCTCAATGAGTAATGTCACCATGTGTATTTTCACCTTGGGCACTCTCAAAGTAAACAGTATTACCATGAGCACTTTCACTGTGAACACTGTCACCATGGGCACTGGCACAATGTGCTGTGTCACCATGAGCCATGTCACCATGGGAAATGTCACCGTGAGAAGTGTCACCATAGGCAATGTCACCATGGGCAATGTCACCATGGGAACTACCATTTTGAGCACTGTCACCATGGGTACTACAACCATGAGTACTGTCACCATGAGTAATTTAACCATTGGCAGTATGACCATGTGCACTGTCACCATGGGCACTATCACCATGACAACTCTCAGCGTGAGCACTGTCACTGTTGGAAATGGCATTGTGTGCAATTCCACCATGGGCAATGTCACCATGGACATTATCGCTGTGAGCACTGTCAATATGAGCACATCAACATGAGCCCTGTCACCATGGGCAATGTCACTGTGAGAAGTGTCACTATAGGCAATGTCACCGTGGGCACTGTCACCATGGTCACTGCCACCACTGTCACTGTCATTTTGAGCACTGTCACCATGGGTACTGCAACCATGAGTGCTGTCACCATGAGCACTGTCACCATTGCAAGTATCACCATGTGCACTGTCACCATGGGCACTATCACAATGAGAACTGTCAGCATGGGCACTGTCACTCTTGGCAATGTCACCATGGGCACTATCACTTTGAGCACTGTCAACATGAGCACGTCACCATGGGCACTGTCAACATGGGTACTATCTCGAAGGTCAATGTCACCATGAGCATTGTCAGGATGGGCAACTTCACCGTGAGCACTGTCACCAATGGCACTATCACCATGAGCAATGTCACTGTGGGCCGTGTCACCAGGGGCACTATCACCATGGTTAATGTTATCATTGGCAATTTCCCCGTGAGCACTGTCACCCTGGGCACTGTCATCATGGGCACGGTCACCGTGAGCACTATCTCCATGAGCACAGCCACTGTGAACACCATCACCATAATAACTGGCCTCATCGGTACTGTCACCATGAGCACTGCCACAATGAGCACTGTCAGCATGGGCACATCCCCCATGAGCACTGTTACTATGAGAACTGATACCATGGGTATTTTCACCATGTGTACTGTCACCCTGTGTATTGTCACCATTTGCACTGTCACCATGAGGACTATTACCGTGAGCGCTATCACCGTGAGATCTCTCACCATGGTCACTGTCACCATGGCACCTTGCACAATGGGGGCTGTCAACATGAGTGCTGGCACCATTGGCACTATCACTGTGAGCATTCTCACTGTGGTCAGTGTCACCATGGGCACTGTCACCATGAGCACTGTCACCATAGGCAATGTCACCATGGTCAGTGTCACCATGAGCACTGTCAACATGGGCACTCATACAGTGGGCACTGTCACTGTGAGCACTGTCACCTTGGGTACTGCCACCATGAGCGCTGTCACCATGAGCACTGTCACCATTGTGAGTTTCACAATGTGCACTGTCACCATGGGCACTGGCACAATGTCGTGTGTCACCTTGAGCAATGTCACCATGGGAAATGTCACCGTGAGATGTGTCACCATAGGCAATGTCACCATGGGCTATGTCACCATGGGAAATGCCATTTTGCACACTGTCACCATGGGTACTGCAACCATGAGTACTGTCACCATTGGCAGTATGACCATGTGCACTGTCACCATGGGCACTATCACCATGACAACTCTCAGCGTGAGCACTGTCACTGTGGGAACTGGCATTGTGTGCAATTCCACCATGGGCAATGTCACCATGGGCACTATCACTGTGAGCACTGTCAATATGAGCACGTCAACATGAGCCCTGTCACCATTGGCAATGTCACCGTGAGAAGTGTCACTATAGGCAATGTCAACATGGGCACTGTCACCATGGTCACTGCCACCACTGTAACTGTCATTTTGAGCAGTCACCATGGGTACTGCAACCATGAGCGCTGTCACCATGAGCACTGTCACCATTGCAAGTATCACCATGTGCACTGTCACCAAGGGCACTATCACAATGAGAACTGTCAGCATGGGCACTGTCACTCTTGGCAATGTCACCATGGGCACTATCACTTTGAGCACTGTCAACATGAGCACGTCACCATGGGCACTGTCAACATGGGTACTATCTCGAAGGTCAATGTCACCATGAGCATTGTCAGGATGGGCAACTTCACCGTGAGCACTGTCACCAATGGCACTATCACCATGAGTAATGTCACTGTGGGCCGTGTCACCAGGGGCACTATCACCATGGTTAATGTTATCATTGGCACTTTCCCCATGAGCACTGTCACCCTGGGCACTGTCATCATGGGCACGGTCACCGTGAGCACTATCTCCATGAGCACAGCCACTGTGAACACCATCACCATAATCACTGGCCTCATCGGTACTGTCACCATGAGCACTGCCACAATGAGCACTGTCAGCATGGGTACTTCCCCCATGAGCACTGTCACTATGAGAACTGCTAGCATGGGTAATTTCACCATGAGTACTGTCACCCTCTGTATTGTCACCATTTGCACTGTCACCATCAGGACTATTACCGTGAGTGCTATCACCGTGAGATCTCTCACCATGGTCACTGTCACCATGGCACCTTGCACAATGCGTGCTGTCAACATGAGTGCTGTCACCATTGGCACTATCACCGTGAGCATTCTCACTGTGGTCAGAGTCAACATGGGCTCTGTCACCATGAGCACTGTCACCATAGGCAATGTCACCATGGTCAGTGTCACCATGAGCAATGTCTCCATGGGCACTCCTACAGTGGGCACTGTCACTGTGCGAAATGTCACCATGGTTACTGCCACTATGAGCAGTGTCTCTGTGAGTACTGTCAGCATGGGTTTTTACCGTGAGCACTGTCACCATGAGCCCTGTCACCATTTTTCAGTGCCACCATGTGCACTACCACCATGTGCACTCTCACCATGGGCACTATCACCGATAACACTGTCACCATAAGTACTGTCTGCATGGGCACTGTCACCAAGGGCACGGCCAACATGTGACCTGTAACCATTGTCAGTGTCACTGTGAGAAGTGTCACCATGGGAATTAACAACATAGGCACTCTCATCTTGAGCACTGTCACCATGAGCACTGACACCACGAGCACTGTCACCCAGGGCAGTGCCACCATGAGCACTGTCACCATAACTGTTGCTATGAGAATTGTAACCATGGGCAATTTCTCAATGAGTAATGTCACCATGTGTATTTTCACCTTGGGCACTCTCAAAGTAAACAGTATTACCATGAGCACTTTCACTGTGAACACTGTCACCATGGGCACTGGCACAATGTGGTGTGTCACCATGAGCCATGTCACCATGGGCAATGTCACCATGGGAACTGCCATTTTGAGCACTGTCACCATGGGTACTGCAACCATGAGTACTGTCACCATGAGTAATTTAACCATTGGCAGTATGACCATGTGCACTGTCACCATGGGCACTATCACCATGACAACTCTCAGCGTGAGCACTGTCACTGTTGGAAATGGCATTGTGTGCAATTCCACCATGGGCAATGTCACCATGGACATTATCGCTGTGAGCACTGTCAATATGAGCACGTCAACATGAGCCCTGTCACCATGGGCAATGTCACTGTGAGAAGTGTCACTATAGGCAATGTCACCGTGGGCACTGTCACCATGGTCACTGCCACCACTGTCACTGTCATTTTGAGCACTGTCACCATGGGTACTGCAACCATGAGCGCTGTCACCATGAGCACTGTCACCATTGCAAGTATCACCATGTGCACTGTCACCATGGGCACTATCACAATGAGAACTGTCAGCATGGGCACTGTCACTCTTGGCAATGTCACCATGGGCACTATCACTTTGAGCACTGTCAACATGAGCACGTCACCATGGGCACTGTCAACATGGGTACTATCTCGAAGGTCAATGTCACCATGAGCATTGTCAGGATGGGCAACTTCACCGTGAGCACTGTCACCAATGGCACTATCACCATGAGCAATGTCACTGTGGGCCGTGTCACCAGGGGCACTATCACCATGGTTAATGTTATCATTGGCACTTTCCCCGTGAGCACTGTCACCCTGGGCACTGTCATCATGGGCACGGTCACCGTGAGCACTATCTCCATGAGCACAGCCACTGTGAACACCATCACCATAATCACTGGCCTCATCGGTACTGTCACCATGAGCACTGCCACAATGAGCACTGTCAGCATGGGCACTTCCCCAATGAGCACTGTCACTATGAGAACTGCTACCATGGGTATTTTCACCATGTGTACTGTCACCCTGTGTATTGTCACCATTTGCACTGTCACCATGAGGACTATTACCGTGAGCGCTATCACCGTGAGATCTCTCACCATGGTCACTGTCACCATGGCACTTTGCACAATGGGGGCTGTCAACATGAGTGCTGGCACCATTGGCACTATCACTGTGAGCATTCTCACTGTGGTCAGTGTCACCATGGGCACTGTCACCATGAGCACTGTCACCATAGGCAATGTCACCATGGTCAGTGTCACCATGAGCACTGTCAACATGGGCACTCATACAGTGGGCACTGTCACTGTGAGCACTGTCACCTTGGGTACTGCCACCATGAGCGCTGTCACGATGAGCACTGTCACCATTGCGAGTATCACAATGTGCACTGTCACCATGGGCACTGGCACAATGTCGTGTGTCACCTTGAGCAATGTCACCATGGGAAATGTCACCGTGAGATGTGTCACCATAGGCAATGTCACCATGGGAAATGCCATTTTGCACACTGTCACCATGGGTACTGCAACCATGAGTACTGTCACCATTGGCAGTATGACCATGTGCACTGTCACCATGGGCACTATCACCATGACAACTCTCAGCGTGAGCACTGTCACTGTGGGAACTGGCATTGTGTGCAATTCCACCATGGGCAATGTCACCATGGGCACTATCACTGTGAGCACTGTCAATATAAGCACGTCAACATGAGCCCTGTCACCATTGGCAATGTCACCGTGAGAAGTGTCACTATAGGCGATGTCACCGTGGGCACTGTCACCATGGTCACTGCCACCACTGTCACTGTCATTTTGAGCACTGTCACCATGGGTATTGCAACCATGAGCACTGTCACCATGAGCACTGTCACCATTGCGATTATCACCATGTGTACTGTCACCATGGGCACTATCACAATGAGAACTGTCAGCGTGGGCACTGTCACTGTTGGCAAGGGCACCGTGGGCACTTCCACCATGGGCAATGTCACCATGGGCACTATCACTGTGAGCACTGTCAACATGAGCACGTCACCATGAGCACTGTCAACATGGGTACTATCTCGAAGGGCAATGTCACCATGAGCATTGTCAGGAAGGGCAATTTCACCATGAGCACTGTCACCAAAGGCACTATCACCATGAGCAATGTCACTGTGGGCCGTGTCACCAGGGGCACTATCACCATGGTTAATGTTATCATTGGCACTTTCCCCGTGAGCACTGTCACCCTGGGCACTGTCATCATGGGCACGGTCACCGTGAGCACTATCCCCATGAGCACAGCCACTGTGAACACCATCACCATAATCACTGGCCTCATCGGTACTGTCACCATGAGCACTGCCACAATGAGAACTGTCATCATGGGCACTTCCCCCATGAGCACTGTCACTATGAGAACTGCTAGCATGGGTATTTTCACCATGAGTACTGTCACCCTCTGTATTGTCACCATTTGCACTGTCACCATCAGGACTATTACCGTGAGTGCTATCACCATGAGATCTCTCACCATGGTCACTGTCACCATGGCACCTTGCACAATGCGTGCTGTCAACATGAGTGCTGTCACCATTGGCACTATCACCGTGAGCATTCTCACTGTGGTCAGAGTCAACATGGGCTCTGTCACCATGAGCACTGTCACCATAGGCAATGTCACCGTGGTCAGTGTCACCATGAGCAATGTCTCCATGGGCACTCCTACAGTGGGCACTGTCACTGTGCGAACTGTCACCATGGTTACTGCCACTATGAGCAGTGTCTCTGTGAGTACTGTCAGCATGGGTTTTTACCGTGAGCACTGTCACCATGAGCCCTGTCACCATTTTTCAGTGCCACCATGTGCACTACCACCATGTGCACTCTCACCATGGGCACTATCACCGATAACACTGTCACCATAAGTACTGTCTGCATGGGCACTGTCACCAAGGGCACGGCCAACATGTGACCTGTAACCATTGTCAGTGTCACTGTGAGAAGTGTCACCATGGGAATTAACAACATAGGCACTCTCATCATGAGCACTGTCACCATGAGCACTGACACCACGAGCACTGTCACCCAGGGCAGTGCCACCATGAGCACTGTCACCACAACTGTTGCTATGAGAATTGTAACCATGGGCAATTTCTCAATGAGTAATGTCACCATGTGTATTTTCACCTTGGGCACTCTCAAAGTAAACAGTATTACCATGAGCACCTTCACTGTGAACACTGTCACCATGGGCACTAGCACAATGTGGTGTGTCACCATGAGCCATGTCACCATGGGAAATGTCACCGTGAGAAGTGTCACCATAGGCAATGTCACCATGGGCGATGTCACCATGGGAACTGCCATTTTGAGCACTGTCACCATGGGTACTGCAACCATGAGTACTGTCACCATGAGTAATTTAACCATTGGCAGTATGACCATGTGCACTGTCACCATGGGCACTATCACCATGACAACTCTCAGCGTGAGCACTGTCACTGTTGGAAATGGCATTGTGTGCAATTCCACCATGGGCAATGTCACCATGGACATTATCGCTGTGAGCACTGTCAATATGAGCACGTCAACATGAGCCCTGTCACCATGGGCAATGTCACTGTGAGAAGTGTCACTATAGGCAATGTCACCGTGGGCACTGTCACCATGGTCACTGCCACCACTGTCACTGTCATTTTGAGCACTGTCACCATGGGTACTGCAACCATGAGCGCTGTCACCATGAGCACTGTCACCATTGCAAGTATCACCATGTGCACTGTCACCATGGGCACTATCACAATGAGAACTGTCAGCATGGGCACTGTCACTCTTGGCAATGTCACCATGGGCACTATCACTTTGAGCACTGTCAACATGAGCACGTCACCATGGGCACTGTCAACATGGGTACTATCTCGAAGGTCAATGTCACCATGAGCATTGTCAGGATGGGCAACTTCACCGTGAGCACTGTCACCAATGGCACTATCACCATGAGCAATGTCACTGTGGGCCGTGTCACCAGGGGCACTATCACCATGGTTAATGTTATCATTGGCAATTTCCCCGTGAGCACTGTCACCCTGGGCACTGTCATCATGGGCACGGTCACCGTGAGCACTATCTCCATGAGCACAGCCACTGTGAACACCATCACCATAATCACTGGCCTCATCGGTACTGTCACCATGAGCACTGCCACAATGAGCACTGTCAGCATGGGCACATCCCCCATGAGCACTGTCACTATGAGAACTGCTACCATGGGTATTTTCACCATGTGTACTGTCACCCTGTGTATTGTCACCATTTGCACTGTCACCATGAGGACTATTACCGTGAGCGCTATCACCATGAGATCTCTCACCATGGTCACTGTCACCATGGCACCTTGCACAATGCGTGCTGTCAACATGAGTGCTGGCACCATTGGCACTGTCACTGTGAGCATTCTCACTGTGGTCAGTGTCACCATGGGCACTGTCACCATGAGCACTCTCACCATAGGCAATGTCACCATGGTCAGTGTCACCATGAGCACTGTCAACATGGGCACTCATACAGTGGGCACTGTCACTGTGAGCACTGTCACCTTGGGTACTGCCACCATGAGCGCTGTCACCATGAGCACTGTCACCATTGTGAGTATCACAATGTGCACTGTCACCATGGGCACTGGCACAATGTCGTGTGTCACCTTGAGCAATGTCACCATGGGAAATGTAACCGTGAGATGTGTCACCATAGGCAATGTCACCATGGGCTATGTCACCATGGGAAATGCCATTTTGCACACTGTCACCATGGGTACTGCAACCATGAGTACTGTCACCATTGGCAGTATGACCATGTGCACTGTCACCATGGGCACTATCACCATGACAACTCTCAGCGTGAGCACTGTCACTGTGGGAACTGGCATTGTGTGCAATTCCACCATGGGCAATGTCACCATGGGCTCTATCACTGTGAGCACTGTCAATATAAGCACGTCAACATGAGCCCTGTCACCATGGGCAATGTCACCGTGAGAAGTGTCACTATAGGCGATGTCACCGTGGGCACTGTCACCATGGTCACTGCCACCACTGTCACTGTCATTTTGAGCACTGTCACCATGGGTATTGCAACCATGAGCACTGTCACCATGAGCACTGTCACCATTGCGATTATCACCATGTGTACTGTCACCATGGGCACTATCACAATGAGAACTGTCAGCGTGGGCACTGTCACTGTTGGCAAGGGCACCGTGGGCACTTCCACCATGGGCAATGTCACCATGGGCACTATCACTGTGAGCACTGTCAACATGAGCACGTCACCATGGGCACTGTCAACATGGGTACTATCTCGAAGGTCAATGTCACCATGAGCATTGTCAGGATGGGCAACTTCACCGTGAGCACTGTCACCAATGGCACTATCACCATGAGTAATGTCACTGTGGGCCGTGTCACCAGGGGCACTATCACCATGGTTAATGTTATCATTGGCACTTTCCCCATGAGCACTGTCACCCTGGGCACTGTCATCATGGGCACGGTCACCGTGAGCACTATCTCCATGAGCACAGCCACTGTGAACACCATCACCATAATCACTGGCCTCATCGGTACTGTCACCATGAGCACTGCCACAATGAGCACTGTCAGCATGGGTACTTCCCCCATGAGCACTGTCACTATGAGAACTGCTAGCATGGGTATTTTCACCATGAGTACTGTCACCCTCTGTATTGTCACCATTTGCACTGTCACCATCAGGACTATTACCGTGAGTGCTATCACCGTGAGATCTCTCACCATGGTCACTGTCACCATGGCACCTTGCACAATGCGTGCTGTCAACATGAGTGCTGTCACCATTGGCACTATCACCGTGAGCATTCTCACTGTGGTCAGAGTCAACATGGGCTCTGTCACCATGAGCACTGTCACCATAGGCAATGTCACCATGGTCAGTGTCACCATGAGCAATGTCTCCATGGGCACTCCTACAGTGGGCACTGTCACTGTGCGAAATGTCACCATGGTTACTGCCACTATGAGCAGTGTCTCTGTGAGTACTGTCAGCATGGGTTTTTACCGTGAGCACTGTCACCATGAGCCCTGTCACCATTTTTCAGTGCCACCATGTGCACTACCACCATGTGCACTCTCACCATGGGCACTATCACCGATAACACTGTCACCATAAGTACTGTCTGCATGGGCACTGTCACCAAGGGCACGGCCAACATGTGACCTGTAACCATTGTCAGTGTCACTGTGAGAAGTGTCACCATGGGAATTAACAACATAGGCACTCTCATCATGAGCACTGTCACCATGAGCACTGACACCACGAGCACTGTCACCCAGGGCAGTGCCACCATGAGCACTGTCACCATAACTGTTGCTATGAGAATTGTAACCATGGGCAATTTCTCAATGAGTAATGTCACCATGTGTATTTTCACCTTGGGCACTCTCAAAGTAAACAGTATTACCATGAGCACTTTCACTGTGAACACTGTCACCATGGGCACTGGCACAATGTGGTGTGTCACCATGAGCCATATCACCATGGGAAATGTCACCGTGAGAAGTGTCACCATAGGCAATGTCACCATGGGCAATGTCACCATGGGATCTGCCATTTTGAGCACTGTCACCATGGGTACTGCAACCATGAGTACTGTCACCATGAGTAATTTAACCATTGGCAGTATGACCATGTGCACTGTCACCATGGGCACTATCACCATGACAACTCTCAGCGTGAGCACTGTCACTGTTGGAAATGGCATTGTGTGCAATTCCACCATGGGCAATGTCACCATGGACATTATCGCTGTGAGCACTGTCAATATGAGCACGTCAACATGAGCCCTGTCACCATGGGCAATGTCACTGTGAGAAGTGTCACTATAGGCAATGTCACCGTGGGCACTGTCACCATGGTCACTGCCACCACTGTCACTGTCATTTTGAGCACTGTCACCATGGGTAATGCAACCATGAGCGCTGTCACCATGAGCACTGTCACCATTGCAAGTATCACCATGTGCACTGTCACCATGGGCACTATCACAATGAGAACTGTCAGCATGGGCACTGTCACTCTTGGCAATGTCACCATGGGCACTATCACTTTGAGCACTGTCAACATGAGCACGTCACCATGGGCACTGTCAACATGGGTACTATCTCGAAGGTCAATGTCACCATGAGCATTGTCAGGATGGGCAACTTCACCGTGAGCACTGTCACCAATGGCACTATCACCATGAGCAATGTCACTGTGGGCCGTGTCACCAGGGGCACTATCACCATGGTTAATGTTATCATTGGCACTTTCCCCGTGAGCACTGTCACCCTGGGCACTGTCATCATGGGCACGGTCACCGTGAGCACTATCTCCATGAGCACAGCCACTGTGAACACCATCACCATAATCACTGGCCTCATCGGTACTGTCACCATGAGCACTGCCACAATGAGCACTGTCAGCATGGGTACTTCCCCCATGAGCACTGTCACTATGAGAACTGCTACCATGGGTATTTTCACCATGAGTACTGTCACCCTCTGTATTGTCACCATTTGCACTGTCACCATCAGGACTATTACCGTGAGTGCTATCACCGTGAGATCTCTCACCATGGTCACTGTCACCATGGCACCTTGCACAATGCGTGCTGTCAACATGAGTGCTGTCACCATTGGCACTATCACCGTGAGCATTCTCACTGTGGTCAGAGTCAACATGGGCTCTGTCACCATGAGCACTGTCACCATAGGCAATGTCACCATGGTCAGTGTCACCATGAGCAATGTCTCCATGGGCACTCCTACAGTGGGCACTGTCACTGTGCGAAATGTCACCATGGTTACTGCCACTATGAGCAGTGTCTCTGTGAGTACTGTCAGCATGGGTTTTTACCGCGAGCACTGTCACCATGAGCCCTGTCACCATTTTTCAGTGCCACCATGTGCACTACCACCATGTGCACTCTCACCATGGGCACTATCACCGATAACACTGTCACCATAAGTACTGTCTGCATGGGCACTGTCACCAAGGGCACGGCCAACATGTGACCTGTAACCATTGTCAGTGTCACTGTGAGAAGTGTCACCATGGGAATTAACAACATAGGCACTCTCATCTTGAGCACTGTCACCATGAGCACTGACACCACGAGCACTGTCACCCAGGGCAGTGCCACCATGAGCACTGTCACCACAACTGTTGCTATGAGAATTGTAACCATGGGCAATTTCTCAATGAGTAATGTCACCATGTGTATTTTCACCTTGGGCACTCTCAAAGTAAACAGTATTACCATGAGCACTTTCACTGTGAACACTGTCACCATGGGCACTGGCACAATGTGCTGTGTCACCATGAGCCATGTCACCATGGGAAATGTCACCGTGAGAAGTGTCACCATAGGCAATGTCACCATGGGCAATGTCACCATGGGAACTACCATTTTGAGCACTGTCACCATGGGTACTACAACCATGAGTACTGTCACCATGAGTAATTTAACCATTGGCAGTATGACCATGTGCACTGTCACCATGGGCACTATCACCATGACAACTCTCAGCGTGAGCACTGTCACTGTTGGAAATGGCATTGTGTGCAATTCCACCATGGGCAATGTCACCATGGACATTATCGCTGTGAGCACTGTCAATATGAGCACATCAACATGAGCCCTGTCACCATGGGCAATGTCACTGTGAGAAGTGTCACTATAGGCAATGTCACCGTGGGCACTGTCACCATGGTCACTGCCACCACTGTCACTGTCATTTTGAGCACTGTCACCATGGGTACTGCAACCATGAGTGCTGTCACCATGAGCACTGTCACCATTGCAAGTATCACCATGTGCACTGTCACCATGGGCACTATCACAATGAGAACTGTCAGCATGGGCACTGTCACTCTTGGCAATGTCACCATGGGCACTATCACTTTGAGCACTGTCAACATGAGCACGTCACCATGGGCACTGTCAACATGGGTACTATCTCGAAGGTCAATGTCACCATGAGCATTGTCAGGATGGGCAACTTCACCGTGAGCACTGTCACCAATGGCACTATCACCATGAGCAATGTCACTGTGGGCCGTGTCACCAGGGGCACTATCACCATGGTTAATGTTATCATTGGCAATTTCCCCGTGAGCACTGTCACCCTGGGCACTGTCATCATGGGCACGGTCACCGTGAGCACTATCTCCATGAGCACAGCCACTGTGAACACCATCACCATAATAACTGGCCTCATCGGTACTGTCACCATGAGCACTGCCACAATGAGCACTGTCAGCATGGGCACATCCCCCATGAGCACTGTTACTATGAGAACTGATACCATGGGTATTTTCACCATGTGTACTGTCACCCTGTGTATTGTCACCATTTGCACTGTCACCATGAGGACTATTACCGTGAGCGCTATCACCGTGAGATCTCTCACCATGGTCACTGTCACCATGGCACCTTGCACAATGGGGGCTGTCAACATGAGTGCTGGCACCATTGGCACTATCACTGTGAGCATTCTCACTGTGGTCAGTGTCACCATGGGCACTGTCACCATGAGCACTGTCACCATAGGCAATGTCACCATGGTCAGTGTCACCATGAGCACTGTCAACATGGGCACTCATACAGTGGGCACTGTCACTGTGAGCACTGTCACCTTGGGTACTGCCACCATGAGCGCTGTCACCATGAGCACTGTCACCATTGTGAGTTTCACAATGTGCACTGTCACCATGGGCACTGGCACAATGTCGTGTGTCACCTTGAGCAATGTCACCATGGGAAATGTCACCGTGAGATGTGTCACCATAGGCAATGTCACCATGGGCTATGTCACCATGGGAAATGCCATTTTGCACACTGTCACCATGGGTACTGCAACCATGAGTACTGTCACCATTGGCAGTATGACCATGTGCACTGTCACCATGGGCACTATCACCATGACAACTCTCAGCGTGAGCACTGTCACTGTGGGAACTGGCATTGTGTGCAATTCCACCATGGGCAATGTCACCATGGGCACTATCACTGTGAGCACTGTCAATATGAGCACGTCAACATGAGCCCTGTCACCATTGGCAATGTCACCGTGAGAAGTGTCACTATAGGCAATGTCAACATGGGCACTGTCACCATGGTCACTGCCACCACTGTAACTGTCATTTTGAGCAGTCACCATGGGTACTGCAACCATGAGCGCTGTCACCATGAGCACTGTCACCATTGCAAGTATCACCATGTGCACTGTCACCAAGGGCACTATCACAATGAGAACTGTCAGCATGGGCACTGTCACTCTTGGCAATGTCACCATGGGCACTATCACTTTGAGCACTGTCAACATGAGCACGTCACCATGGGCACTGTCAACATGGGTACTATCTCGAAGGTCAATGTCACCATGAGCATTGTCAGGATGGGCAACTTCACCGTGAGCACTGTCACCAATGGCACTATCACCATGAGTAATGTCACTGTGGGCCGTGTCACCAGGGGCACTATCACCATGGTTAATGTTATCATTGGCACTTTCCCCATGAGCACTGTCACCCTGGGCACTGTCATCATGGGCACGGTCACCGTGAGCACTATCTCCATGAGCACAGCCACTGTGAACACCATCACCATAATCACTGGCCTCATCGGTACTGTCACCATGAGCACTGCCACAATGAGCACTGTCAGCATGGGTACTTCCCCCATGAGCACTGTCACTATGAGAACTGCTAGCATGGGTAATTTCACCATGAGTACTGTCACCCTCTGTATTGTCACCATTTGCACTGTCACCATCAGGACTATTACCGTGAGTGCTATCACCGTGAGATCTCTCACCATGGTCACTGTCACCATGGCACCTTGCACAATGCGTGCTGTCAACATGAGTGCTGTCACCATTGGCACTATCACCGTGAGCATTCTCACTGTGGTCAGAGTCAACATGGGCTCTGTCACCATGAGCACTGTCACCATAGGCAATGTCACCATGGTCAGTGTCACCATGAGCAATGTCTCCATGGGCACTCCTACAGTGGGCACTGTCACTGTGCGAAATGTCACCATGGTTACTGCCACTATGAGCAGTGTCTCTGTGAGTACTGTCAGCATGGGTTTTTACCGTGAGCACTGTCACCATGAGCCCTGTCACCATTTTTCAGTGCCACCATGTGCACTACCACCATGTGCACTCTCACCATGGGCACTATCACCGATAACACTGTCACCATAAGTACTGTCTGCATGGGCACTGTCACCAAGGGCACGGCCAACATGTGACCTGTAACCATTGTCAGTGTCACTGTGAGAAGTGTCACCATGGGAATTAACAACATAGGCACTCTCATCTTGAGCACTGTCACCATGAGCACTGACACCACGAGCACTGTCACCCAGGGCAGTGCCACCATGAGCACTGTCACCATAACTGTTGCTATGAGAATTGTAACCATGGGCAATTTCTCAATGAGTAATGTCACCATGTGTATTTTCACCTTGGGCACTCTCAAAGTAAACAGTATTACCATGAGCACTTTCACTGTGAACACTGTCACCATGGGCACTGGCACAATGTGGTGTGTCACCATGAGCCATGTCACCATGGGCAATGTCACCATGGGAACTGCCATTTTGAGCACTGTCACCATGGGTACTGCAACCATGAGTACTGTCACCATGAGTAATTTAACCATTGGCAGTATGACCATGTGCACTGTCACCATGGGCACTATCACCATGACAACTCTCAGCGTGAGCACTGTCACTGTTGGAAATGGCATTGTGTGCAATTCCACCATGGGCAATGTCACCATGGACATTATCGCTGTGAGCACTGTCAATATGAGCACGTCAACATGAGCCCTGTCACCATGGGCAATGTCACTGTGAGAAGTGTCACTATAGGCAATGTCACCGTGGGCACTGTCACCATGGTCACTGCCACCACTGTCACTGTCATTTTGAGCACTGTCACCATGGGTACTGCAACCATGAGCGCTGTCACCATGAGCACTGTCACCATTGCAAGTATCACCATGTGCACTGTCACCATGGGCACTATCACAATGAGAACTGTCAGCATGGGCACTGTCACTCTTGGCAATGTCACCATGGGCACTATCACTTTGAGCACTGTCAACATGAGCACGTCACCATGGGCACTGTCAACATGGGTACTATCTCGAAGGTCAATGTCACCATGAGCATTGTCAGGATGGGCAACTTCACCGTGAGCACTGTCACCAATGGCACTATCACCATGAGCAATGTCACTGTGGGCCGTGTCACCAGGGGCACTATCACCATGGTTAATGTTATCATTGGCACTTTCCCCGTGAGCACTGTCACCCTGGGCACTGTCATCATGGGCACGGTCACCGTGAGCACTATCTCCATGAGCACAGCCACTGTGAACACCATCACCATAATCACTGGCCTCATCGGTACTGTCACCATGAGCACTGCCACAATGAGCACTGTCAGCATGGGCACTTCCCCAATGAGCACTGTCACTATGAGAACTGCTACCATGGGTATTTTCACCATGTGTACTGTCACCCTGTGTATTGTCACCATTTGCACTGTCACCATGAGGACTATTACCGTGAGCGCTATCACCGTGAGATCTCTCACCATGGTCACTGTCACCATGGCACTTTGCACAATGGGGGCTGTCAACATGAGTGCTGGCACCATTGGCACTATCACTGTGAGCATTCTCACTGTGGTCAGTGTCACCATGGGCACTGTCACCATGAGCACTGTCACCATAGGCAATGTCACCATGGTCAGTGTCACCATGAGCACTGTCAACATGGGCACTCATACAGTGGGCACTGTCACTGTGAGCACTGTCACCTTGGGTACTGCCACCATGAGCGCTGTCACGATGAGCACTGTCACCATTGCGAGTATCACAATGTGCACTGTCACCATGGGCACTGGCACAATGTCGTGTGTCACCTTGAGCAATGTCACCATGGGAAATGTCACCGTGAGATGTGTCACCATAGGCAATGTCACCATGGGAAATGCCATTTTGCACACTGTCACCATGGGTACTGCAACCATGAGTACTGTCACCATTGGCAGTATGACCATGTGCACTGTCACCATGGGCACTATCACCATGACAACTCTCAGCGTGAGCACTGTCACTGTGGGAACTGGCATTGTGTGCAATTCCACCATGGGCAATGTCACCATGGGCACTATCACTGTGAGCACTGTCAATATAAGCACGTCAACATGAGCCCTGTCACCATTGGCAATGTCACCGTGAGAAGTGTCACTATAGGCGATGTCACCGTGGGCACTGTCACCATGGTCACTGCCACCACTGTCACTGTCATTTTGAGCACTGTCACCATGGGTATTGCAACCATGAGCACTGTCACCATGAGCACTGTCACCATTGCGATTATCACCATGTGTACTGTCACCATGGGCACTATCACAATGAGAACTGTCAGCGTGGGCACTGTCACTGTTGGCAAGGGCACCGTGGGCACTTCCACCATGGGCAATGTCACCATGGGCACTATCACTGTGAGCACTGTCAACATGAGCACGTCACCATGAGCACTGTCAACATGGGTACTATCTCGAAGGGCAATGTCACCATGAGCATTGTCAGGAAGGGCAATTTCACCATGAGCACTGTCACCAAAGGCACTATCACCATGAGCAATGTCACTGTGGGCCGTGTCACCAGGGGCACTATCACCATGGTTAATGTTATCATTGGCACTTTCCCCGTGAGCACTGTCACCCTGGGCACTGTCATCATGGGCACGGTCACCGTGAGCACTATCCCCATGAGCACAGCCACTGTGAACACCATCACCATAATCACTGGCCTCATCGGTACTGTCACCATGAGCACTGCCACAATGAGAACTGTCATCATGGGCACT
This sequence comes from Mesoplodon mirus, assembly GCF_964341445.2. Lineage (NCBI taxonomy): Eukaryota > Metazoa > Chordata > Mammalia > Artiodactyla > Ziphiidae > Mesoplodon > Mesoplodon mirus. Next base: position 113,715,207 of record NC_138976.1, on the reverse strand, counting down.
TCCCCCATGAGCACTGTCACTATGAGAACTGCTAGCATGGGTATTTTCACCATGAGTACTGTCACCCTCTGTATTGTCACCATTTGCACTGTCACCATCAGGACTATTACCGTGAGTGCTATCACCATGAGATCTCTCACCATGGTCACTGTCACCATGGCACCTTGCACAATGCGTGCTGTCAAAATGAGTGCTGTCACCATTGGCACTATCACCGTGAGCATTCTCACTGTGGTCAGAGTCAACATGGGCTCTGTCACCATGAGCACTGTCACCATAGGCAATGTCACCGTGGTCAGTGTCACCATGAGCAATGTCTCCATGGGCACTCCTACAGTGGGCACTGTCACTGTGCGAACTGTCACCATGGTTACTGCCACTATGAGCAGTGTCTCTGTGAGTACTGTCAGCATGGGTTTTTACCGTGAGCACTGTCACCATGAGCCCTGTCACCATTTTTCAGTGCCACCATGTGCACTACCACCATGTGCACTCTCACCATGGGCACTATCACCGATAACACTGTCACCATAAGTACTGTCTGCATGGGCACTGTCACCAAGGGCACGGCCAACATGTGACCTGTAACCATTGTCAGTGTCACTGTGAGAAGTGTCACCATGGGAATTAACAACATAGGCACTCTCATCATGAGCACTGTCACCATGAGCACTGACACCACGAGCACTGTCACCCAGGGCAGTGCCACCATGAGCACTGTCACCACAACTGTTGCTATGAGAATTGTAACCATGGGCAATTTCTCAATGAGTAATGTCACCATGTGTATTTTCACCTTGGGCACTCTCAAAGTAAACAGTATTACCATGAGCACCTTCACTGTGAACACTGTCACCATGGGCACTAGCACAATGTGGTGTGTCACCATGAGCCATGTCACCATGGGAAATGTCACCGTGAGAAGTGTCACCATAGGCAATGTCACCATGGGCGATGTCACCATGGGAACTGCCATTTTGAGCACTGTCACCATGGGTACTGCAACCATGAGTACTGTCACCATGAGTAATTTAACCATTGGCAGTATGACCATGTGCACTGTCACCATGGGCACTATCACCATGACAACTCTCAGCGTGAGCACTGTCACTGTTGGAAATGGCATTGTGTGCAATTCCACCATGGGCAATGTCACCATGGACATTATCGCTGTGAGCACTGTCAATATGAGCACGTCAACATGAGCCCTGTCACCATGGGCAATGTCACTGTGAGAAGTGTCACTATAGGCAATGTCACCGTGGGCACTGTCACCATGGTCACTGCCACCACTGTCACTGTCATTTTGAGCACTGTCACCATGGGTACTGCAACCATGAGCGCTGTCACCATGAGCACTGTCACCATTGCAAGTATCACCATGTGCACTGTCACCATGGGCACTATCACAATGAGAACTGTCAGCATGGGCACTGTCACTCTTGGCAATGTCACCATGGGCACTATCACTTTGAGCACTGTCAACATGAGCACGTCACCATGGGCACTGTCAACATGGGTACTATCTCGAAGGTCAATGTCACCATGAGCATTGTCAGGATGGGCAACTTCACCGTGAGCACTGTCACCAATGGCACTATCACCATGAGCAATGTCACTGTGGGCCGTGTCACCAGGGGCACTATCACCATGGTTAATGTTATCATTGGCAATTTCCCCGTGAGCACTGTCACCCTGGGCACTGTCATCATGGGCACGGTCACCGTGAGCACTATCTCCATGAGCACAGCCACTGTGAACACCATCACCATAATCACTGGCCTCATCGGTACTGTCACCATGAGCACTGCCACAATGAGCACTGTCAGCATGGGCACATCCCCCATGAGCACTGTCACTATGAGAACTGCTACCATGGGTATTTTCACCATGTGTACTGTCACCCTGTGTATTGTCACCATTTGCACTGTCACCATGAGGACTATTACCGTGAGCGCTATCACCATGAGATCTCTCACCATGGTCACTGTCACCATGGCACCTTGCACAATGCGTGCTGTCAACATGAGTGCTGGCACCATTGGCACTGTCACTGTGAGCATTCTCACTGTGGTCAGTGTCACCATGGGCACTGTCACCATGAGCACTCTCACCATAGGCAATGTCACCATGGTCAGTGTCACCATGAGCACTGTCAACATGGGCACTCATACAGTGGGCACTGTCACTGTGAGCACTGTCACCTTGGGTACTGCCACCATGAGCGCTGTCACCATGAGCACTGTCACCATTGTGAGTATCACAATGTGCACTGTCACCATGGGCACTGGCACAATGTCGTGTGTCACCTTGAGCAATGTCACCATGGGAAATGTAACCGTGAGATGTGTCACCATAGGCAATGTCACCATGGGCTATGTCACCATGGGAAATGCCATTTTGCACACTGTCACCATGGGTACTGCAACCATGAGTACTGTCACCATTGGCAGTATGACCATGTGCACTGTCACCATGGGCACTATCACCATGACAACTCTCAGCGTGAGCACTGTCACTGTGGGAACTGGCATTGTGTGCAATTCCACCATGGGCAATGTCACCATGGGCTCTATCACTGTGAGCACTGTCAATATAAGCACGTCAACATGAGCCCTGTCACCATGGGCAATGTCACCGTGAGAAGTGTCACTATAGGCGATGTCACCGTGGGCACTGTCACCATGGTCACTGCCACCACTGTCACTGTCATTTTGAGCACTGTCACCATGGGTATTGCAACCATGAGCACTGTCACCATGAGCACTGTCACCATTGCGATTATCACCATGTGTACTGTCACCATGGGCACTATCACAATGAGAACTGTCAGCGTGGGCACTGTCACTGTTGGCAAGGGCACCGTGGGCACTTCCACCATGGGCAATGTCACCATGGGCACTATCACTGTGAGCACTGTCAACATGAGCACGTCACCATGGGCACTGTCAACATGGGTACTATCTCGAAGGTCAATGTCACCATGAGCATTGTCAGGATGGGCAACTTCACCGTGAGCACTGTCACCAATGGCACTATCACCATGAGTAATGTCACTGTGGGCCGTGTCACCAGGGGCACTATCACCATGGTTAATGTTATCATTGGCACTTTCCCCATGAGCACTGTCACCCTGGGCACTGTCATCATGGGCACGGTCACCGTGAGCACTATCTCCATGAGCACAGCCACTGTGAACACCATCACCATAATCACTGGCCTCATCGGTACTGTCACCATGAGCACTGCCACAATGAGCACTGTCAGCATGGGTACTTCCCCCATGAGCACTGTCACTATGAGAACTGCTAGCATGGGTATTTTCACCATGAGTACTGTCACCCTCTGTATTGTCACCATTTGCACTGTCACCATCAGGACTATTACCGTGAGTGCTATCACCGTGAGATCTCTCACCATGGTCACTGTCACCATGGCACCTTGCACAATGCGTGCTGTCACCATTGGCACTATCACCGTGAGCATTCTCACTGTGGTCAGAGTCAACATGGGCTCTGTCACCATGAGCACTGTCACCATAGGCAATGTCACCATGGTCAGTGTCACCATGAGCAATGTCTCCATGGGCACTCCTACAGTGGGCACTGTCACTGTGCGAAATGTCACCATGGTTACTGCCACTATGAGCAGTGTCTCTTTGAGTACTGTCAGCATGGGTTTTTACCGTGAGCACTGTCACCATGAGCCCTGTCACCATTTTTCAGTGCCACCATGTGCACTACCACCATGTGCACTCTCACCATGGGCACTATCACCGATAACACTGTCACCATAAGTACTGTCTGCATGGGCACTGTCACCAAGGGCACGGCCAACATGTGACCTGTAACCATTGTCAGTGTCACTGTGAGAAGTGTCACCATGGGAATTAACAACATAGGCACTCTCATCATGAGCACTGTCACCATGAGCACTGACACCACGAGCACTGTCACCCAGGGCAGTGCCACCATGAGCACTGTCACCATAACTGTTGCTATGAGAATTGTAACCAAGGGCAATTTCTCAATGAGTAATGTCACCATGTGTATTTTCACCTTGGGCACTCTCAAAGTAAACAGTATTACCATGAGCACTTTCACTGTGAACACTGTCACCATGGGCACTGGCACAATGTGGTGTGTCACCATGAGCCATATCACCATGGGAAATGTCACCGTGAGAAGTGTCACCATAGGCAATGTCACCATGGGCAATGTCACCATGGGATCTGCCATTTTGAGCACTGTCACCATGGGTACTGCAACCATGAGTACTGTCACCATGAGTAATTTAACCATTGGCAGTATGACCATGTGCACTGTCACCATGGGCACTATCACCATGACAACTCTCAGCGTGAGCACTGTCACTGTTGGAAATGGCATTGTGTGCAATTCCACCATGGGCAATGTCACCATGGACATTATCGCTGTGAGCACTGTCAATATGAGCACGTCAACATGAGCCCTGTCACCATGGGCAATGTCACTGTGAGAAGTGTCACTATAGGCAATGTCACCGTGGGCACTGTCACCATGGTCACTGCCACCACTGTCACTGTCATTTTGAGCACTGTCACCATGGGTAATGCAACCATGAGCGCTGTCACCATGAGCACTGTCACCATTGCAAGTATCACCATGTGCACTGTCACCATGGGCACTATCACAATGAGAACTGTCAGCATGGGCACTGTCACTCTTGGCAATGTCACCATGGGCACTATCACTTTGAGCACTGTCAACATGAGCACGTCACCATGGGCACTGTCAACATGGGTACTATCTCGAAGGTCAATGTCACCATGAGCATTGTCAGGATGGGCAACTTCACCGTGAGCACTGTCACCAATGGCACTATCACCATGAGCAATGTCACTGTGGGCCGTGTCACCAGGGGCACTATCACCATGGTTAATGTTATCATTGGCACTTTCCCCGTGAGCACTGTCACCCTGGGCACTGTCATCATGGGCACGGTCACCGTGAGCACTATCTCTATGAGCACAGCCACTGTGAACACCATCACCATAATCACTGGCCTCATCGGTACTGTCACCATGAGCACTGCCACAATGAGCACTGTCAGCATGGGTACTTCCCCCATGAGCACTGTCACTATGAGAACTGCTACCATGGGTATTTTCACCATGAGTACTGTCACCCTCTGTATTGTCACCATTTGCACTGTCACCATCAGGACTATTACCGTGAGTGCTATCACCGTGAGATCTCTCTCCATGGTCACTGTCACCATGGCACCTTGCACAATGCGTGCTGTCAACATGAGTGCTGTCACCATTGGCACTATCACCGTGAGCATTCTCACTGTGGTCAGAGTCAACATGGGCTCTGTCACCATGAGCACTGTCACCATAGGCAATGTCACCATGGTCAGTGTCACCATGAGCAATGTCTCCATGGGCACTCCTACAGTGGGCACTGTCACTGTGCGAAATGTCACCATGGTTACTGCCACTATGAGCAGTGTCTCTGTGAGTACTGTCAGCATGGGTTTTTACCGCGAGCACTGTCACCATGAGCCCTGTCACCATTTTTCAGTGCCACCATGTGCACTACCACCATGTGCACTCTCACCATGGGCACTATCACCGATAACACTGTCACCATAAGTACTGTCTGCATGGGCACTGTCACCAAGGGCACGGCCAACATGTGACCTGTAACCATTGTCAGTGTCACTGTGAGAAGTGTCACCATGGGAATTAACAACATAGGCACTCTCATCTTGAGCACTGTCACCATGAGCACTGACACCACGAGCACTGTCACCCAGGGCAGTGCCACCATGAGCACTGTCACCATAACTGTTGCTATGAGAATTGTAACCATGGTCAATTTCTCAATGAGTAATGTCACCATGTGTATTTTCACCTTGGGCACTCTCAAAGTAAACAGTATTACCATGAGCACTTTCACTGTGAACACTGTCACCATGGGCACTGGCACAATGTGGTGTGTCACCATGAGCCATATCACCATGGGAAATGTCACCGTGAGAAGTGTCACCATAGGCAATGTCACCATGGGCAATGTCACCATGGGAACTGCCATTTTGAGCACTGTCACCATGGGTACTGCAACCATGAGTACTGTCACCATGAGTAATTTAACCATTGGCAGTATGACCATGTGCACTGTCACCATGGGCACTATCACCATGACAACTCTCAGCGTGAGCACTGTCACTGTTGGAAATGGCATTGTGTGCAATTCCACCATGGGCAATGTCACCATGGACATTATCGCTGTGAGCACTGTCAATATGTGCACGTCAACATGAGCCCTGTCACCATGGGCAATGTCACTGTGAGAAGTGTCACTATAGGCAATGTCACCGTGGGCACTGTCACCATGGTCACTGCCACCACTGTCACTGTCATTTTGAGCACTGTCACCATGGGTACTGCAACCATGAGCGCTGTCACCATGAGCACTGTCACCATTGCAAGTATCACCATGTGCACTGTCACCATGGGCACTATCACAATGAGAACTGTCAGCATGGGCACTGTCACTCTTGGCAATGTCACCATGGGCACTATCACTTTGAGCACTGTCAACATGAGCACGTCACCATGGGCACTGTCAACATGGGTACTATCTCGAAGGTCAATGTCACCATGAGCATTGTCAGGATGGGCAACTTCACCGTGAGCACTGTCACCAATGGCACTATCACCATGAGCAATGTCACTGTGGGCCGTGTCACCAGGGGCACTATCACCATGGTTAATGTTATCATTGGCACTTTCCCCGTGAGCACTGTCACCCTGGGCACTGTCATCATGGGCACGGTCACCGTGAGCACTATCTCCATGAGCACAGCCACTGTGAACACCATCACCATAATCACTGGCCTCATCGGTACTGTCACCATGAGCACTGCCACAATGAGCACTGTCAGCATGGGTACTTCCCCCATGAGCACTGTCACTATGAGAACTGCTAGCATGGGTAATTTCACCATGAGTACTGTCACCCTCTGTATTGTCACCATTTGCACTGTCACCATCAGGACTATTACCGTGAGTGCTATCACCGTGAGATCTCTCACCATGGTCACTGTCACCATGGCACCTTGCACAATGCGTGCTGTCAACATGAGTGCTGTCACCATTGGCACTATCACCATGAGCATTCTCACTGTGTTCAGAGTCAACATGGGCACTGTCACCATGAGCACTGTCACCATAGGCAATGTCACCATGGTCAGTGTCACCATGAGCACTGTCAACATGGGCACTCATAAAGTGGGCACTGTCACTGTGAGCACTGTCACCTTGGGTACTGCCACCATGAGCGCTGTCACGATGAGCACTGTCACCATTGCGAGTATCCCAATGTGCACTGTCACCATGGGCACTGGCACAATGTCGTGTGTCACCTTGAGCAATGTCACCATGGGAAATGTCACCGTGAGATGTGTCACCATAGGCAATGTCACCATGGGCAATGTCACCATGGGAAATGCCATTTTGCACACTGTCACCATGGGTACTGCAACCATGAGTACTGTCACCATTGGCAGTATGACCATGTGCACTGTCACCGTGGGCACTATCACCATGACAACTCTCAGCGTGAGCACTGTCACTGTGGGAACTGGCATTGTGTGCAATTCCACCATGGGCAATGTCACCATGGGCACTATCACTGTGAGCACTGTCAATATAAGCACGTCAACATGAGCCCTGTCACCATTGGCAATGTCACCGTGAGAAGTGTCACTATAGGCGATGTCACCGTGGGCACTGTCACCATGGTCACTGCCACCACTGTCACTGTCATTTTGAGCACTGTCACCATGGGTATTGCAACCATGAGCACTGTCACCATGAGCACTGTCACCATTGCGATTATCACCATGTGTACTGTCACCATGGGCACTATCACAATGAGAACTGTCAGCGTGGGCACTGTCACTGTTGGCAAGGGCACCGTGGGCACTTCCACCATGGGCAATGTCACCATGGGCACTATCACTGTGAGCACTGTCAACATGAGCACGTCACCATGAGCACTGTCAACATGGGTACTATCTCAAAGGGCAATGTCACCATGAGCATTGTCAGGAAGGGCAATTTCACCATGAGCACTGTCACCAAAGGCACTATCACCATGAGCAATGTCACTGTGGGCCGTGTCACCAGGGGCACTATCACCATGGTTAATGTTATCATTGGCACTTTCCCCGTGAGCACTGTCACCCTGGGCACTGTCATCATGGGCACGGTCACCGTGAGCACTATCCCCATGAGCACAGCCACTGTGAACACCATCACCATAATCACTGGCCTCATCGGTACTGTCACCATGAGCACTGCCACAATGAGAACTGTCATCATGGGCACTTCCCCCATGAGCACTGTCACTATGAGAACTGCTAGCATGGGTATTTTCACCATGAGTACTGTCACCCTCTGAATTGTCACCATTTGCACTGTCACCATCAGGACTATTACCGTGAGTGCTATCACCATGAGATCTCTCACCATGGTCACTGTCACCATGGCACCTTGCACAATGCGTGCTGTCAACATGAGTGCTGTCACCATTGGCACTATCACCGTGAGCATTCTCACTGTGGTCAGAGTCAACATGGGCTCTGTCACCATGAGCACTGTCACCATAGGCAATGTCACCGTGGTCAGTGTCACCATGAGCAATGTCTCCATGGGCACTCCTACAGTGGGCACTGTCACTGTGCGAACTGTCACCATGGTTACTGCCACTATGAGCAGTGTCTCTGTGAGTACTGTCAGCATGGGTTTTTACCGTGAGCACTGTCACCATGAGCCCTGTCACCATTTTTCAGTGCCACCATGTGCACTACCACCATGTGCACTCTCACCATGGGCACTATCACCGATAACACTGTCACCATAAGTACTGTCTGCATGGGCACTGTCACCAAGGGCACGGCCAACATGTGACCTGTAACCATTGTCAGTGTCACTGTGAGAAGTGTCACCATGGGAATTAACAACATAGGCACTCTCATCATGAGCACTGTCACCATGAGCACTGACACCACGAGCACTGTCACCCAGGGCAGTGCCACCATGAGCACTGTCACCACAACTGTTGCTATGAGAATTGTAACCATGGGCAATTTCTCAATGAGTAATGTCACCATGTGTATTTTCACCTTGGGCACTCTCAAAGTAAACAGTATTACCATGAGCACCTTCACTGTGAACACTGTCACCATGGGCACTGGCACAATGTGGTGTGTCACCATGAGCCATGTCACCATGGGAAATGTCACCGTGAGAAGTGTCACCATAGGCAATGTCACCATGGGCAATGTCACCATGGGAACTGCCATTTTGAGCACTGTCACCATGGGTACTGCAACCATGAGTACTGTCACCATGAGTAATTTAACCATTGGCAGTATGACCATGTGCACTGTCACCATGGGCACTATCACCATGACAACTCTCAGCGTGAGCACTGTCACTGTTGGAAATGGCATTGTGTGCAATTCCACCATGGGCAATGTCACCATGGACATTATCGCTGTGAGCACTGTCAATATGAGCACGTCAACATGAGCCCTGTCACCATGGGCAATGTCACTGTGAGAAGTGTCACTATAGGCAATGTCACCGTGGGCACTGTCACCATGGTCACTGCCACCACTGTCACTGTCATTTTGAGCACTGTCACCATGGGTACTGCAACCATGAGCGCTGTCACCATGAGCACTGTCACCATTGCAAGTATCACCATGTGCACTGTCACCATGGGCACTATCACAATGAGAACTGTCAGCATGGGCACTGTCACTCTTGGCAATGTCACCATGGGCACTATCACTTTGAGCACTGTCAACATGAGCACGTCACCATGGGCACTGTCAACATGGGTACTATCTCGAAGGGCAATGTCACCATGAGCATTGTCAGGATGGGCAACTTCACCGTGAGCACTGTCACCAATGGCACTATCACCATGAGCAATGTCACTGTGGGCCGTGTCACCAGGGGCACTATCACCATGGTTAATGTTATCATTGGCAATTTCCCCGTGAGCACTGTCACCCTGGGCACTGTCATCATGGGCACGGTCACCGTGAGCACTATCTCCATGAGCACAGCCACTGTGAACACCATCACCATAATCACTGGCCTCATCGGTACTGTCACCATGAGCACTGCCACAATGAGCACTGTCAGCATGGGCACTTCCCCCATGAGCACTGTCACTATGAGAACTGCTACCATGGGTATTTTCACCATGAGTACTGTCACCCTCTGTATTGTCACCATTTGCACTGTCACCATCAGGACTATTACCGTGAGTGCTATCACCGTGAGATCTCTCACCATGGTCACTGTCACCATGGCACCTTGCACAATGCGTGCTGTCAACATGAGTGCTGTCACCATTGGCACTATCACTGTGAGCATTCTCACTGTGGTCAGAGTCAACATGGGCTCTGTCACCATGAGCACTGTCACCATAGGCAATGTCACCGTGGTCAGTGTCACCATGAGCAATGTCTCCATGGGCACTCCTACAGTGGGCACTGTCACTGTGCGAACTGTCACCATGGTTACTGCCACTATGAGCAGTGTCTCTGTGAGTACTGTCAGCATGGGTTTTTACCGTGAGCACTGTCACCATGAGCCCTGTCACCATTTTCCAGTGCCACCATGTGCACTACCACCATGTGCACTCTCACCATGGGCACTATCACCGATAACACTGTCACCATAAGTACTGTCTGCATGGGCACTGTCACCAAGGGCACGGCCAACATGTGACCTGTAACCATTGTCAGTGTCACTGTGAGAAGTGTCACCATGGGAATTAACAACATAGGCACTCTCATCTTGAGCACTGTCACCATGAGCACTGACACCACGAGCACTGTCACCCAGGGCAGTGCCACCATGAGCACTGTCACCATAACTGTTGCTATGAGAATTGTAACCATGGGCAATTTCTCAATGAGTAATGTCACCATGTGTATTTTCACCTTGGGCACTCTCAAAGTAAACAGTATTACCATGAGCACTTTCACTGTGAACACTGTCACCATGGGCACTGGCACAATGTGGTGTGTCACCATGAGCCATATCACCATGGGAAATGTCACCGTGAGAAGTGTCACCATAGGCAATGTCACCATGGGCAATGTCACCATGGGAACTGCCATTTTGAGCACTGTCACCATGGGTACTGCAACCATGAGTACTGTCACCATGAGTAATTTAACCATTGGCAGTATGACCATGTGCACTGTCACCATGGGCACTATCACCATGACAACTCTCAGCGTGAGCACTGTCACTGTTGGAAATGGCATTGTGTGCAATTCCACCATGGGCAATGTCACCATGGACATTATCGCTGTGAGCACTGTCAATATGTGCACGTCAACATGAGCCCTGTCACCATGGGCAATGTCACTGTGAGAAGTGTCACTATAGGCAATGTCACCGTGGGCACTGTCACCATGGTCACTGCCACCACTGTCACTGTCATTTTGAGCACTGTCACCATGGGTACTGCAACCATGAGCGCTGTCACCATGAGCACTGTCACCATTGCAAGTATCACCATGTGCACTGTCACCATGGGCACTATCACAATGAGAACTGTCAGCATGGGCACTGTCACTCTTGGCAATGTCACCATGGGCACTATCACTTTGAGCACTGTCAACATGAGCACGTCACCATGGGCACTGTCAACATGGGTACTATCTCGAAGGTCAATGTCACCATGAGCATTGTCAGGATGGGCAACTTCACCGTGAGCACTGTCACCAATGGCACTATCACCATGAGCAATGTCACTGTGGGCCGTGTCACCAGGGGCACTATCACCATGGTTAATGTTATCATTGGCACTTTCCCCGTGAGCACTGTCACCCTGGGCACTGTCATCATGGGCACGGTCACCGTGAGCACTATCTCCATGAGCACAGCCACTGTGAACACCATCACCATAATCACTGGCCTCATCGGTACTGTCACCATGAGCACTGCCACAATGAGCACTGTCAGCATGGGTACTTCCCCCATGAGCACTGTCACTATGAGAACTGCTAGCATGGGTAATTTCACCATGAGTACTGTCACCCTCTGTATTGTCACCATTTGCACTGTCACCATCAGGACTATTACCGTGAGTGCTATCACCGTGAGATCTCTCACCATGGTCACTGTCACCATGGCACCTTGCACAATGCGTGCTGTCAACATGAGTGCTGTCACCATTGGCACTATCACCATGAGCATTCTCACTGTGTTCAGAGTCAACATGGGCACTGTCACCATGAGCACTGTCACCATAGGCAATGTCACCATGGTCAGTGTCACCATGAGCACTGTCAACATGGGCACTCATAAAGTGGGCACTGTCACTGTGAGCACTGTCACCTTGGGTACTGCCACCATGAGCGCTGTCACGATGAGCACTGTCACCATTGCGAGTATCCCAATGTGCACTGTCACCATGGGCACTGGCACAATGTCGTGTGTCACCTTGAGCAATGTCACCATGGGAAATGTCACCGTGAGATGTGTCACCATAGGCAATGTCACCATGGGCAATGTCACCATGGGAAATGCCATTTTGCACACTGTCACCATGGGTACTGCAACCATGAGTACTGTCACCATTGGCAGTATGACCATGTGCACTGTCACCGTGGGCACTATCACCATGACAACTCTCAGCGTGAGCACTGTCACTGTGGGAACTGGCATTGTGTGCAATTCCACCATGGGCAATGTCACCATGGGCACTATCACTGTGAGCACTGTCAATATAAGCACGTCAACATGAGCCCTGTCACCATTGGCAATGTCACCGTGAGAAGTGTCACTATAGGCGATGTCACCGTGGGCACTGTCACCATGGTCACTGCCACCACTGTCACTGTCATTTTGAGCACTGTCACCATGGGTATTGCAACCATGAGCACTGTCACCATGAGCACTGTCACCATTGCGATTATCACCATGTGTACTGTCACCATGGGCACTATCACAATGAGAACTGTCAGCGTGGGCACTGTCACTGTTGGCAAGGGCACCGTGGGCACTTCCACCATGGGCAATGTCACCATGGGCACTATCACTGTGAGCACTGTCAACATGAGCACGTCACCATGAGCACTGTCAACATGGGTACTATCTCAAAGGGCAATGTCACCATGAGCATTGTCAGGAAGGGCAATTTCACCATGAGCACTGTCACCAAAGGCACTATCACCATGAGCAATGTCACTGTGGGCCGTGTCACCAGGGGCACTATCACCATGGTTAATGTTATCATTGGCACTTTCCCCGTGAGCACTGTCACCCTGGGCACTGTCATCATGGGCACGGTCACCGTGAGCACTATCCCCATGAGCACAGCCACTGTGAACACCATCACCATAATCACTGGCCTCATCGGTACTGTCACCATGAGCACTGCCACAATGAGAACTGTCATCATGGGCACTTCCCCCATGAGCACTGTCACTATGAGAACTGCTAGCATGGGTATTTTCACCATGAGTACTGTCACCCTCTGAATTGTCACCATTTGCACTGTCACCATCAGGACTATTACCGTGAGTGCTATCACCATGAGATCTCTCACCATGGTCACTGTCACCATGGCACCTTGCACAATGCGTGCTGTCAACATGAGTGCTGTCACCATTGGCACTATCACCGTGAGCATTCTCACTGTGGTCAGAGTCAACATGGGCTCTGTCACCATGAGCACTGTCACCATAGGCAATGTCACCGTGGTCAGTGTCACCATGAGCAATGTCTCCATGGGCACTCCTACAGTGGGCACTGTCACTGTGCGAACTGTCACCATGGTTACTGCCACTATGAGCAGTGTCTCTGTGAGTACTGTCAGCATGGGTTTTTACCGTGAGCACTGTCACCATGAGCCCTGTCACCATTTTTCAGTGCCACCATGTGCACTACCACCATGTGCACTCTCACCATGGGCACTATCACCGATAACACTGTCACCATAAGTACTGTCTGCATGGGCACTGTCACCAAGGGCACGGCCAACATGTGACCTGTAACCATTGTCAGTGTCACTGTGAGAAGTGTCACCATGGGAATTAACAACATAGGCACTCTCATCATGAGCACTGTCACCATGAGCACTGACACCACGAGCACTGTCACCCAGGGCAGTGCCACCATGAGCACTGTCACCACAACTGTTGCTATGAGAATTGTAACCATGGGCAATTTCTCAATGAGTAATGTCACCATGTGTATTTTCACCTTGGGCACTCTCAAAGTAAACAGTATTACCATGAGCACCTTCACTGTGAACACTGTCACCATGGGCACTGGCACAATGTGGTGTGTCACCATGAGCCATGTCACCATGGGAAATGTCACCGTGAGAAGTGTCACCATAGGCAATGTCACCATGGGCAATGTCACCATGGGAACTGCCATTTTGAGCACTGTCACCATGGGTACTGCAACCATGAGTACTGTCACCATGAGTAATTTAACCATTGGCAGTATGACCATGTGCACTGTCACCATGGGCACTATCACCATGACAACTCTCAGCGTGAGCACTGTCACTGTTGGAAATGGCATTGTGTGCAATTCCACCATGGGCAATGTCACCATGGACATTATCGCTGTGAGCACTGTCAATATGAGCACGTCAACATGAGCCCTGTCACCATGGGCAATGTCACTGTGAGAAGTGTCACTATAGGCAATGTCACCGTGGGCACTGTCACCATGGTCACTGCCACCACTGTCACTGTCATTTTGAGCACTGTCACCATGGGTACTGCAACCATGAGCGCTGTCACCATGAGCACTGTCACCATTGCAAGTATCACCATGTGCACTGTCACCATGGGCACTATCACAATGAGAACTGTCAGCATGGGCACTGTCACTCTTGGCAATGTCACCATGGGCACTATCACTTTGAGCACTGTCAACATGAGCACGTCACCATGGGCACTGTCAACATGGGTACTATCTCGAAGGTCAATGTCACCATGAGCATTGTCAGGATGGGCAACTTCACCGTGAGCACTGTCACCAATGGCACTATCACCATGAGCAATGTCACTGTGGGCCGTGTCACCAGGGGCACTATCACCATGGTTAATGTTATCATTGGCACTTTCCCCGTGAGCACTGTCACCCTGGGCACTGTCATCATGGGCACGGTCACCGTGAGCACTATCTCCATGAGCACAGCCACTGTGAACACCATCACCATAATCACTGGCCTCATCGGTACTGTCACCATGAGCACTGCCACAATGAGCACTGTCAGCATGGGCACTTCCCCCATGAGCACTGTCACTATGAGAACTGCTACCATGGGTATTTTCACCATGAGTACTGTCACCCTCTGTATTGTCACCATTTGCACTGTCACCATCAGGACTATTACCGTGAGTGCTATCACCGTGAGATCTCTCACCATGGTCACTGTCACCATGGCACCTTGCACAATGCGTGCTGTCAACATGAGTGCTGTCACCATTGGCACTATCACTGTGAGCATTCTCACTGTGGTCAGAGTCAACATGGGCTCTGTCACCATGAGCACTGTCACCATAGGCAATGTCACCGTGGTCAGTGTCACCATGAGCAATGTCTCCATGGGCACTCCTACAGTGGGCACTGTCACTGTGCGAACTGTCACCATGGTTACTGCCACTATGAGCAGTGTCTCTGTGAGTACTGTCAGCATGGGTTTTTACCGTGAGCACTGTCACCATGAGCCCTGTCACCATTTTCCAGTGCCACCATGTGCACTACCACCATGTGCACTCTCACCATGGGCACTATCACCGATAACACTGTCACCATAAGTACTGTCTGCATGGGCACTGTCACCAAGGGCACGGCCAACATGTGACCTGTAACCATTCTCAGTGTCACTGTGAGAAGTGTCACCATGGGAATTAACAACATAGGCACTCTCATCTTGAGCACTGTCACCATGAGCACTGACACCACGAGCACTGTCACCCAGGGCAGTGCCACCATGAGCACTGTCACCATAACTGTTGCTATGAGAATTGTAACCATGGGCAATTTCTCAATGAGTAATGTCACCATGTGTATTTTCACCTTGGGCACTCTCAAAGTAAACAGTATTACCATGAGCACTTTCACTGTGAACACTGTCACCATGGGCACTGGCACAATGTGGTGTGTCACCATGAGCCATGTCACCATGGGAAATGTCACCGTGAGAAGTGTCACCATAGGCAATGTCACCATGGGCAATGTCACCATGGGAACTGCCATTTTGAGCACTGTCACCATGGGTACTGCAACCATGAGTACTGTCAGCATGAGTAATTTAACCATTGGCAGTATGACCATGTGCACGGTCACCATGGGCACTATCACCATGACAACTCTCAGCGTGAGCACTGTCACTGTTGGAAATGGCATTGTGTGCAATTCCACCATGGGCATTGTCACCATGGACATTATCGCTGTGAGCACTGTCAATATGAGCACGTCAACATGAGCCCTGTCACCATGGGCAATGTCACTGTGAGAAGTGTCACTATAGGCAATGTCACCGTGGGCACTGTCACCATGGTCACTGCCACCACTGTCACTGTCATTTTGAGCACTGTCACCATGGGTACTGCAACCATGAGCGCTGTCACCATGAGCACTGTCACCATTGCAAGTATCACCATGTGCACTGTCACCATGGGCACTATCACAATGAGAACTGTCAGCATGGGCACTGTCACTCTTGGCAATGTCACCATGGGCACTATCACTTTGAGCACTGTCAACATGAGCACGTCACCATGGGCACTGTCAACATGGGTACTATCTCGAAGGTCAATGTCACCATGAGCATTGTCAGGATGGGCAACTTCACCGTGAGCACTGTCACCAATGGCACTATCACCATGAGCAATGTCACTGTGGGCCGTGTCACCAGGGGCACTATCACCATGGTTAATATTATCATTGGCACTTTCCCCGTGAGCACTGTCACCCTGGGCACTGTCATCATGGGCACGGTCACCGTGAGCACTATCTCCATGAGCACAGCCACTGTGAACACCATCACCATAATCACTGGCCTCATCGGTACTGTCACCATGAGCACTGCCACAATGAGCACTGTCAGCATGGGCACTTCCCCCATGAGCACTGTCACTATGAGAACTGCTACCATGGGTATTTTCACCATGAGTACTGTCACCCTCTGTATTGTCACCATTTGCACTGTCACCATCAGGACTATTACCGTGAGTGCTATCACCGTGAGATCTCTCACCATGGTCACTGTCACCATGGCACCTTGCACAATGCGTGCTGTCAACATGAGTGCTGTCACCATTGGCACTATCACTGTGAGCATTCTCACTGTGGTCAGAGTCAACATGGGCTCTGTCACCATGAGCACTGTCACCATAGGCAATGTCACCGTGGTCAGTGTCACCATGAGCAATGTCTCCATTGGCACTCCTACAGTGGGCACTGTCACTGTGCGAACTGTCACCATGGTTACTGCCACTATGAGCAGTGTCTCTGTGAGTACTGTCAGCATGGGTTTTTACCGTGAGCACTGTCACCATGAGCCCTGTCACCATTTTCCAGTGCCACCATGTGCACTACCACCATGTGCACTCTCACCATGGGCACTATCACCGATAACACTGTCACCATAAGTACTGTCTGCATGGGCACTGTCACCAAGGGCACGGCCAACATGTGACCTGTAACCATTCTCAGTGTCACTGTGAGAAGTGTCACCATGGGAATTAACAACATAGGCACTCTCATCTTGAGCACTGTCACCATGAGCACTGACACCACGAGCACTGTCACCCAGGGCAGTGCCACCATGAGCACTGTCACCATAACTGTTGCTATGAGAATTGTAACCATGGGCAATTTCTCAATGAGTAATGTCACCATGTGTATTTTCACCTTGGGCACTCTCAAAGTAAACAGTATTACCATGAGCACTTTCACTGTGAACACTGTCACCATGGGCACTGGCACAATGTGGTGTGTCACCATGAGCCATGTCACCATGGGAAATGTCACCGTGAGAAGTGTCACCATAGGCAATGTCACCATGGGCAATGTCACCATGGGAACTGCCATTTTGAGCACTGTCACCATGGGTATTGCAACCATGAGTACTGTCACCATGAGTAATTTAACCATTGGCAATATGACCATGTGCACTGTCACCATGGGCACTATCACCATGACAACTCTCAGCGTGAGCACTGTCACTGTTGGAAATGGCATTGTGTGCAATTCCACCATGGGCAATGTCACCATGGACATTATCGCTGTGAGCACTGTCAATATGAGCACGTCAACATGAGCCCTGTCACCATGGGCAATGTCACTGTGAGAAGTGTCACTATAGGCAATGTCACCGTGGGCACTGTCACCATGGTCACTGCCACCACTGTCACTGTCATTTTGAGCACTGTCACCATGGGTACTGCAACCATGAGCGCTGTCACCATGAGCACTGTCACCATTGCAAGTATCACCATGTGCACTGTCACCATGGGCACTATCACAATGAGAACTGTCAGCATGGGCACTGTCACTCTTGGCAATGTCACCATGGGCACTATCACTTTGAGCACTGTCAACATGAGCACGTCACCATGGGCACTGTCAACATGGGTACTATCTCGAAGGTCAATGTCACCATGAGCATTGTCAGGATGGGCAACTTCACCGTGAGCACTGTCACCAATGGCACTATCACCATGAGCAATGTCACTGTGGGCCGTGTCACCAGGGGCACTATCACCATGGTTAATGTTATCATTGGCACTTTCCCCGTGAGCACTGTCACCCTGGGCACTGTCATCATGGGCACGGTCACCGTGAGCACTGTCTCCATGAGCACAGCCACTGTGAACACCATCACCATAATCTCTGGCCTCATCGGTACTGTCACCATGAGCACTGCCACAATGAGCACTGTCAGCATGGGTACTTCCCCCATGAGCACTGTCACTATGAGAACTGCTACCATGGGTATTTTCACCATGTGTACTGTCACCCTGTGTATTGTCACCATTTGCACTGTCACCATGAGGACTATTACCGTGAGCGCTATCACCGTGAGATCTCTCACCATGGTCACTGTCACCATGGCACCTTGCACAATGGGGGCTGTCAACATGAGTGCTGGCACCATTGGCACTATCACCATGAGCATTCTCACTGTGGTCAGTGTCACCATGGGCACTGTCACCATGAGCACTGTCACCATAGGCAATGTCACCATGGTCAGTGTCACCATGAGCACTGTCAACATGGGCACTCATACAGTGGGCACTGTCACTGTGAGCACTGTCACCTTGGGTACTGCCACCATGAGCGCTGTCACGATGAGCACTGTCACCATTGCGAGTATCACAATGTGCACTGTCACCATGGGCACTGGCACAATGTCGTGTGTCACCTTGAGCAATGTCACCATGGGAAATGTCACCGTGAGATGTGTCACCATAGGCAATGTCACCATGGGCAATGTCACCATGGGAAATGCCATTTTGCACACTGTCACCATGGGTACTGCAACCATGAGTACTGTCACCATTGGCAGTATGACCATGTGCACTGTCACCATGGGCACTATCACCATGACAACTCTCAGCGTGAGCACTGTCACTGTGGGAACTGGCATTGTGTGCAATTCCACCATGGGCAATGTCACCATGGGCACTATCACTGTGAGCACTGTCAATATAAGCACGTCAACATGAGCCCTGTCACCATTGGCAATGTCACCGTGAGAAGTGTCACTATAGGCGATGTCACCGTGGGCACTGTCACCATGGTCACTGCCACCACTGTCACTGTCATTTTGAGCACTGTCACCATGGGTATTGCAACCATGAGCACTGTCACCATGAGCACTGTCACCATTGCGATTATCACCATGTGTACTGTCACCATGGGCACTATCACAATGAGAACTGTCAGCGTGGGCACTGTCACTGTTGGCAAGGGCACCGTGGGCACTTCCACCATGGGCAATGTCACCATGGGCACTATCACTGTGAGCACTGTCAACATGAGCACGTCACCATGAGCACTGTCAACATGGGTACTATCTCGAAGGGCAATGTCACCATGAGCATTGTCAGGAAGGGCAATTTCACCATGAGCACTGTCACCAAAGGCACTATCACCATGAGCAATGTCACTGTGGGCCGTGTCACCAGGGGCACTATCACCATGGTTAATGTTATCATTGGCACTTTCCCCGTGAGCACTGTCACCCTGGGCACTGTCATCATGGGCACGGTCACCGTGAGCACTATCCCCATGAGCACAGCCACTGTGAACACCATCACCATAATCACTGGCCTCATCGGTACTGTCACCATGAGCACTGCCACAATGAGAACTGTCATCATGGGCACTTCCCCCATGAGCACTGTCACTATGAGAACTGCTAGCATGGGTATTTTCACCATGAGTACTGTCACCCTCTGTATTGTCACCATTTGCACTGTCACCATCAGGACTATTACCGTGAGTGCTATCACCATGAGATCTCTCACCATGGTCACTGTCACCATGGCACCTTGCACAATGCGTGCTGTCAACATGAGTGCTGTCACCATTGGCACTATCACCGTGAGCATTCTCACTGTGGTCAGAGTCAACATGGGCTCTGTCACCATGAGCACTGTCACCATAGGCAATGTCACCGTGGTCAGTGTCACCATGAGCAATGTCTCCATGGGCACTCCTACAGTGGGCACTGTCACTGTGCGAACTGTCACCATGGTTACTGCCACTATGAGCAGTGTCTCTGTGAGTACTGTCAGCATGGGTTTTTACCGTGAGCACTGTCACCATGAGCCCTGTCACCATTTTTCAGTGCCACCATGTGCACTACCACCATGTGCACTCTCACCATGGGCACTATCACCGATAACACTGTCACCATAAGTACTGTCTGCATGGGCACTGTCACCAAGGGCACGGCCAACATGTGACCTGTAACCATTGTCAGTGTCAGTGTGAGAAGTGTCACCATGGGAATTAACAACATAGGCACTCTCATCATGAGCACTGTCACCATGAGCACTGACACCACGAGCACTGTCACCCAGGGCAGTGCCACCATGAGCACTGTCACCACAACTGTTGCTATGAGAATTGTAACCATGGGCAATTTCTCAATGAGTAATGTCACCATGTGTATTTTCACCTTGGGCACTCTCAAAGTAAACAGTATTACCATGAGCACCTTCACTGTGAACACTGTCACCATGGGCACTGGCACAATGTGGTGTGTCACCATGAGCCATGTCACCATGGGAAATGTCACCGTGAGAGGTGTCACCATAGGCAATGTCACCATGGGCAATGTCACCATGGGAACTGCCATTTTGAGCACTGTCACCATGGGTACTGCAACCATGAGTACTGTCACCATGAGTAATTTAACCATTGGCAGTATGACCATGTGCACTGTCACCATGGGCACTATCACCATGACAACTCTCAGCGTGAGCACTGTCACTGTTGGAAATGGCATTGTGTGCAATTCCACCATGGGCAATGTCACCATGGACATTATCGCTGTGAGCACTGTCAATATGAGCACGTCAACATGAGCCCTGTCACCATGGGCAATGTCACTGTGAGAAGTGTCACTATAGGCAATGTCACCGTGGGCACTGTCACCATGGTCACTGCCACCACTGTCACTGTCATTTTGAGCACTGTCATCATGGGTACTGCAACCATGAGCGCTGTCACCATGAGCACTGTCACCATTGCAAGTATCACCATGTGCACTGTCACCATGGGCACTATCACAATGAGAACTGTCAGCATGGGCACTGTCACTCTTGGCAATGTCACCATGGGCACTATCACTTTGAGCACTGTCAACATGAGCACGTCACCATGGGCACTGTCAACATGGGTACTATCTCGAAGGTCAATGTCACCATGAGCATTGTCAGGATGGGCAACTTCACCGTGAGCACTGTCACCAATGGCACTATCACCATGAGCAATGTCACTGTGGGCCGTGTCACCAGGGGCACTATCACCATGGTTAATGTTATCATTGGCAATTTCCCCGTGAGCACTGTCACCCTGGGCACTGTCATCATGGGCACGGTCACCGTGAGCACTATCTCCATGAGCACAGCCACTGTGAACACCATCACCATAATCACTGGCCTCATCGGTACTGTCACCATGAGCACTGCCACAATGAGCACTGTCAGCATGGGCACATCCCCCATGAGCACTGTCACTATGAGAACTGCTACCATGGGTATTTTCACCATGTGTACTGTCACCCTGTGTATTGTCACCATTTGCACTGTCACCATGAGGACTATTACCGTGAGCGCTATCACCATGAGATCTCTCACCATGGTCACTGTCACCATGGCACCTTGCACAATGCGTGCTGTCAACATGAGTGCTGGCACCATTGGCACTATCACTGTGAGCATTCTCACTGTGGTCAGTGTCACCATGGGCACTGTCACCATGAGCACTGTCACCATAGGCAATGTCACCATGGTCAGTGTCACCATGAGCACTGTCAACATGGGCACTCATACAGTGGGCACTGTCACTGTGAGCACTGTCACCTTGGGTACTGCCACCATGAGCGCTGTCACCATGAGCACTGTCACCATTGTGAGTATCACAATGTGCACTGTCACCATGGGCACTGGCACAATGTCGTGTGTCACCTTGAGCAATGTCACCATGGGAAATGTCACCGTGAGATGTGTCACCATAGGCAATGTCACCATGGGCAATGTCACCATGGGAAATGCCATTTTGCACACTGTCACCATGGGTACTGCAACCATGAGTACTGTCACCATTGGCAGTATGACCATGTGCACTGTCACCATGGGCACTATCACCATGACAACTCTCAGCGTGAGCACTGTCACTGTGGGAACTGGCATTGTGTGCAATTCCACCATGGGCAATGTCACCATGGGCACTATCACTGTGAGCACTGTCAATATAAGCACGTCAACATGAGCCCTGTCACCATGGGCAATGTCACCGTGAGAAGTGTCACTATAGGCGATGTCACCGTGGGCACTGTCACCATGGTCACTGCCACCACTGTCACTGTCATTTTGAGCACTGTCACCATGGGTATTGCAACCATGAGCACTGTCACCATGAGCACTGTCACCATTGCGATTATCACCATGTGTACTGTCACCATGGGCACTATCACAATGAGAACTGTCAGCGTGGGCACTGTCACTGTTGGCAAGGGCACCGTGGGCACTTCCACCATGGGCAATGTCACCATGGGCACTATCACTGTGAGCACTGTCAACATGAGCACGTCACCATGGGCACTGTCAACATGGGTACTATCTCGAAGGTCAATGTCACCATGAGCATTGTCAGGATGGGCAACTTCACCGTGAGCACTGTCACCAATGGCACTATCACCATGAGTAATGTCACTGTGGGCCGTGTCACCAGGGGCACTATCACCATGGTTAATGTTATCATTGGCACTTTCCCCATGAGCACTGTCACCCTGGGCACTGTCATCATGGGCACGGTCACCGTGAGCACTATCTCTATGAGCACAGCCACTGTGAACACCATCACCATAATCACTGGCCTCATCGGTACTGTCACCATGAGCACTGCCACAATGAGCACTGTCAGCATGGGTACTTCCCCCATGAGCACTGTCACTATGAGAACTGCTAGCATGGGTATTTTCACCATGAGTACTGTCACCCTCTGTATTGTCACCATTTGCACTGTCACCATCAGGACTATTACCGTGAGTGCTATCACCGTGAGATCTCTCACCATGGTCACTGTCACCATGGCACCTTGCACAATGCGTGCTGTCAACATGAGTGCTGTCACCATTGGCACTATCACCGTGAGCATTCTCACTGTGGTCAGAGTCAACATGGGCTCTGTCACCATGAGCACTGTCACCATAGGCAATGTCACCATGGTCAGTGTCACCATGAGCAATGTCTCCATGGGCACTCCTACAGTGGGCACTGTCACTGTGCGAACTGTCACCATGGTTACTGCCACTATGAGCAGTGTCTCTGTGAGTACTCTCAGCATGGGTTTTTACCGTGAGCACTGTCACCATGAGCCCTGTCACCATTTTTCAGTGCCACCATGTGCACTACCACCATGTGCACTCTCACCATGGGCACTATCACCGATAACACTGTCACCATAAGTACTGTCTGCATGGGCACTGTCACCAAGGGCACGGCCAACATGTGACCTGTAACCATTGTCAGTGTCACTGTGAGAAGTGTCACCATGGGAATTAACAACATAGGCACTCTCATCTTGAGCACTGTCACCATGAGCACTGACACCACGAGCACTGTCACCCAGGGCAGTGCCACCATGAGCACTGTCACCATAACTGTTGCTATGAGAATTGTAACCATGGGCAATTTCTCAATGAGTAATGTCACCATGTGTATTTTCACCTTGGGCACTCTCAAAGTAAACAGTATTACCATGAGCACTTTCACTGTGAACACTGTCACCATGGGCACTGGCACAATGTGGTGTGTCACCATGAGCCATGTCACCATGGGAAATGTCACCGTGAGAAGTGTCACCATAGGCAATGTCACCATGGGCAATGTCACCATGGGAACTGCCATTTTGAGCACTGTCACCATGGGTACTGCAACCATGACTACTGTCAGCATGAGTAATTTAACCATTGGCAGTATGACCATGTGCACTGTCACCATGGGCACTATCACCATGACAACTCTCAGCGTGAGCACTGTCACTGTTGGAAATGGCATTGTGTGCAATTCCACCATGGGCAATGTCACCATGGACATTATCGCTGTGAGCACTGTCAATATGAGCACGTCAACATGAGCCCTGTCACCATGGGCAATGTCACTGTGAGAAGTGTCACTATAGGCAATGTCACCGTGGGCACTGTCACCATGGTCACTGCCACCACTGTCACTGTCATTTTGAGCACTGTCACCATGGGTACTGCAACCATGAGCGCTGTCACCATGAGCACTGTCACCATTGCAAGTATCACCATGTGCACTGTCACCATGGGCACTATCACAATGAGAACTGTCAGCATGGGCACTGTCACTCTTGGCAATGTCACCATGGGCACTATCACTTTGAGCACTGTCAACATGAGCACGTCACCATGGGCACTGTCAACATGGGTACTATCTCGAAGGTCAATGTCACCATGAGCATTGTCAGGATGGGCAACTTCACCGTGAGCACTGTCACCAATGGCACTATCACCATGAGCAATGTCACTGTGGGCCGTGTCACCAGGGGCACTATCACCATGGTTAATGTTATCATTGGCACTTTCCCCGTGAGCACTGTCACCCTGGGCACTGTCATCATGGGCACGGTCACCGTGAGCACTATCTCCATGAGCACAGCCACTGTGAACACCATCACCATAATCACTGGCCTCATCGGTACTGTCACCATGAGCACTGCCACAATGAGCACTGTCAGCATGGGCACTTCCCCCATGAGCACTGTCACTATGAGAACTGCTACCATGGGTATTTTCACCATGAGTACTGTCACCCTCTGTATTGTCACCATTTGCACTGTCACCATCAGGACTATTACCGTGAGTGCTATCACCGTGAGATCTCTCACCATGGTCACTGTCACCATGGCACCTTGCACAATGCGTGCTGTCAACATGAGTGCTGTCACCATTGGCACTATCACTGTGAGCATTCTCACTGTGGTCAGAGTCAACATGGGCTCTGTCACCATGAGCACTGTCACCATAGGCAATGTCACCGTGGTCAGTGTCACCATGAGCAATGTCTCCATGGGCACTCCTACAGTGGGCACTGTCACTGTGCGAACTGTCACCATGGTTACTGCCACTATGAGCAGTGTCTCTGTGAGTACTGTCAGCATGGGTTTTTACAGTGAGCACTGTCACCATGAGCCCTGTCACCATTTTCCAGTGCCACCATGTGCACTACCACCATGTGCACTCTCACCATGGGCACTATCACCGATAACACTCTCACCATAAGTACTGTCTGCATGGGCACTGTCACCAAGGGCACGGCCAACATGTGACCTGTAACCATTCTCAGTGTCACTGTGAGAAGTGTCACCATGGGAATTAACAACATAGGCACTCTCATCATGAGCACTGTCACCATGAGCACTGACACCACGAGCACTGTCACCCAGGGCAGTGCCACCATGAGCACTGTCACCATAACTGTTGCTATGAGAATTGTAACCATGGGCAATTTCTCAATGAATAATGTCACCATGTGTATTTTCACCTTGGGCACTCTCAAAGTAAACAGTATTACCATGAGCACTTTCACTGTGAACACTGTCACCATGGGCACTGGCACAATGTGGTGTGTCACCATGAGCCATGTCACCATGGGAAATGTCACCGTGAGAAGTGTCACCATAGGCAATGTCACCATGGGCAATGTCACCATGGGAACTGCCATTTTGAGCACTGTCACCATGGGTATTGCAACCATTAGTACTGTCACCATGAGTAATTTAACCATTGGCAGTATGACCATGTGCACTGTCACCATGGGCACTATCACCATGACAACTCTCAGCGTGAGCACTGTCACTGTTGGAAATGGCATTGTGTGCAATTCCACCATGGGCAATGTCACCATGGACATTATCGCTGTGAGCACTGTCAATATGAGCACGTCAACATGAGCCCTGTCACCATGGGCAATGTCACTGTGAGAAGTGTCACTATAGGCAATGTCACCGTGGGCACTGTCACCATGGTCACTGCCACCACTGTCACTGTCATTTTGAGCACTGTCACCATGGGTACTGCAACCATGAGCGCTGTCACCATGAGCACTGTCACCATTGCAAGTATCACCATGTGCACTGTCACCATGGGCACTATCACAATGAGAACTGTCAGCATGGGCACTGTCACTCTTGGCAATGTCACCATGGGCACTATCACTTTGAGCACTGTCAACATGAGCACGTCACCATGGGCACTGTCAACATGGGTACTATCTCGAAGGTCAATGTCACCAGGAGCATTGTCAGGATGGGCAACTTCACCGTGAGCACTGTCACCAATGGCACTATCACCATGAGCAATGTCACTGTGGGCCGTGTCACCAGGGGCACTATCACCATGGTTAATGTTATCATTGGCACTTTCCCCGTGAGCACTGTCACCCTGGGCACTGTCATCATGGGCACGGTCACCGTGAGCACTATCTCCATGAGCACAGCCACTGTGAACACCATCACCATAATCACTGGCCTCATCGGTACTGTCACCATGAGCACTGCCACAATGAGCACTGTCAGCATGGGCACTTCCCCCATGAGCACTGTCACTATGAGAACTGCTACCATGGGTATTTTCACCATGAGTACTGTCACCCTCTGTATTGTCACCATTTGCACTGTCACCATCAGGACTATTACCGTGAGTGCTATCACCGTGAGATCTCTCACCATGGTCACTGTCACCATGGCACCTTGCACAATGCGTGCTGTCAACATGAGTGCTGTCACCATTGGCACTATCACTGTGAGCATTCTCACTGTGGTCAGAGTCAACATGGGCTCTGTCACCATGAGCACTGTCACCATAGGCAATGTCACCGTGGTCAGTGTCACCATGAGCAATGTCTCCATGGGCACTCCTACAGTGGGCACTGTCACTGTGCGAACTGTCACCATGGTTACTGCCACTATGAGCAGTGTCTCTGTGAGTACTGTCAGCATGGGTTTTTACCGTGAGCACTGTCACCATGAGCCCTGTCACCATTTTCCAGTGCCACCATGTGCACTACCACCATGTGCACTCTCACCATGGGCACTATCACCGATAACACTGTCACCATAAGTACTGTCTGCATGGGCACTGTCACCAAGGGCACGGCCAACATGTGACCTGTAACCATTCTCAGTGTCACTGTGAGAAGTGTCACCATGGGAATTAACAACATAGGCACTCTCATCATGAGCACTGTCACCATGAGCACTGACACCACGAGCACTGTCACCCAGGGCAGTGCCACCATGAGCACTGTCACCATAACTGTTGCTATGAGAATTGTAACCATGGGCAATTTCTCAATGAATAATGTCACCATGTGTATTTTCACCTTGGGCACTCTCAAAGTAAACAGTATTACCATGAGCACTTTCACTGTGAACACTGTCACCATGGGCACTGGCACAATGTGGTGTGTCACCATGAGCCATGTCACCATGGGAAATGTCACCGTGAGAAGTGTCACCATAGGCAATGTCACCATGGGCAATGTCACCATGGGAACTGCCATTTTGAGCACTGTCACCATGGGTATTGCACCATGAGTACTGTCACCATGAGTAATTTAACCATTGGCAATATGACCATGTGCACTGTCACCATGGGCACTATCACCATGACAACTCTCAGCGTGAGCACTGTCACTGTTGGAAATGGCATTGTGTGCAATTCCACCATGGGCAATGTCACCATGGACATTATTGCTGTGAGCACTGTCAATATGAGCACGTCAACATGAGCCCTGTCACCATGGGCAATGTCACTGTGAGAAGTGTCACTATAGGCAATGTCACCGTGGGCACTGTCACCATGGTCACTGCCACCACTGTCACTGTCATTTTGAGCACTGTCACCATGGGTACTGCAACCATGAGCGCTGTCACCATGAGCACTGTCACCATTGCAAGTATCACCATGTGCACTGTCACCATGGGCACTATCACAATGAGAACTGTCAGCATGGGCACTGTCAGTCTTGGCAATGTCACCATGGGCACTATCACTTTGAGCACTGTCAACATGAGCACGTCACCATGGGCACTGTCAACATGGGTACTATCTCGAAGGTCAATGTCACCATGAGCATTGTCAGGATGGGCAACTTCACCGTGAGCACTGTCACCAATGGCACTATCACCATGAGCAATGTCACTGTGGGCCGTGTCACCAGGGGCACTATCACCATGGTTAATGTTATCATTGGCACTTTCCCCGTGAGCACTGTCACCCTGGGCACTGTCATCATGGGCACGGTCACCGTGAGCACTGTCTCCATGAGCACAGCCACTGTGAACACCATCACCATAATCTCTGGCCTCATCGGTACTGTCACCATGAGCACTGCCACAATGAGCACTGTCAGCATGGGTACTTCCCCCATGAGCACTGTCACTATGAGAACTGCTAGCATGGGTATTTTCACCATGTGTACTGTCACCCTGTGTATTGTCACCATTTGCACTGTCACCATGAGGACTATTACCATGAGCGCTATCACCGTGAGATCTCTCACCATGGTCACTGTCACCATGGCACCTTGCACAATGGGGGCTGTCAACATGAGTGCTGGCACCATTGGCACTATCACCATGAGCATTCTCACTGTGGTCAGTGTCACCATGGGCACTGTCACCATGAGCACTGTCACCATAGGCAATGTCACCATGGTCAGTGTCACCATGAGCACTGTCAACATGGGCACTCATACAGTGGGCACTGTCACTGTGAGCACTGTCACCTTGGGTACTGCCACCATGAGCGCTGTCACGATGAGCACTGTCACCATTGCGAGTATCACAATGTGCACTGTCACCATGGGCACTGGCACAATGTCGTGTGTCACCTTGAGCAATGTCACCATGGGAAATGTCACCGTGAGATGTGTCACCATAGGCAATGTCACCATGGGAAATGCCATTTTGCACACTGTCACCATGGGTACTGCAACCATGAGTACTGTCACCATTGGCAGAATGAACATGTGCACTGTCACCATGGGCACTATCACCATGACAACTCTCAGCGTGAGCACTGTCACTGTGGGAACTGGCATTGTGTGCAATTCCACCATGGGCAATGTCACCATGGGCACTATCACTGTGAGCACTGTCAATATAAGCACGTCAACATGAGCCCTGTCACCATTGGCAATGTCACCGTGAGAAGTGTCACTATAGGCGATGTCACCGTGGGCACTGTCACCATGGTCACTGCCACCACTGTCACTGTCATTTTGAGCACTGTCACCATGGGTATTGCAACCATGAGCACTGTCACCATGAGCACTGTCACCATTGCGATTATCACCATGTGTACTGTCACCATGGGCACTATCACAATGAGAACTGTCAGCGTGGGCACTGTCACTGTTGGCAAGGGCACCGTGGGCACTTCCACCATGGGCAATGTCACCATGGGCACTATCACTGTGAGCACTGTCAATATGAGCACGTCACCATGAGCACTGTCAACATGGGTACTATCTCGAAGGGCAATGTCACCATGAGCATTGTCAGGAAGGGCACTTTCACCATGAGCACTGTCACCAAAGGCACTATCACCATGAGCAATGTCACTGTGGGCCGTGTCACCAGGGGCACTATCACCATGGTTAATGTTATCATTGGCACTTTCCCCGTGAGCACTGTCACCCTGGGCACTGTCATCATGGGCACGGTCACCGTGAGCACTATCCCCATGAGCACAGCCACTGTGAACACCATCACCATAATCACTGGCCTCATCGGTACTGTCACCATGAGCACTGCCACAATGAGAACTGTCATCATGGGCACTTCCCCCATGAGCACTGTCACTATGAGAACTGCTAGCATGGGTATTTTCACCATGAGTACTGTCACCCTCTGTATTGTCACCATTTGCACTGTCACCATCAGGACTATTACCGTGAGTGCTATCACCGTGAGATCTCTCACCATGGTCACTGTCACCATGGCACCTTGCACAATGCGTGCTGTCAACATGAGTGCTGGCACCATTGGCACTATCACCGTGAGCATTCTCACTGTGGTCAGAGTCAACATGGGCTCTGTCACCATGAGCACTGTCACCATAGGCAATGTCACCGTGGTCAGTGTCACCATGAGCAATGTCTCCATGGGCACTCCTTCAGTGGGCACTGTCACTGTGCGAACTGTCACCATGGTTACTGCCACTATGAGCAGTGTCTCTGTGAGTACTGTCAGCATGGGTTTTTACCGTGAGCACTGTCACCATGAGCCCTGTCACCATTTTTCAGTGCCACCATGTGCACTACCACCATGTGCACTCTCACCATGGGCACTATCACCGATAACACTGTCACCATAAGTACTGTCTGCATGGGCACTGTCACCAAGGGCACGGCCAACATGTGACCTGTAACCATTGTCAGTGTCACTGTGAGAAGTGTCACCATGGGAATTAACAACATAGGCACTCTCATCATGAGCACTGTCACCATGAGCACTGACACCACGAGCACTGTCACCCAGGGCAGTGCCACCATGAGCACTGTCACCACAACTGTTGCTATGAGAATTGTAACCATGGGCAATTTCTCAATGAGTAATGTCACCATGTGTATTTTCACCTTGGGCACTCTCAAAGTAAACAGTATTACCATGAGCACCTTCACTGTGAACACTGTCACCATGGGCACTGGCACAATGTGGTGTGTCACCATGAGCCATGTCACCATGGGAAATGTCACCGTGAGAAGTGTCACCATAGGCAATGTCACCATGGGCAATGTCACCATGGGAACTGCCATTTTGAGCACTGTCACCATGGGTACTGCAACCATGAGTACTGTCACCATGAGTAATTTAACCATTGGCAGTATGACCATGTGCACTGTCACCATGGGCACTATCACCATGACAACTCTCAGCGTGAGCACTGTCACTGTTGGAAATGGCATTGTGTGCAATTCCACCATGGGCAATGTCACCATGGACATTATCGCTGTGAGCACTGTCAATATGAGCACGTCAACATGAGCCCTGTCACCATGGGCAATGTCACTGTGAGAAGTGTCACTATAGGCAATGTCACCGTGGGCACTGTCACCATGGTCACTGCCACCACTGTCACTGTCATTTTGAGCACTGTCATCATGGGTACTGCAACCATGAGCGCTGTCACCATGAGCACTGTCACCATTGCAAGTATCACCATGTGCACTGTCACCATGGGCACTATCACAATGAGAACTGTCAGCATGGGCACTGTCACTCTTGGCAATGTCACCATGGGCACTATCACTTTGAGCACTGTCAACATGAGCACGTCACCATGGGCACTGTCAACATGGGTACTATCTCGAAGGTCAATGTCACCATGAGCATTGTCAGGATGGGCAACTTCACCGTGAGCACTGTCACCAATGGCACTATCACCATGAGCAATGTCACTGTGGGCCGTGTCACCAGGGGCACTATCACCATGGTTAATGTTATCATTGGCAATTTCCCCGTGAGCACTGTCACCCTGGACACTGTCATCATGGGCACGGTCACCGTGAGCACTATCTCCATGAGCACAGCCACTGTGAACACCATCACCATAATCACTGGCCTCATCGGTACTGTCACCATGAGCACTGCCACAATGAGCACTGTCAGCATGGGCACATCCCCCATGAGCACTGTCACTATGAGAACTGCTACCATGGGTATTTTCACCATGTGTACTGTCACCCTGTGTATTGTCACCATTTGCACTGTCACCATGAGGACTATTACCGTGAGCGCTATCACCATGAGATCTCTCACCATGGTCACTGTCACCATGGCACCTTGCACAATGCGTGCTGTCAACATGAGTGCTGGCACCATTGGCACTATCACTGTGAGCATTCTCACTGTGGTCAGTGTCACCATGGGCACTGTCACCATGAGCACTGTCACCATAGGCAATGTCACCATGGTCAGTGTCACCATGAGCACTGTCAACATGGGCACTCATACAGTGGGCACTGTCACTGTGAGCACTGTCACCTTGGGTACTGCCACCATGAGCGCTGTCACCATGAGCACTGTCACCATTGTGAGTATCACAATGTGCACTGTCACCATGGGCACTGGCACAATGTCGTGTGTCACCTTGAGCAATGTCACCATGGGAAATGTCACCGTGAGATGTGTCACCATAGGCAATGTCACCATGGGCAATGTCACCATGGGAAATGCCATTTTGCACACTGTCACCATGGGTACTGCAACCATGAGTACTGTCACCATTGGCAGTATGACCATGTGCACTGTCACCATGGGCACTATCACCATGACAACTCTCAGCGTGAGCACTGTCACTGTGGGAACTGGCATTGTGTGCAATTCCACCATGGGCAATGTCACCATGGGCACTATCACTGTGAGCACTGTCAATATAAGCACGTCAACATGAGCCCTGTCACCATGGGCAATGTCACCGTGAGAAGTGTCACTATAGGCGATGTCACCGTGGGCACTGTCACCATGGTCACTGCCACCACTGTCACTGTCATTTTGAGCACTGTCACCATGGGTATTGCAACCATGAGCACTGTCACCATGAGCACTGTCACCATTGCGATTATCACCATGTGTACTGTCACCATGGGCACTATCACAATGAGAACTGTCAGCGTGGGCACTGTCACTGTTGGCAAGGGCACCGTGGGCACTTCCACCATGGGCAATGTCACCATGGGCACTATCACTGTGAGCACTGTCAACATGAGCACGTCACCATGGGCACTGTCAACATGGGTACTATCTCGAAGATCAATGTCACCATGAGCATTGTCAGGATGGGCAACTTCACCGTGAGCACTGTCACCAATGGCACTATCACCATGGGTAATGTCACTGTGTGCCGTGTCACCAGGGGCACTATCACCATGGTTAATGTTATCATTGGCACTTTCCCCGTGAGCACTGTCACCCTGGGCACTGTCATCATGGGCACGGTCACCGTGAGCACTATCTCCATGAGCACAGCCACTGTGAACACCATCACCATAATCACTGGCCTCATCGGTACTGTCACCATGAGCACTGCCACAATGAGCACTGTCAGCATGGGCACTTCCCCAATGAGCACTGTCACTATGAGAACTGCTAGCATGGGTATTTTCACCATGAGTACTGTCACCCTCTGTATTGTCACCATTTGCACTGTCACCATCAGGACTATTACCGTGAGTGCTATCACCGTGAGATCTCTCACCATGGTCACTGTCACCATGGCACCTTGCACAATGCGTGCTGTCAACATGAGTGCTGGCACCATTGGCACTATCACCGTGAGCATTCTCACTCTGGTCAGAGTCAACATGGGCTCTGTCACCATGAGCACTGTCACCATAGGCAATGTCACCGTGGTCAGTGTCACCATGAGCAATGTCTCCATGGGCACTCCTACAGTGGGCACTGTCACTGTGCGAACTGTCACCATGGTTACTGCCACTATGAGCAGTGTCTCTGTGAGTACTGTCAGCATGGGTTTTTACATTGAGCACTGTCACCATGAGCCCTGTCACCATTTTTCAGTGCCACCATGTGCACTACCACCATGTGCACTCTCACCATGGGCACTATCACCGATAACACTGTCACCATAAGTACTGTCTGCATGGGCACTGTCACCAAGGGCACGGCCAACATGTGACCTGTAACCATTGTCAGTGTCACTGTGAGAAGTGTCACCATGGGAATTAACAACATAGGCACTCTCATCATGAGCACTGTCACCATGAGCACTGACACCACGAGCACTGTCACCCAGGGCAGTGCCACCATGAGCACTGTCACCACAACTGTTGCTATGAGAATTGTAACCATGGGCAATTTCTCAATGAGTAATGTCACCATGTGTATTTTCACCTTGGGCACTCTCAAAGTAAACAGTATTACCATGAGCACTTTCACTGTGAACACTGTCACCATGGGCACTGGCACAATGTGCTGTGTCACCATGAGCCATGTCACCATGGGAAATGTCACCGTGAGAAGTGTCACCATAGGCAATGTCACCATGGGCAATGTCACCATGGGAACTACCATTTTGAGCACTGTCACCATGGGTACTACAACCATGAGTACTGTCACCATGAGTAATTTAACCATTGGCAGTATGACCATGTGCACTGTCACCATGGGCACTATCACCATGACAACTCTCAGCGTGAGCACTGTCACTGTTGGAAATGGCATTGTGTGCAATTCCACCATGGGCAATGTCACCATGGACATTATCGCTGTGAGCACTGTCAATATGAGCACATCAACATGAGCCCTGTCACCATGGGCAATGTCACTGTGAGAAGTGTCACTATAGGCAATGTCACCGTGGGCACTGTCACCATGGTCACTGCCACCACTGTCACTGTCATTTTGAGCACTGTCACCATGGGTACTGCAACCATGAGTGCTGTCACCATGAGCACTGTCACCATTGCAAGTATCACCATGTGCACTGTCACCATGGGCACTATCACAATGAGAACTGTCAGCATGGGCACTGTCACTCTTGGCAATGTCACCATGGGCACTATCACTTTGAGCACTGTCAACATGAGCACGTCACCATGGGCACTGTCAACATGGGTACTATCTCGAAGGTCAATGTCACCATGAGCATTGTCAGGATGGGCAACTTCACCGTGAGCACTGTCACCAATGGCACTATCACCATGAGCAATGTCACTGTGGGCCGTGTCACCAGGGGCACTATCACCATGGTTAATGTTATCATTGGCAATTTCCCCGTGAGCACTGTCACCCTGGGCACTGTCATCATGGGCACGGTCACCGTGAGCACTATCTCCATGAGCACAGCCACTGTGAACACCATCACCATAATCACTGGCCTCATCGGTACTGTCACCATGAGCACTGCCACAATGAGCACTGTCAGCATGGGCACATCCCCCATGAGCACTGTCACTATGAGAACTGCTACCATGGGTATTTTCACCATGTGTACTGTCACCCTGTGTATTGTCACCATTTGCACTGTCACCATGAGGACTATTACCGTGAGCGCTATCACCGTGAGATCTCTCACCATGGTCACTGTCACCATGGCACCTTGCACAATGGGGGCTGTCAACATGAGTGCTGGCACCATTGGCACTATCACTGTGAGCATTCTCACTGTGGTCAGTGTCACCATGGGCACTGTCACCATGAGCACTGTCACCATAGGCAATGTCACCATGGTCAGTGTCACCATGAGCACTGTCAACATGGGCACTCATACAGTGGGCACTGTCACTGTGAGCACTGTCACCTTGGGTACTGCCACCATGAGCGCTGTCACCATGAGCACTGTCACCATTGTGAGTATCACAATGTGCACTGTCACCATGGGCACTGGCACAATGTCGTGTGTCACCTTGAGCAATGTCACCATGGGAAATGTCACCGTGAGATGTGTCACCATAGGCAATGTCACCATGGGCTATGTCACCATGGGAAATGCCATTTTGCACACTGTCACCATGGGTACTGCAACCATGAGTACTGTCACCATTGGCAGTATGACCATGTGCACTGTCACCATGGGCACTATCACCATGACAACTCTCAGCGTGAGCACTGTCACTGTGGGAACTGGCATTGTGTGCAATTCCACCATGGGCAATGTCACCATGGGCACTATCACTGTGAGCACTGTCAATATGAGCACGTCAACATGAGCCCTGTCACCATTGGCAATGTCACCGTGAGAAGTGTCACTATAGGCAATGTCACCATGGGCACTGTCACCATGGTCACTGCCACCACTGTCACTGTCATTTTGAGCAGTCACCATGGGTACTGCAACCATGAGCGCTGTCACCATGAGCACTGTCACCATTGCAAGTATCACCATGTGCACTGTCACCAAGGGCACTATCACAATGAGAACTGTCAGCATGGGCACTGTCACTCTTGGCAATGTCACCATGGGCACTATCACTTTGAGCACTGTCAACATGAACACGTCACCATGGGCA
Source organism: Mesoplodon mirus (assembly GCF_964341445.2). Lineage (NCBI taxonomy): Eukaryota > Metazoa > Chordata > Mammalia > Artiodactyla > Ziphiidae > Mesoplodon > Mesoplodon mirus. The sequence goes on along the minus strand of NC_138976.1, from coordinate 113,678,352 downwards.
CTGTCAACATGGGTACTATCTCGAAGGTCAATGTCACCATGAGCATTGTCAGGATGGGCAACTTCACCGTGAGCACTGTCACCAATGGCACTATCACCATGAGTAATGTCACTGTGGGCCGTGTCACCAGGGGCACTATCACCATGGTTAATGTTATCATTGGCACTTTCCCCATGAGCACTGTCACCCTGGGCACTGTCATCATGGGCACGGTCACCGTGAGCACTATCTCCATGAGCACAGCCACTGTGAACACCATCACCATAATCACTGGCCTCATCGGTACTGTCACCATGAGCACTGCCACAATGAGCACTGTCAGCATGGGTACTTCCCCCATGAGCACTGTCACTATGAGAACTGCTAGCATGGGTATTTTCACCATGAGTACTGTCACCCTCTGTATTGTCACCATTTGCACTGTCACAATCAGGACTATTACCGTGAGTGCTATCACCGTGAGATCTCTCACCATGGTCACTGTCACCATGGCACCTTGCACAATGCGTGCTGTCAACATGAGTGCTGTCACCATTGGCACTATCACCGTGAGCATTCTCACTGTGGTCAGAGTCAACATGGGCTCTGTCACCATGAGCACTGTCACCATAGGCAATGTCACCATGGTCAGTGTCACCATGAGCACTGTCAACATGGGCACTCATACAGTGGGCACTGTCACTGTGAGCACTGTCACCTTGGGTACTGCCACCATGAGCGCTGTCACCATGAGCACTGTCACCATTGTGAGTATCACAATGTGCACTGTCACCATGGGCACTGGCACAATGTCGTGTGTCACCTTGAGCAATGTCACCATGGGAAATGTCACCGTGAGATGTGTCACCATAGGCAATGTCACCATGGGCTATGTCACCATGGGAAATGCCATTTTGCACACTGTCACCATGGGTACTGCAACCATGAGTACTGTCACCATTGGCAGTATGACCATGTGCACTGTCACCATGGGCACTATCACCATGACAACTCTCAGCGTGAGCACTGTCACTGTGGGAACTGGCATTGTGTGCAATTCCACCATGGGCAATGTCACCATGGGCACTATCACTGTGAGCACTGTCAATATGAGCACGTCAACATGAGCCCTGTCACCATTGGCAATGTCACCGTGAGAAGTGTCACTATAGGCAATGTCACCATGGGCACTGTCACCATGGTCACTGCCACCACTGTCACTGTCATTTTGAGCAGTCACCATGGGTACTGCAACCATGAGCGCTGTCACCATGAGCACTGTCACCATTGCAAGTATCACCATGTGCACTGTCACCAAGGGTACTATCACAATGAGAACTGTCAGCATGGGCACTGTCACTCTTGGCAATGTCACCATGGGCACTATCACTTTGAGCACTGTCAACATGAGCACGTCACCATGGGCACTGTCAACATGGGTACTATCTCGAAGGTCAATGTCACCATGAGCATTGTCAGGATGGGCAACTTCACCGTGAGCACTGTCACCAATGGCACTATCACCATGAGTAATGTCACTGTGGGCCGTGTCACCAGGGGCACTATCACCATGGTTAATGTTATCATTGGCACTTTCCCAATGAGCACTGTCACCCTGGGCACTGTCATCATGGGCACGGTCACCGTGAGCACTATCTCCATGAGCACAGCCACTGTGAACACCATCACCATAATCACTGGCCTCATCGGTACTGTCACCATGAGCACTGCCACAATGAGCACTGTCAGCATGGGTACTTCCCCCATGAGCACTGTCACTATGAGAACTGCTAGCATGGGTATTTTCACCACGAGTACTGTCACCCTCTGTATTGTCACCATTTGCACTGTCACCATCAGGACTATTACCGTGAGTGCTATCACCGTGAGATCTCTCACCATGGTCACTGTCACCATGGCACCTTGCACAATGCGTGCTGTCAACATGAGTGCTGTCACCATTGGCACTATCACCGTGAGCATTCTCACTGTGGTCAGAGTCAACATGGGCTCTGTCACCATGAGCACTGTCACCATAGGCAATGTCACCATGGTCAGTGTCACCATGAGCAATGTCTCCATGGGCACTCCTACAGTGGGCACTGTCACTGTGCGAACTGTCACCATGGTTACTGCCACTATGAGCAGTGTCTCTGTGAGTACTGTCAGCATGGGTTTTTACCGTGAGCACTGTCACCATGAGCCCTGTCACCATTTTTCAGTGCCACCATGTGCACTACCACCATGTGCACTCTCACCATGGGCACTATCACCGATAACACTGTCACCATAAGTACTGTCTGCATGGGCACTGTCACCAAGGGCACGGCCAACATGTGACCTGTAACCATTGTCAGTGTCACTGTGAGAAGTGTCACCATGGGAATTAACAACATAGGCACTCTCATCATGAGCACTGTCACCATGAGCACTGACACCACGAGCACTGTCACCCAGGGCAGTGCCACCATGAGCACTGTCACCACAACTGTTGCTATGAGAATTGTAACCATGGGCAATTTCTCAATGAGTAATGTCACCATGTGTATTTTCACCTTGGGCACTCTCAAAGTAAACAGTATTACCATGAGCACTTTCACTGTGAACACTGTCACCATGGGCACTGGCACAATGTGCTGTGTCACCATGAGCCATGTCACCATGGGAAATGTCACCGTGAGAAGTGTCACCATAGGCAATGTCACCATGGGCAATGTCACCATGGGAACTACCATTTTGAGCACTGTCACCATGGGTACTACAACCATGAGTACTGTCACCATGAGTAATTTAACCATTGGCAGTATGACCATGTGCACTGTCACCATGGGCACTATCACCATGACAACTCTCAGCGTGAGCACTGTCACTGTTGGAAATGGCATTGTGTGCAATTCCACCATGGGCAATGTCACCATGGACATTATCGCTGTGAGCACTGTCAATATGAGCACATCAACATGAGCCCTGTCACCATGGGCAATGTCACTGTGAGAAGTGTCACTATAGGCAATGTCACCGTGGGCACTGTCACCATGGTCACTGCCACCACTGTCACTGTCATTTTGAGCACTGTCACCATGGGTACTGCAACCATGAGTGCTGTCACCATGAGCACTGTCACCATTGCAAGTATCACCATGTGCACTGTCACCATGGGCACTATCACAATGAGAACTGTCAGCATGGGCACTGTCACTCTTGGCAATGTCACCATGGGCACTATCACTTTGAGCACTGTCAACATGAGCACGTCACCATGGGCACTGTCAACATGGGTACTATCTCGAAGGTCAATGTCACCATGAGCATTGTCAGGATGGGCAACTTCACCGTGAGCACTGTCACCAATGGCACTATCACCATGAGCAATGTCACTGTGGGCCGTGTCACCAGGGGCACTATCACCATGGTTAATGTTATCATTGGCAATTTCCCCGTGAGCACTGTCACCCTGGGCACTGTCATCATGGGCACGGTCACCGTGAGCACTATCTCCATGAGCACAGCCACTGTGAACACCATCACCATAATAACTGGCCTCATCGGTACTGTCACCATGAGCACTGCCACAATGAGCACTGTCAGCATGGGCACATCCCCCATGAGCACTGTCACTATGAGAACTGCTACCATGGGTATTTTCACCATGTGTACTGTCACCCTGTGTATTGTCACCATTTGCACTGTCACCATGAGGACTATTACCGTGAGCGCTATCACCGTGAGATCTCTCACCATGGTCACTGTCACCATGGCACCTTGCACAATGGGGGCTGTCAACATGAGTGCTGGCACCATTGGCACTATCACTGTGAGCATTCTCACTGTGGTCAGTGTCACCATGGGCACTGTCACCATGAGCACTGTCACCATAGGCAATGTCACCATGGTCAGTGTCACCATGAGCACTGTCAACATGGGCACTCATACAGTGGGCACTGTCACTGTGAGCACTGTCACCTTGGGTACTGCCACCATGAGCGCTGTCACCATGAGCACTGTCACCATTGTGAGTATCACAATGTGCACTGTCACCATGGGCACTGGCACAATGTCGTGTGTCACCTTGAGCAATGTCACCATGGGAAATGTCACCGTGAGATGTGTCACCATAGGCAATGTCACCATGGGCTATGTCACCATGGGAAATGCCATTTTGCACACTGTCACCATGGGTACTGCAACCATGAGTACTGTCACCATTGGCAGTATGACCATGTGCACTGTCACCATGGGCACTATCACCATGACAACTCTCAGCGTGAGCACTGTCACTGTGGGAACTGGCATTGTGTGCAATTCCACCATGGGCAATGTCACCATGGGCACTATCACTGTGAGCACTGTCAATATGAGCACGTCAACATGAGCCCTGTCACCATTGGCAATGTCACCGTGAGAAGTGTCACTATAGGCAATGTCACCATGGGCACTGTCACCATGGTCACTGCCACCACTGTCACTGTCATTTTGAGCAGTCACCATGGGTACTGCAACCATGAGCGCTGTCACCATGAGCACTGTCACCATTGCAAGTATCACCATGTGCACTGTCACCAAGGGTACTATCACAATGAGAACTGTCAGCATGGGCACTGTCACTCTTGGCAATGTCACCATGGGCACTATCACTTTGAGCACTGTCAACATGAGCACGTCACCATGGGCACTGTCAACATGGGTACTATCTCGAAGGTCAATGTCACCATGAGCATTGTCAGGATGGGCAACTTCACCGTGAGCACTGTCACCAATGGCACTATCACCATGAGTAATGTCACTGTGGGCCGTGTCACCAGGGGCACTATCACCATGGTTAATGTTATCATTGGCACTTTCCCCATGAGCACTGTCACCCTGGGCACTGTCATCATGGGCACGGTCACCGTGAGCACTATCTCCATGAGCACAGCCACTGTGAACACCATCACCATAATCACTGGCCTCATCGGTACTGTCACCATGAGCACTGCCACAATGAGCACTGTCAGCATGGGTACTTCCCCCATGAGCACTGTCACTATGAGAACTGCTAGCATGGGTATTTTCACCACGAGTACTGTCACCCTCTGTATTGTCACCATTTGCACTGTCACCATCAGGACTATTACCGTGAGTGCTATCACCGTGAGATCTCTCACCATGGTCACTGTCACCATGGCACCTTGCACAATGCGTGCTGTCAACATGAGTGCTGTCACCATTGGCACTATCACCGTGAGCATTCTCACTGTGGTCAGAGTCAACATGGGCTCTGTCACCATGAGCACTGTCACCATAGGCAATGTCACCATGGTCAGTGTCACCATGAGCAATGTCTCCATGGGCACTCCTACAGTGGGCACTGTCACTGTGCGAACTGTCACCATGGTTACTGCCACTATGAGCAGTGTCTCTGTGAGTACTGTCAGCATGGGTTTTTACCGTGAGCACTGTCACCATGAGCCCTGTCACCATTTTTCAGTGCCACCATGTGCACTACCACCATGTGCACTCTCACCATGGGCACTATCACCGATAACACTGTCACCATAAGTACTGTCTGCATGGGCACTGTCACCAAGGGCACGGCCAACATGTGACCTGTAACCATTGTCAGTGTCACTGTGAGAAGTGTCACCATGGGAATTAACAACATAGGCACTCTCATCATGAGCACTGTCACCATGAGCACTGACACCACGAGCACTGTCACCCAGGGCAGTGCCACCATGAGCACTGTCACCACAACTGTTGCTATGAGAATTGTAACCATGGGCAATTTCTCAATGAGTAATGTCACCATGTGTATTTTCACCTTGGGCACTCTCAAAGTAAACAGTATTACCATGAGCACTTTCACTGTGAACACTGTCACCATGGGCACTGGCACAATGTGCTGTGTCACCATGAGCCATGTCACCATGGGAAATGTCACCGTGAGAAGTGTCACCATAGGCAATGTCACCATGGGCAATGTCACCATGGGAACTACCATTTTGAGCACTGTCACCATGGGTACTACAACCATGAGTACTGTCACCATGAGTAATTTAACCATTGGCAGTATGACCATGTGCACTGTCACCATGGGCACTATCACCATGACAACTCTCAGCGTGAGCACTGTCACTGTTGGAAATGGCATTGTGTGCAATTCCACCATGGGCAATGTCACCATGGACATTATCGCTGTGAGCACTGTCAATATGAGCACATCAACATGAGCCCTGTCACCATGGGCAATGTCACTGTGAGAAGTGTCACTATAGGCAATGTCACCGTGGGCACTGTCACCATGGTCACTGCCACCACTGTCACTGTCATTTTGAGCACTGTCACCATGGGTACTGCAACCATGAGTGCTGTCACCATGAGCACTGTCACCATTGCAAGTATCACCATGTGCACTGTCACCATGGGCACTATCACAATGAGAACTGTCAGCATGGGCACTGTCACTCTTGGCAATGTCACCATGGGCACTATCACTTTGAGCACTGTCAACATGAGCACGTCACCATGGGCACTGTCAACATGGGTACTATCTCGAAGGTCAATGTCACCATGAGCATTGTCAGGATGGGCAACTTCACCGTGAGCACTGTCACCAATGGCACTATCACCATGAGCAATGTCACTGTGGGCCGTGTCACCAGGGGCACTATCACCATGGTTAATGTTATCATTGGCAATTTCCCCGTGAGCACTGTCACCCTGGGCACTGTCATCATGGGCACGGTCACCGTGAGCACTATCTCCATGAGCACAGCCACTGTGAACACCATCACCATAATAACTGGCCTCATCGGTACTGTCACCATGAGCACTGCCACAATGAGCACTGTCAGCATGGGCACATCCCCCATGAGCACTGTCACTATGAGAACTGCTACCATGGGTATTTTCACCATGTGTACTGTCACCCTGTGTATTGTCACCATTTGCACTGTCACCATGAGGACTATTACCGTGAGCGCTATCACCGTGAGATCTCTCACCATGGTCACTGTCACCATGGCACCTTGCACAATGGGGGCTGTCAACATGAGTGCTGGCACCATTGGCACTATCACTGTGAGCATTCTCACTGTGGTCAGTGTCACCATGGGCACTGTCACCATGAGCACTGTCACCATAGGCAATGTCACCATGGTCAGTGTCACCATGAGCACTGTCAACATGGGCACTCATACAGTGGGCACTGTCACTGTGAGCACTGTCACCTTGGGTACTGCCACCATGAGCGCTGTCACCATGAGCACTGTCACCATTGTGAGTATCACAATGTGCACTGTCACCATGGGCACTGGCACAATGTCGTGTGTCACCTTGAGCAATGTCACCATGGGAAATGTCACCGTGAGATGTGTCACCATAGGCAATGTCACCATGGGCTATGTCACCATGGGAAATGCCATTTTGCACACTGTCACCATGGGTACTGCAACCATGAGTACTGTCACCATTGGCAGTATGACCATGTGCACTGTCACCATGGGCACTATCACCATGACAACTCTCAGCGTGAGCACTGTCACTGTGGGAACTGGCATTGTGTGCAATTCCACCATGGGCAATGTCACCATGGGCACTATCACTGTGAGCACTGTCAATATGAGCACGTCAACATGAGCCCTGTCACCATTGGCAATGTCACCGTGAGAAGTGTCACTATAGGCAATGTCACCATGGGCACTGTCACCATGGTCACTGCCACCACTGTCACTGTCATTTTGAGCAGTCACCATGGGTACTGCAACCATGAGCGCTGTCACCATGAGCACTGTCACCATTGCAAGTATCACCATGTGCACTGTCACCAAGGGTACTATCACAATGAGAACTGTCAGCATGGGCACTGTCACTCTTGGCAATGTCACCATGGGCACTATCACTTTGAGCACTGTCAACATGAGCACGTCACCATGGGCACTGTCAACATGGGTACTATCTCGAAGGTCAATGTCACCATGAGCATTGTCAGGATGGGCAACTTCACCGTGAGCACTGTCACCAATGGCACTATCACCATGAGCAATGTCACTGTGGGCCGTGTCACCAGGGGCACTATCACCATGGTTAATGTTATCATTGGCACTTTCCCCGTGAGCACTGTCACCCTGGGCACTGTCATCATGGGCACGGTCACCGTGAGCACTATCTCCATGAGCACAGCCACTGTGAACACCATCACCATAATCACTGGCCTCATCGGTACTGTCACCATGAGCACTGCCACAATGAGCACTGTCAGCATGGGTACTTCCCCCATGAGCACTGTCACTATGAGAACTGCTAGCATGGGTATTTTCACCACGAGTACTGTCACCCTCTGTATTGTCACCATTTGCACTGTCACCATCAGGACTATTACCGTGAGTGCTATCACCGTGAGATCTCTCACCATGGTCACTGTCACCATGGCACCTTGCACAATGCGTGCTGTCAACATGAGTGCTGTCACCATTGGCACTATCACCGTGAGCATTCTCACTGTGGTCAGAGTCAACATGGGCTCTGTCACCATGAGCACTGTCACCATAGGCAATGTCACCATGGTCAGTGTCACCATGAGCAATGTCTCCATGGGCACTCCTACAGTGGGCACTGTCACTGTGCGAACTGTCACCATGGTTACTGCCACTATGAGCAGTGTCTCTGTGAGTACTGTCAGCATGGGTTTTTACCGTGAGCACTGTCACCATGAGCCCTGTCACCATTTTTCAGTGCCACCATGTGCACTACCACCATGTGCACTCTCACCATGGGCACTATCACCGATAACACTGTCACCATAAGTACTGTCTGCATGGGCACTGTCACCAAGGGCACGGCCAACATGTGACCTGTAACCATTGTCAGTGTCACTGTGAGAAGTGTCACCATGGGAATTAACAACATAGGCACTCTCATCTTGAGCACTGTCACCATGAGCACTGACACCACGAGCACTGTCACCCAGGGCAGTGCCACCATGAGCACTGTCACCATAACTGTTGCTATGAGAATTGTAACCATGGGCAATTTCTCAATGAGTAATGTCACCATGTGTATTTTCACCTTGGGCACTCTCAAAGTAAACAGTATTACCATGAGCACTTTCACTGTGAACACTGTCACCATGGGCACTGGCACAATGTGGTGTGTCACCATGAGCCATGTCACCATGGGAAATGTCACCGTGAGAAGTGTCACCATAGGCAATGTCACCATGGGCAATGTCACCATGGGAACTGCCATTTTGAGCACTGTCACCATGGGTACTGCAACCATGAGTACTGTCACCATGAGTAATTTAACCATTGGCAGTATGACCATGTGCACTGTCACCATGGGCACTATCACCATGACAACTCTCAGCGTGAGCACTGTCACTGTTGGAAATGGCATTGTGTGCAATTCCACCATGGGCAATGTCACCATGGACATTATCGCTGTGAGCACTGTCAATATGAGCACGTCAGCATGAGCCCTGTCACCATGGGCAATGTCACTGTGAGAAGAGTCACTATAGGCAATGTCACCGTGGGCACTGTCACCATGGTCACTGCCACCACTGTCACTGTCATTTTGAGCACTGTCACCATGGGTACTGCAACCATGAGCGCTGTCACCATGAGCACTGTCACCATTGCAAGTATCACCATGTGCACTGTCACCATGGGCACTATCACAATGAGAACTGTCAGCATGGGCACTGTCACTCTTGGCAATGTCACCATGGGCACTATCACTTTGAGCACTGTCAACATGAGCACGTCACCATGGGCACTGTCAACATGGGTACTATCTCGAAGGTCAATGTCACCATGAGCATTGTCAGGATGGGCAACTTCACCGTGAGCACTGTCACCAATGGCACTATCACCATGAGCAATGTCACTGTGGGCCGTGTCACCAGGGGCACTATCACCATGGTTAATGTTATCATTGGCACTTTCCCCGTGAGCACTGTCACCCTGGGCACTGTCATCATGGGCACGGTCACCGTGAGCACTATCTCCATGAGCACAGCCACTGTGAACACCATCACCATAATCACTGGCCTCATCGGTACTGTCACCATGAGCACTGCCACAATGAGCACTGTCAGCATGGGCACTTCCCCAATGAGCACTGTCACTATGAGAACTGCTACCATGGGTATTTTCACCATGTGTACTGTCACCCTGTGTATTGTCACCATTTGCACTGTCACCATGAGGACTATTACCGTGAGCGCTATCACCGTGAGATCTCTCACCATGGTCACTGTCACCATGGCACCTTGCACAATGGGGGCTGTCAACATGAGTGCTGGCACCATTGGCACTATCACTGTGAGCATTCTCACTGTGGTCAGTGTCACCATGGGCACTGTCACCATGAGCACTGTCACCATAGGCAATGTCACCATGGTCAGTGTCACCATGAGCACTGTCAACATGGGCACTCATACAGTGGGCACTGTCACTGTGAGCACTGTCACCTTGGGTACTGCCACCATGAGCGCTGTCACGATGAGCACTGTCACCATTGCGAGTATCACAATGTGCACTGTCACCATGGGCACTGGCACAATGTCGTGTGTCACCTTGAGCAATGTCACCATGGGAAATGTCACCGTGAGATGTGTCACCATAGGCAATGTCACCATGGGCAATGTCACCATGGGAAATGCCATTTTGCACACTGTCACCATGGGTACTGCAACCATGAGTACTGTCACCATTGGCAGTATGACCATGTGCACTGTCACCATGGGCACTATCACCATGACAACTCTCAGCGTGAGCACTGTCACTGTGGGAACTGGCATTGTGTGCAATTCCACCATGGGCAATGTCACCATGGGCACTATCACTGTGAGCACTGTCAATATAAGCACGTCAACATGAGCCCTGTCACCATTGGCAATGTCACCGTGAGAAGTGTCACTATAGGCGATGTCACCGTGGGCACTGTCACCATGGTCACTGCCACCACTGTCACTGTCATTTTGAGCACTGTCACCATGGGTATTGCAACCATGAGCACTGTCACCATGAGCACTGTCACCATTGCGATTATCACCATGTGTACTGTCACCATGGGCACTATCACAATGAGAACTGTCAGCGTGGGCACTGTCACTGTTGGCAAGGGCACCGTGGGCACTTCCACCATGGGCAATGTCACCATGGGCACTATCACTGTGAGCACTGTCAACATGAGCACGTCACCATGAGCACTGTCAACATGGGTACTATCTCGAAGGGCAATGTCACCATGAGCATTGTCAGGAAGGGCAATTTCACCATGAGCACTGTCACCAAAGGCACTATCACCATGAGCAATGTCACTGTGGGCCGTGTCACCAGGGGCACTATCACCATGGTTAATGTTATCATTGGCACTTTCCCCGTGAGCACTGTCACCCTGGGCACTGTCATCATGGGCACGGTCACCGTGAGCACTATCCCCATGAGCACAGCCACTGTGAACAACATCACCATAATCACTGGCCTCATCGGTACTGTCACCATGAGCACTGCCACAATGAGAACTGTCATCATGGGCACTTCCCCCATGAGCACTGTCACTATGAGAACTGCTAGCATGGGTATTTTCACCATGAGTACTGTCACCCTCTGTATTGTCACCATTTGCACTGTCACCATCAGGACTATTACCGTGAGTGCTATCACCATGAGATCTCTCACCATGGTCACTGTCACCATGGCACCTTGCACAATGCGTGCTGTCAACATGAGTGCTGTCACCATTGGCACTATCACCGTGAGCATTCTCACTGTGGTCAGAGTCAACATGGGCTCTGTCACCATGAGCACTGTCACCATAGGCAATGTCACCGTGGTCAGTGTCACCATGAGCAATGTCTCCATGGGCACTCCTACAGTGGGCACTGTCACTGTGCGAACTGTCACCATGGTTACTGCCACTATGAGCAGTGTCTCTGTGAGTACTGTCAGCATGGGTTTTTACCGTGAGCACTGTCACCATGAGCCCTGTCACCATTTTTCAGTGCCACCATGTGCACTACCACCATGTGCACTCTCACCATGGGCACTATCACCGATAACACTGTCACCATAAGTACTGTCTGCATGGGCACTGTCACCAAGGGCACGGCCAACATGTGACCTGTAACCATTGTCAGTGTCACTGTGAGAAGTGTCACCATGGGAATTAACAACATAGGCACTCTCATCATGAGCACTGTCACCATGAGCACTGACACCACGAGCACTGTCACCCAGGGCAGTGCCACCATGAGCACTGTCACCACAACTGTTGCTATGAGAATTGTAACCATGGGCAATTTCTCAATGAGTAATGTCACCATGTGTATTTTCACCTTGGGCACTCTCAAAGTAAACAGTATTACCATGAGCACCTTCACTGTGAACACTGTCACCATGGGCACTGGCACAATGTGGTGTGTCACCATGAGCCATGTCACCATGGGAAATGTCACCGTGAGAAGTGTCACCATAGGCAATGTCACCATGGGCAATGTCACCATGGGAACTGCCATTTTGAGCACTGTCACCATGGGTACTGCAACCATGAGTACTGTCACCATGAGTAATTTAACCATTGGCAGTATGACCATGTGCACTGTCACCATGGGCACTATCACCATGACAACTCTCAGCGTGAGCACTGTCACTGTTGGAAATGGCATTGTGTGCAATTCCACCATGGGCAATGTCACCATGGACATTATCGCTGTGAGCACTGTCAATATGAGCACGTCAACATGAGCCCTGTCACCATGGGCAATGTCACTGTGAGAAGTGTCACTATAGGCAATGTCACCGTGGGCACTGTCACCATGGTCACTGCCACCACTGTCACTGTCATTTTGAGCACTGTCACCATGGGTACTGCAACCATGAGCGCTGTCACCATGAGCACTGTCACCATTGCAAGTATCACCATGTGCACTGTCACCATGGGCACTATCACAATGAGAACTGTCAGCATGGGCACTGTCACTCTTGGCAATGTCACCATGGGCACTATCACTTTGAGCACTGTCAACATGAGCACGTCACCATGGGCACTGTCAACATGGGTACTATCTCGAAGGTCAATGTCACCATGAGCATTGTCAGGATGGGCAACTTCACCGTGAGCACTGTCACCAATGGCACTATCACCATGAGCAATGTCACTGTGGGCCGTGTCACCAGGGGCACTATCACCATGGTTAATGTTATCATTGGCAATTTCCCCGTGAGCACTGTCACCCTGGGCACTGTCATCATGGGCACGGTCACCGTGAGCACTATCTCCATGAGCACAGCCACTGTGAACACCATCACCATAATCACTGGCCTCATCGGTACTGTCACCATGAGCACTGCCACAATGAGCACTGTCAGCATGGGCACATCCCCCATGAGCACTGTCACTATGAGAACTGCTACCATGGGTATTTTCACCATGTGTACTGTCACACTGTGTATTGTCACCATTTGCACTGTCACCATGAGGACTATTACCGTGAGCGCTATCACCATGAGATCTCTCACCATGGTCACTGTCACCATGGCACCTTGCACAATGCGTGCTGTCAACATGAGTGCTGGCACCATTGGCACTGTCACTGTGAGCATTCTCACTGTGGTCAGTGTCACCATGGGCACTGTCACCATGAGCACTGTCACCATAGGCAATGTCACCATGGTCAGTGTCACCATGAGCACTGTCAACATGGGCACTCATACAGTGGGCACTGTCACTGTGAGCACTGTCACCTTGGGTACTGCCACCATGAGCGCTGTCACCATGAGCACTGTCACCATTGTGAGTATCACAATGTGCACTGTCACCATGGGCACTGGCACAATGTCGTGTGTCACCTTGAGCAATGTCACCATGGGAAATGTCACCGTGAGATGTGTCACCATAGGCAATGTCACCATGGGCAATGTCACCATGGGAAATGCCATTTTGCACACTGTCACCATGGGTACTGCAACCATGAGTACTGTCACCATTGGCACTATGACCATGTGCACTGTCACCATGGGCACTATCACCATGACAACTCTCAGCGTGAGCACTGTCACTGTGGGAACTGGCATTGTGTGCAATTCCACCATGGGCAATGTCACCATGGGCACTATCACTGTGAGCACTGTCAATATAAGCACGTCAACATGAGCCCTGTCACCATGGGCAATGTCACCGTGAGAAGTGTCACTATAGGCGATGTCACCGTGGGCACTGTCACCATGGTCACTGCCACCACTGTCACTGTCATTTTGAGCACTGTCACCATGGGTATTGCAACCATGAGCACTGTCACCATGAGCACTGTCACCATTGCGATTATCACCATGTGTACTGTCACCATGGGCACTATCACAATGAGAACTGTCAGCGTGGGCACTGTCACTGTTGGCAAGGGCACCGTGGGCACTTCCACCATGGGCAATGTCACCATGGGCACTATCACTTTGAGCACTGTCAACATGAGCACGTCACCATGGGCACTGTCAACATGGGTACTATCTCGAAGGTCAATGTCACCATGAGCATTGTCAGGATGGGCAACTTCACCGTGAGCACTGTCACCAATGGCACTATCACCATGAGTAATGTCACTGTGGGCCGTGTCACCAGGGGCACTATCACCATGGTTAATGTTATCATTGGCACTTTCCCCGTGAGCACTGTCACCCTGGGCACTGTCATCATGGGCACGGTCACCGTGAGCACTATCTCCATGAGCACAGCCACTGTGAACACCATCACCATAATCACTGGCCTCATCGGTACTGTCACCATGAGCACTGCCACAATGAGCACTGTCAGCATGGGCACTTCCCCAATGAGCACTGTCACTATGAGAACTGCTAGCATGGGTATTTTCACCATGAGTACTGTCACCCTCTGTATTGTCACCATTTGCACTGTCACCATCAGGACTATTACCGTGAGTGCTATCACCGTGAGATCTCTCACCATGGTCACTGTCACCATGGCACCTTGCACAATGCGTGCTGTCAACATGAGTGCTGGCACCATTGGCACTATCACCGTGAGCATTCTCACTGTGGTCAGAGTCAACATGGGCTCTGTCACCATGAGCACTGTCACCATAGGCAATGTCACCGTGGTCAGTGTCACCATGAGCAATGTCTCCATGGGCACTCCTACAGTGGGCACTGTCACTGTGCGAACTGTCACCATGGTTACTGCCACTATGAGCAGTGTCTCTGTGAGTACTGTCAGCATGGGTTTTTACCGTGAGCACTGTCACCATGAGCCCTGTCACCATTTTTCAGTGCCACCATGTGCACTACCACCATGTGCACTCTCACCATGGGCACTATCACCGATAACACTGTCACCATAAGTACTGTCTGCATGGGCACTGTCACCAAGGGCACGGCCAACATGTGACCTGTAACCATTGTCAGTGTCACTGTGAGAAGTGTCACCATGGGAATTAACAACATAGGCACTCTCATCATGAGCACTGTCACCATGAGCACTGACACCACGAGCACTGTCACCCAGGGCAGTGCCACCATGAGCACTGTCACCACAACTGTTGCTATGAGAATTGTAACCATGGGCAATTTCTCAATGAGTAATGTCACCATGTGTATTTTCACCTTGGGCACTCTCAAAGTAAACAGTATTACCATGAGCACCTTCACTGTGAACACTGTCACCATGGGCACTGGCACAATGTGGTGTGTCACCATGAGCCATGTCACCATGGGAAATGTCACCGTGAGAAGTGTCACCATAGGCAATGTCACCATGGGCAATGTCACCATGGGAACTGCCATTTTGAGCACTGTCACCATGGGTACTGCAACCATGAGTACTGTCACCATGAGTAATTTAACCATTGGCAGTATGACCATGTGCACTGTCACCATGGGCACTATCACCATGACAACTCTCAGCGTGAGCACTGTCACTGTTGGAAATGGCATTGTGTGCAATTCCACCATGGGCAATGTCACCATGGACATTATCGCTGTGAGCACTGTCAATATGAGCACGTCAACATGAGCCCTGTCACCATGGGCAATGTCACTGTGAGAAGTGTCACTATAGGCAATGTCACCGTGGGCACTGTCACCATGGTCACTGCCACCACTGTCACTGTCATTTTGAGCACTGTCACCATGGGTACTGCAACCATGAGCGCTGTCACCATGAGCACTGTCACCATTGCAAGTATCACCATGTGCACTGTCACCATGGGCACTATCACAATGAGAACTGTCAGCATGGGCACTGTCACTCTTGGCAATGTCACCATGGGCACTATCACTTTGAGCACTGTCAACATGAGCACGTCACCATGGGCACTGTCAACATGGGTACTATCTCGAAGGTCAATGTCACCATGAGCATTGTCAGGATGGGCAACTTCACCGTGAGCACTGTCACCAATGGCACTATCACCATGAGCAATGTCACTGTGGGCCGTGTCACCAGGGGCACTATCACCATGGTTAATGTTATCATTGGCAATTTCCCCGTGAGCACTGTCACCCTGGGCACTGTCATCATGGGCACGGTCACCGTGAGCACTATCTCCATGAGCACAGCCACTGTGAACACCATCACCATAATCACTGGCCTCATCGGTACTGTCACCATGAGCACTGCCACAATGAGCACTGTCAGCATGGGCACATCCCCCATGAGCACTGTCACTATGAGAACTGCTAGCATGGGTATTTTCACCATGTGTACTGTCACACTGTGTATTGTCACCATTTGCACTGTCACCATGAGGACTATTACCGTGAGCGCTATCACCATGAGATCTCTCACCATGGTCACTGTCACCATGGCACCTTGCACAATGCGTGCTGTCAACATGAGTGCTGGCACCATTGGCACTGTCACTGTGAGCATTCTCACTGTGGTCAGTGTCACCATGGGCACTGTCACCATGAGCACTGTCACCATAGGCAATGTCACCATGGTCAGTGTCACCATGAGCACTGTCAACATGGGCACTCATACAGTGGGCACTGTCACTGTGAGCACTGTCACCTTGGGTACTGCCACCATGAGCGCTGTCACCATGAGCACTGTCACCATTGTGAGTATCACAATGTGCACTGTCACCATGGGCACTGGCACAATGTCGTGTGTCACCTTGAGCAATGTCACCATGGGAAATGTCACCGTGAGATGTGTCACCATAGGCAATGTCACCATGGGCAATGTCACCATGGGAAATGCCATTTTGCACACTGTCACCATGGGTACTGCAACCATGAGTACTGTCACCATTGGCAGTATGACCATGTGCACTGTCACCATGGGCACTATCACCATGACAACTCTCAGCGTGAGCACTGTCACTGTGGGAACTGGCATTGTGTGCAATTCCACCATGGGCAATGTCACCATGGGCACTATCACTGTGAGCACTGTCAATATAAGCACGTCAACATGAGCCCTGTCACCATGGGCAATGTCACCGTGAGAAGTGTCACTATAGGCGATGTCACCGTGGGCACTGTCATCATGGTCACTGCCACCACTGTCACTGTCATTTTGAGCACTGTCACCATGGGTATTGCAACCATGAGCACTGTCACCATGAGCACTGTCACCATTGCGATTATCACCATGTGTACTGTCACCATGGGCACTATCACAATGAGAACTGTCAGCGTGGGCACTGTCACTGTTGGCAAGGGCACCGTGGGCACTTCCACCATGGGCAATGTCACCATGGGCACTATCACTTTGAGCACTGTCAACATGAGCACGTCACCATGGGCACTGTCAACATGGGTACTATCTCGAAGGTCAATGTCACCATGAGCATTGTCAGGATGGGCAACTTCACCGTGAGCACTGTCACCAATGGCACTATCACCATGAGTAATGTCACTGTGGGCCGTGTCACCAGGGGCACTATCACCATGGTTAATGTTATCATTGGCACTTTCCCCGTGAGCACTGTCACCCTGGGCACTGTCATCATGGGCACGGTCACCGTGAGCACTATCTCCATGAGCACAGCCACTGTGAACACCATCACCATAATCACTGGCCTCATCGGTACTGTCACCATGAGCACTGCCACAATGAGCACTGTCAGCATGGGCACTTCCCCAATGAGCACTGTCACTATGAGAACTGCTAGCATGGGTATTTTCACCATGAGTACTGTCACCCTCTGTATTGTCACCATTTGCACTGTCACCATCAGGACTATTACCGTGAGTGCTATCACCGTGAGATCTCTCACCATGGTCACTGTCACCATGGCACCTTGCACAATGCGTGCTGTCAACATGAGTGCTGGCACCATTGGCACTATCACCGTGAGCATTCTCACTGTGGTCAGAGTCAACATGGGCTCTGTCACCATGAGCACTGTCACCATAGGCAATGTCACCGTGGTCAGTGTCACCATGAGCAATGTCTCCATGGGCACTCCTACAGTGGGCACTGTCACTGTGCGAACTGTCACCATGGTTACTGCCACTATGAGCAGTGTCTCTGTGAGTACTGTCAGCATGGGTTTTTACCGTGAGCACTGTCACCATGAGCCCTGTCACCATTTTTCAGTGCCACCATGTGCACTACCACCATGTGCACTCTCACCATGGGCACTATCACCGATAACACTGTCACCATAAGTACTGTCTGCATGGGCACTGTCACCAAGGGCACGGCCAACATGTGACCTGTAACCATTGTCAGTGTCACTGTGAGAAGTGTCACCATGGGAATTAACAACATAGGCACTCTCATCATGAGCACTGTCACCATGAGCACTGACACCACGAGCACTGTCACCCAGGGCAGTGCCACCATGAGCACTGTCACCACAACTGTTGCTATGAGAATTGTAACCATGGGCAATTTCTCAATGAGTAATGTCACCATGTGTATTTTCACCTTGGGCACTCTCAAAGTAAACAGTATTACCATGAGCACCTTCACTGTGAACACTGTCACCATGGGCACTGGCACAATGTGGTGTGTCACCATGAGCCATGTCACCATGGGAAATGTCACCGTGAGAAGTGTCACCATAGGCAATGTCACCATGGGCAATGTCACCATGGGAACTGCCATTTTGAGCACTGTCACCATGGGTACTGCAACCATGAGTACTGTCACCATGAGTAATTTAACCATTGGCAGTATGACCATGTGCACTGTCACCATGGGCACTATCACCATGACAACTCTCAGCGTGAGCACTGTCACTGTTGGAAATGGCATTGTGTGCAATTCCACCATGGGCAATGTCACCATGGACATTATCGCTGTGAGCACTGTCAATATGAGCACGTCAGCATGAGCCCTGTCACCATGGGCAATGTCACTGTGAGAAGTGTCACTATAGGCAATGTCACCGTGGGCACTGTCACCATGGTCACTGCCACCACTGTCAATGTCATTTTGAGCACTGTCACCATGGGTACTGCAACCATGAGCGCTGTCACCATGAGCACTGTCACCATTGCAAGTATCACCATGTGCACTGTCACCATGGGCACTATCACAATGAGAACTGTCAGCATGGGCACTGTCACTCTTGGCAATGTCACCATGGGCACTATCACTTTGAGCACTGTCAACATGAGCACGTCACCATGGGCACTGTCAACATGGGTACTATCTCGAAGGTCAATGTCACCATGAGCATTGTCAGGATGGGCAACTTCACCGTGAGCACTGTCACCAATGGCACTATCACCATGAGCAATGTCACTGTGGGCCGTGTCACCAGGGGCACTATCACCATGGTTAATGTTATCATTGGCACTTTCCCCGTGAGCACTGTCACCCTGGGCACTGTCATCATGGGCACGGTCACCGTGAGCACTATCTCCATGAGCACAGCCACTGTGAACACCATCACCATAATCACTGGCCTCATCGGTACTGTCACCATGAGCACTGCCACAATGGGCACTGTCAGCATGGGCACTTCCCCAATGAGCACTGTCACTATGAGAACTGCTACCATGGGTATTTTCACCATGTGTACTGTCACCCTGTGTATTGTCACCATTTGCACTGTCACCATGAGGACTATTACCGTGAGCACTATCACCGTGAGATCTCTCACCATGGTCACTGTCACCATGGCACCTTGCACAATGGGGGCTGTCAACATGAGTGCTGGCACCATTGGCACTATCACTGTGAGCATTCTCACTGTGGTCAGTGTCACCATGGGCACTGTCACCATGAGCACTGTCACCATAGGCAATGTCACCATGGTCAGTGTCACCATGAGCACTGTCAACATGGGCACTCATACAGTGGGCACTGTCACTGTGAGCACTGTCACCTTGGGTACTGCCACCATGAGCGCTGTCACGATGAGCACTGTCACCATTGCGAGTATCACAATGTGCACTGTCACCATGGGCACTGGCACAATGTCGTGTGTCACCTTGAGCAATGTCACCATGGGAAATGTCACCGTGAGATGTGTCACCATAGGCAATGTCACCATGGGCAATGTCACCATGGGAAATGCCATTTTGCACACTGTCACCATGGGTACTGCAACCATGAGTACTGTCACCATTGGCAGTATGACCATGTGCACTGTCACCATGGGCACTATCACCATGACAACTCTCAGCGTGAGCACTGTCACTGTGGGAACTGGCATTGTGTGCAATTCCACCATGGGCAATGTCACCATGGGCACTATCACTGTGAGCACTGTCAATATAAGCACGTCAACATGAGCCCTGTCACCATTGGCAATGTCACCGTGAGAAGTGTCACTATAGGCGATGTCACCGTGGGCACTGTCACCATGGTCACTGCCACCACTGTCACTGTCATTTTGAGCACTGTCACCATGGGTATTGCAACCATGAGCACTGTCACCATGAGCACTGTCACCATTGCGATTATCACCATGTGTACTGTCACCATGGGCACTATCACAATGAGAACTGTCAGCGTGGGCACTGTCACTGTTGGCAAGGGCACCGTGGGCACTTCCACCATGGGCAATGTCACCATGGGCACTATCACTGTGAGCACTGTCAACATGAGCACGTCACCATGAGCACTGTCAACATGGGTACTATCTCGAAGGGCAATGTCACCATGAGCATTGTCAGGAAGGGCAATTTCACCATGAGCACTGTCACCAAAGGCACTATCACCATGAGCAATGTCACTGTGGGCCGTGTCACCAGGGGCACTATCACCATGGTTAATGTTATCATTGGCACTTTCCCCGTGAGCACTGTCACCCTGGGCACTGTCATCATGGGCACGGTCACCGTGAGCACTATCTCCATGAGCACAGCCACTGTGAACACCATCACCATAATCACTGGCCTCATCGGTACTGTCACCATGAGCACTGCCACAATGAGCACTGTCAGCATGGGCACTTCCCCAATGAGCACTGTCACTATGAGAACTGCTAGCATGGGTATTTTCACCATGAGTACTGTCACCCTCTGTATTGTCACCATTTGCACTGTCACCATCAGGACTATTACCGTGAGTGCTATCACCGTGAGATCTCTCACCATGGTCACTGTCACCATGGCACCTTGCACAATGCGTGCTGTCAACATGAGTGCTGGCACCATTGGCACTATCACCGTGAGCATTCTCACTGTGGTCAGAGTCAACATGGGCTCTGTCACCATGAGCACTGTCACCATAGGCAATGTCACCGTGGTCAGTGTCACCATGAGCAATGTCTCCATGGGCACTCCTACAGTGGGCACTGTCACTGTGCGAACTGTCACCATGGTTACTGCCACTATGAGCAGTGTCTCTGTGAGTACTGTCAGCATGGGTTTTTACCGTGAGCACTGTCACCATGAGCCCTGTCACCATTTTTCAGTGCCACCATGTGCACTACCACCATGTGCACTCTCACCATGGGCACTATCACCGATAACACTGTCACCATAAGTACTGTCTGCATGGGCACTGTCACCAAGGGCACGGCCAACATGTGACCTGTAACCATTGTCAGTGTCACTGTGAGAAGTGTCACCATGGGAATTAACAACATAGGCACTCTCATCATGAGCACTGTCACCATGAGCACTGACACCACGAGCACTGTCACCCAGGGCAGTGCCACCATGAGCACTGTCACCACAACTGTTGCTATGAGAATTGTAACCATGGGCAATTTCTCAATGAGTAATGTCACCATGTGTATTTTCACCTTGGGCACTCTCAAAGTAAACAGTATTACCATGAGCACCTTCACTGTGAACACTGTCACCATGGGCACTGGCACAATGTGGTGTGTCACCATGAGCCATGTCACCATGGGAAATGTCACCGTGAGAAGTGTCACCATAGGCAATGTCACCATGGGCAATGTCACCATGGGAACTGCCATTTTGAGCACTGTCACCATGGGTACTGCAACCATGAGTACTGTCACCATGAGTAATTTAACCATTGGCAGTATGACCATGTGCACTGTCACCATGGGCACTATCACCATGACAACTCTCAGCGTGAGCACTGTCACTGTTGGAAATGGCATTGTGTGCAATTCCACCATGGGCAATGTCACCATGGACATTATCGCTGTGAGCACTGTCAATATGAGCACGTCAACATGAGCCCTGTCACCATGGGCAATGTCACTGTGAGAAGTGTCACTATAGGCAATGTCACCGTGGGCACTGTCACCATGGTCACTGCCACCACTGTCACTGTCATTTTGAGCACTGTCACCATGGGTACTGCAACCATGAGCGCTGTCACCATGAGCACTGTCACCATTGCAAGTATCACCATGTGCACTGTCACCATGGGCACTATCACAATGAGAACTGTCAGCATGGGCACTGTCACTCTTGGCAATGTCACCATGGGCACTATCACTTTGAGCACTGTCAACATGAGCACGTCACTATGGGCACTGTCAACATGGGTACTATCTCGAAGGTCAATGTCACCATGAGCATTGTCAGGATGGGCAACTTCACCGTGAGCACTGTCACCAATGGCACTATCACCATGAGCAATGTCACTGTGGGCCGTGTCACCAGGGGCACTATCACCATGGTTAATGTTATCATTGGCACTTTCCCCGTGAGCACTGTCACCCTGGGCACTGTCATCATGGGCACGGTCACCGTGAGCACTATCTCCATGAGCACAGCCACTGTGAACACCATCACCATAATAACTGGCCTCATCTGTACTGTCACCATGAGCACTGCCACAATGAGCACTGTCAGCATGGGCACATCCCCCATGAGCACTGTCACTATGAGAACTGCTACCATGGGTATTTTCACCATGTGTACTGTCACCCTGTGTATTGTCACCATTTGCACTGTCACCATGAGGACTATTACCGTGAGCGCTATCACCGTGAGATCTCTCACCATGGTCACTGTCACCATGGCACCTTGCACAATGGGGGCTGTCAACATGAGTGCTGGCACCATTGGCACTATCACTGTGAGCATTCTCACTGTGGTCAGTGTCACCATGGGCACTGTCACCATGAGCACTGTCACCATAGGCAATGTCACAATGGTCAGTGTCACCATGAGCACTGTCAACATGGGCACTCATACAGTGGGCACTGTCACTGTGAGCACTGTCACCTTGGGTACTGCCACCATGAGCGCTGTCACCATGAGCACTGTCACCATTGTGAGTATCACAATGTGCACTGTCACCATGGGCACTGGCACAATGTCGTGTGTCACCTTGAACAATGTCACCATGGGAAATGTCACCGTGAGATGTGTCACCATAGGCAATGTCACCATGGGCTATGTCACCATGGGAAATGCCATTTTGCACACTGTCACCATGGGTACTGCAACCATGAGTACTGTCACCATTGGCAGTATGACCATGTGCACTGTCACCATGGGCACTATCACCATGACAACTCTCAGCGTGAGCACTGTCACTGTGGGAACTGGCATTGTGTGCAATTCCACCATGGGCAATGTCACCATGGGCACTATCACTGTGAGCACTGTCAATATGAGCACGTCAACATGAGCCCTGTCACCATTGGCAATGTCACCGTGAGAAGTGTCACTATAGGCAATGTCACCATGGGCACTGTCACCATGGTCACTGCCACCACTGTCACTGTCATTTTGAGCAGTCACCATGGGTACTGCAACCATGAGCGCTGTCACCATGAGCACTGTCACCATTGCAAGTATCACCATGTGCACTGTCACCATGGGCACTATCACAATGAGAACTGTCAGCATGGGCACTGTCACTCTTGGCAATGTCACCATGGGCACTATCATTTTGAGCACTGTCAACATGAGCACGTCACCATGGGCACTGTCAACATGGGTACTATCTCGAAGGTCAATGTCACCATGAGCATTGTCAGGATGGGCAACTTCACCGTGAGCACTGTCACCAATGGCACTATCACCATGAGTAATGTCACTGTGGGCCGTGTCACCAGGGGCACTATCACCATGGTTAATGTTATCATTGGCACTTTCCCCGTGAGCACTGTCACCCTGGGCACTGTCATCATGGGCACGGTCACCGTGAGCACTATCTCCATGAGCACAGCCACTGTGAACACCATCACCATAATCACTGGCCTCATCGGTACTGTCACCATGAGCACTGCCACAATGAGCACTGTCAGCATGGGCACTTCCCCAATGAGCACTGTCACTATGAGAACTGCTAGCATGGGTATTTTCACCATGAGTACTGTCACCCTCTGTATTGTCACCATTTGCACTGTCACCATCAGGACTATTACCGTGAGTGCTATCACCGTGAGATCTCTCACCATGGTCACTGTCACCATGGCACCTTGCACAATGCGTGCTGTCAACATGAGTGCTGGCACCATTGGCACTATCACCGTGAGCATTCTCACTGTGGTCAGAGTCAACATGGGCTCTGTCACCATGAGCACTGTCACCATAGGCAATGTCACCGTGGTCAGTGTCACCATGAGCAATGTCTCCATGGGCACTCCTACAGTGGGCACTGTCACTGTGCGAACTGTCACCATGGTTACTGCCACTATGAGCAGTGTCTCTGTGAGTACTGTCAGCATGGGTTTTTACCGTGAGCACTGTCACCATGAGCCCTGTCACCATTTTTCAGTGCCACCATGTGCACTACCACCATGTGCACTCTCACCATGGGCACTATCACCGATAACACTGTCACCATAAGTACTGTCTGCATGGGCACTGTCACCAAGGGCACGGCCAACATGTGACCTGTAACCATTGTCAGTGTCACTGTGAGAAGTGTCACCATGGGAATTAACAACATAGGCACTCTCATCATGAGCACTGTCACCATGAGCACTGACACCACGAGCACTGTCACCCAGGGCAGTGCCACCATGAGCACTGTCACCACAACTGTTGCTATGAGAATTGTAACCATGGGCAATTTCTCAATGAGTAATGTCACCATGTGTATTTTCACCTTGGGCACTCTCAAAGTAAACAGTATTACCATGAGCACCTTCACTGTGAACACTGTCACCATGGGCACTGGCACAATGTGGTGTGTCACCATGAGCCATGTCACCATGGGAAATGTCACCGTGAGAAGTGTCACCATAGGCAATGTCACCATGGGCAATGTCACCATGGGAACTGCCATTTTGAGCACTGTCACCATGGGTACTGCAACCATGAGTACTGTCACCATGAGTAATTTAACCATTGGCAGTATGACCATGTGCACTGTCACCATGGGCACTATCACCATGACAACTCTCAGCGTGAGCACTGTCACTGTTGGAAATGGCATTGTGTGCAATTCCACCATGGGCAATGTCACCATGGACATTATCGCTGTGAGCACTGTCAATATGAGCACGTCAACATGAGCCCTGTCACCATGGGCAATGTCACTGTGAGAAGTGTCACTATAGGCAATGTCACCGTGGGCACTGTCACCATGGTCACTGCCACCACTGTCACTGTCATTTTGAGCACTGTCACCATGGGTACTGCAACCATGAGCGCTGTCACCATGAGCACTGTCACCATTGCAAGTATCACCATGTGCACTGTCACCATGGGCACTATCACAATGAGAACTGTCAGCATGGGCACTGTCACTCTTGGCAATGTCACCATGGGCACTATCACTTTGAGCACTGTCAACATGAGCACGTCACCATGGGCACTGTCAACATGGGTACTATCTCGAAGGTCAATGTCACCATGAGCATTGTCAGGATGGGCAACTTCACCGTGAGCACTGTCACCAATGGCACTATCACCATGAGCAATGTCACTGTGGGCCGTGTCACCAGGGGCACTATCACCATGGTTAATGTTATCATTGGCAATTTCCCCGTGAGCACTGTCACCCTGGGCACTGTCATCATGGGCACGGTCACCGTGAGCACTATCTCCATGAGCACAGCCACTGTGAACACCATCACCATAATCACTGGCCTCATCGGTACTGTCACCATGAGCACTGCCACAATGAGCACTGTCAGCATGGGCACATCCCCCATGAGCACTGTCACTATGAGAACTGCTACCATGGGTATTTTCACCATGTGTACTGTCACACTGTGTATTGTCACCATTTGCACTGTCACCATGAGGACTATTACCGTGAGCGCTATCACCATGAGATCTCTCACCATGGTCACTGTCACCATGGCACCTTGCACAATGCGTGCTGTCAACATGAGTGCTGGCACCATTGGCACTGTCACTGTGAGCATTCTCACTGTGGTCAGTGTCACCATGGGCACTGTCACCATGAGCACTGTCACCATAGGCAATGTCACCATGGTCAGTGTCACCATGAGCACTGTCAACATGGGCACTCATACAGTGGGCACTGTCACTGTGAGCACTGTCACCTTGGGTACTGCCACCATGAGCGCTGTCACCATGAGCACTGTCACCATTGTGAGTATCACAATGTGCACTGTCACCATGGGCACTGGCACAATGTCGTGTGTCACCTTGAGCAATGTCACCATGGGAAATGTCACCGTGAGATGTGTCACCATAGGCAATGTCACCATGGGCAATGTCACCATGGGAAATGCCATTTTGCACACTGTCACCATGGGTACTGCAACCATGAGTACTGTCACCATTGGCAGTATGACCATGTGCACTGTCACCATGGGCACTATCACCATGACAACTCTCAGCGTGAGCACTGTCACTGTGGGAACTGGCATTGTGTGCAATTCCACCATGGGCAATGTCACCATGGGCACTATCACTGTGAGCACTGTCAATATAAGCACGTCAACATGAGCCCTGTCACCATGGGCAATGTCACCGTGAGAAGTGTCACTATAGGCGATGTCACCGTGGGCACTGTCACCATGGTCACTGCCACCACTGTCACTGTCATTTTGAGCACTGTCACCATGGGTATTGCAACCATGAGCACTGTCACCATGAGCACTGTCACCATTGCGATTATCACCATGTGTACTGTCACCATGGGCACTATCACAATGAGAACTGTCAGCGTGGGCACTGTCACTGTTGGCAAGGGCACCGTGGGCACTTCCACCATGGGCAATGTCACCATGGGCACTATCACTTTGAGCACTGTCAACATGAGCACGTCACCATGGGCACTGTCAACATGGGTACTATCTCGAAGGTCAATGTCACCATGAGCATTGTCAGGATGGGCAACTTCACCGTGAGCACTGTCACCAATGGCACTATCACCATGAGTAATGTCACTGTGGGCCGTGTCACCAGGGGCACTATCACCATGGTTAATGTTATCATTGGCACTTTCCCCGTGAGCACTGTCACCCTGGGCACTGTCATCATGGGCACGGTCACCGTGAGCACTATCTCCATGAGCACAGCCACTGTGAACACCATCACCATAATCACTGGCCTCATCGGTACTGTCACCATGAGCACTGCCACAATGAGCACTGTCAGCATGGGCACTTCCCCAATGAGCACTGTCACTATGAGAACTGCTAGCATGGGTATTTTCACCATGAGTACTGTCACCCTCTGTATTGTCACCATTTGCACTGTCACCATCAGGACTATTACCGTGAGTGCTATCACCGTGAGATCTCTCACCATGGTCACTGTCACCATGGCACCTTGCACAATGCGTGCTGTCAACATGAGTGCTGGCACCATTGGCACTATCACCGTGAGCATTCTCACTGTGGTCAGAGTCAACATGGGCTCTGTCACCATGAGCACTGTCACCATAGGCAATGTCACCGTGGTCAGTGTCACCATGAGCAATGTCTCCATGGGCACTCCTACAGTGGGCACTGTCACTGTGCGAACTGTCACCATGGTTACTGCCACTATGAGCAGTGTCTCTGTGAGTACTGTCAGCATGGGTTTTTACCGTGAGCACTGTCACCATGAGCCCTGTCACCATTTTTCAGTGCCACCATGTGCACTACCACCATGTGCACTCTCACCATGGGCACTATCACCGATAACACTGTCACCATAAGTACTGTCTGCATGGGCACTGTCACCAAGGGCACGGCCAACATGTGACCTGTAACCATTGTCAGTGTCACTGTGAGAAGTGTCACCATGGGAATTAACAACATAGGCACTCTCATCATGAGCACTGTCACCATGAGCACTGACACCACGAGCACTGTCACCCAGGGCAGTGCCACCATGAGCACTGTCACCACAACTGTTGCTATGAGAATTGTAACCATGGGCAATTTCTCAATGAGTAATGTCACCATGTGTATTTTCACCTTGGGCACTCTCAAAGTAAACAGTATTACCATGAGCACCTTCACTGTGAACACTGTCACCATGGGCACTGGCACAATGTGGTGTGTCACCATGAGCCATGTCACCATGGGAAATGTCACCGTGAGAAGTGTCACCATAGGCAATGTCACCATGGGCAATGTCACCATGGGAACTGCCATTTTGAGCACTGTCACCATGGGTACTGCAACCATGAGTACTGTCACCATGAGTAATTTAACCATTGGCAGTATGACCATGTGCACTGTCACCATGGGCACTATCACCATGACAACTCTCAGCGTGAGCACTGTCACTGTTGGAAATGGCATTGTGTGCAATTCCACCATGGGCAATGTCACCATGGACATTATCGCTGTGAGCACTGTCAATATGAGCACGTCAGCATGAGCCCTGTCACCATGGGCAATGTCACTGTGAGAAGTGTCACTATAGGCAATGTCACCGTGGGCACTGTCACCATGGTCACTGCCACCACTGTCAATGTCATTTTGAGCACTGTCACCATGGGTACTGCAACCATGAGCGCTGTCACCATGAGCACTGTCACCATTGCAAGTATCACCATGTGCACTGTCACCATGGGCACTATCACAATGAGAACTGTCAGCATGGGCACTGTCACTCTTGGCAATGTCACCATGGGCACTATCACTTTGAGCACTGTCAACATGAGCACGTCACCATGGGCACTGTCAACATGGGTACTATCTCGAAGGTCAATGTCACCATGAGCATTGTCAGGATGGGCAACTTCACCGTGAGCACTGTCACCAATGGCACTATCACCATGAGCAATGTCACTGTGGGCCGTGTCACCAGGGGCACTATCACCATGGTTAATGTTATCATTGGCACTTTCCCCGTGAGCACTGTCACCCTGGGCACTGTCATCATGGGCACGGTCACCGTGAGCACTATCTCCATGAGCACAGCCACTGTGAACACCATCACCATAATCACTGGCCTCATCGGTACTGTCACCATGAGCACTGCCACAATGGGCACTGTCAGCATGGGCACTTCCCCAATGAGCACTGTCACTATGAGAACTGCTACCATGGGTATTTTCACCATGTGTACTGTCACCCTGTGTATTGTCACCATTTGCACTGTCACCATGAGGACTATTACCGTGAGCACTATCACCGTGAGATCTCTCACCATGGTCACTGTCACCATGGCACCTTGCACAATGGGGGCTGTCAACATGAGTGCTGGCACCATTGGCACTATCACTGTGAGCATTCTCACTGTGGTCAGTGTCACCATGGGCACTGTCACCATGAGCACTGTCACCATAGGCAATGTCACCATGGTCAGTGTCACCATGAGCACTGTCAACATGGGCACTCATACAGTGGGCACTGTCACTGTGAGCACTGTCACCTTGGGTACTGCCACCATGAGCGCTGTCACGATGAGCACTGTCACCATTGCGAGTATCACAATGTGCACTGTCACCATGGGCACTGGCACAATGTCGTGTGTCACCTTGAGCAATGTCACCATGGGAAATGTCACCGTGAGATGTGTCACCATAGGCAATGTCACCATGGGCAATGTCACCATGGGAAATGCCATTTTGCACACTGTCACCATGGGTACTGCAACCATGAGTACTGTCACCATTGGCAGTATGACCATGTGCACTGTCACCATGGGCACTATCACCATGACAACTCTCAGCGTGAGCACTGTCACTGTGGGAACTGGCATTGTGTGCAATTCCACCATGGGCAATGTCACCATGGGCACTATCACTGTGAGCACTGTCAATATAAGCACGTCAACATGAGCCCTGTCACCATTGGCAATGTCACCGTGAGAAGTGTCACTATAGGCGATGTCACCGTGGGCACTGTCACCATGGTCACTGCCACCACTGTCACTGTCATTTTGAGCACTGTCACCATGGGTATTGCAACCATGAGCACTGTCACCATGAGCACTGTCACCATTGCGATTATCACCATGTGTACTGTCACCATGGGCACTATCACAATGAGAACTGTCAGCGTGGGCACTGTCACTGTTGGCAAGGGCACCGTGGGCACTTCCACCATGGGCAATGTCACCATGGGCACTATCACTGTGAGCACTGTCAACATGAGCACGTCACCATGAGCACTGTCAACATGGGTACTATCTCGAAGGGCAATGTCACCATGAGCATTGTCAGGAAGGGCAATTTCACCATGAGCACTGTCACCAAAGGCACTATCACCATGAGCAATGTCACTGTGGGCCGTGTCACCAGGGGCACTATCACCATGGTTAATGTTATCATTGGCACTTTCCCCGTGAGCACTGTCACCCTGGGCACTGTCATCATGGGCACGGTCACCGTGAGCACTATCTCCATGAGCACAGCCACTGTGAACACCATCACCATAATCACTGGCCTCATCGGTACTGTCACCATGAGCACTGCCACAATGAGCACTGTCAGCATGGGCACTTCCCCAATGAGCACTGTCACTATGAGAACTGCTAGCATGGGTATTTTCACCATGAGTACTGTCACCCTCTGTATTGTCACCATTTGCACTGTCACCATCAGGACTATTACCGTGAGTGCTATCACCGTGAGATCTCTCACCATGGTCACTGTCACCATGGCACCTTGCACAATGCGTGCTGTCAACATGAGTGCTGGCACCATTGGCACTATCACCGTGAGCATTCTCACTGTGGTCAGAGTCAACATGGGCTCTGTCACCATGAGCACTGTCACCATAGGCAATGTCACCGTGGTCAGTGTCACCATGAGCAATGTCTCCATGGGCACTCCTACAGTGGGCACTGTCACTGTGCGAACTGTCACCATGGTTACTGCCACTATGAGCAGTGTCTCTGTGAGTACTGTCAGCATGGGTTTTTACCGTGAGCACTGTCACCATGAGCCCTGTCACCATTTTTCAGTGCCACCATGTGCACTACCACCATGTGCACTCTCACCAAAGGCACTATCACCGATAACACTGTCACCATAAGTACTGTCTGCATGGGCACTGTCACCAAGGGCACGGCCAACATGTGACCTGTAACCATTGTCAGTGTCACTGTGAGAAGTGTCACCATGGGAATTAACAACATAGGCACTCTCATCATGAGCACTGTCACCATGAGCACTGACACCACGAGCACTGTCACCCAGGGCAGTGCCACCATGAGCACTGTCACCACAACTGTTGCTATGAGAATTGTAACCATGGGCAATTTCTCAATGAGTAATGTCACCATGTGTATTTTCACCTTGGGCACTCTCAAAGTAAACAGTATTACCATGAGCACCTTCACTGTGAACACTGTCACCATGGGCACTGGCACAATGTGGTGTGTCACCATGAGCCATGTCACCATGGGAAATGTCACCGTGAGAAGTGTCACCATAGGCAATGTCACCATGGGCAATGTCACCATGGGAACTGCCATTTTGAGCACTGTCACCATGGGTACTGCAACCATGAGTACTGTCACCATGAGTAATTTAACCATTGGCAGTATGACCATGTGCACTGTCACCATGGGCACTATCACCATGACAACTCTCAGCGTGAGCACTGTCACTGTTGGAAATGGCATTGTGTGCAATTCCACCATGGGCAATGTCACCATGGACATTATCGCTGTGAGCACTGTCAATATGAGCACGTCAACATGAGCCCTGTCACCATGGGCAATGTCACTGTGAGAAGTGTCACTATAGGCAATGTCACCGTGGGCACTGTCACCATGGTCACTGCCACCACTGTCACTGTCATTTTGAGCACTGTCACCATGGGTACTGCAACCATGAGCGCTGTCACCATGAGCACTGTCACCATTGCAAGTATCACCATGTGCACTGTCACCATGGGCACTATCACAATGAGAACTGTCAGCATGGGCACTGTCACTCTTGGCAATGTCACCATGGGCACTATCACTTTGAGCACTGTCAACATGAGCACGTCACCATGGGCACTGTCAACATGGGTACTATCTCGAAGGTCAATGTCACCATGAGCATTGTCAGGATGGGCAACTTCACCGTGAGCACTGTCACCAATGGCACTATCACCATGAGCAATGTCACTGTGGGCCGTGTCACCAGGGGCACTATCACCATGGTTAATGTTATCATTGGCACTTTCCCCGTGAGCACTGTCACCCTGGGCACTGTCATCATGGGCACGGTCACCGTGAGCACTATCTCCATGAGCACAGCCACTGTGAACACCATCACCATAATAACTGGCCTCATCTGTACTGTCACCATGAGCACTGCCACAATGAGCACTGTCAGCATGGGCACATCCCCCATGAGCACTGTCACTATGAGAACTGCTACCATGGGTATTTTCACCATGTGTACTGTCACCCTGTGTATTGTCACCATTTGCACTGTCACCATGAGGACTATTACCGTGAGCGCTATCACCGTGAGATCTCTCACCATGGTCACTGTCACCATGGCACCTTGCACAATGGGGGCTGTCAACATGAGTGCTGGCACCATTGGCACTATCACTGTGAGCATTCTCACTGTGGTCAGTGTCACCATGGGCACTGTCACCATGAGCACTGTCACCATAGGCAATGTCACAATGGTCAGTGTCACCATGAGCACTGTCAACATGGGCACTCATACAGTGGGCACTGTCACTGTGAGCACTGTCACCTTGGGTACTGCCACCATGAGCGCTGTCACCATGAGCACTGTCACCATTGTGAGTATCACAATGTGCACTGTCACCATGGGCACTGGCACAATGTCGTGTGTCACCTTGAACAATGTCACCATGGGAAATGTCACCGTGAGATGTGTCACCATAGGCAATGTCACCATGGGCTATGTCACCATGGGAAATGCCATTTTGCACACTGTCACCATGGGTACTGCAACCATGAGTACTGTCACCATTGGCAGTATGACCATGTGCACTGTCACCATGGGCACTATCACCATGACAACTCTCAGCGTGAGCACTGTCACTGTGGGAACTGGCATTGTGTGCAATTCCACCATGGGCAATGTCACCATGGGCACTATCACTGTGAGCACTGTCAATATGAGCACGTCAACATGAGCCCTGTCACCATTGGCAATGTCACCGTGAGAAGTGTCACTATAGGCAATGTCACCATGGGCACTGTCACCATGGTCACTGCCACCACTGTCACTGTCATTTTGAGCAGTCACCATGGGTACTGCAACCATGAGCGCTGTCACCATGAGCACTGTCACCATTGCAAGTATCACCATGTGCACTGTCACCATGGGCACTATCACAATGAGAACTGTCAGCATGGGCACTGTCACTCTTGGCAATGTCACCATGGGCACTATCACTTTGAGCACTGTCAACATGAGCACGTCACCATGGGCACTGTCAACATGGGTACTATCTCGAAGGTCAATGTCACCATGAGCATTGTCAGGATGGGCAACTTCACCGTGAGCACTGTCACCAATGGCACTATCACCATGAGTAATGTCACTGTGGGCCGTGTCACCAGGGGCACTATCACCATGGTTAATGTTATCATTGGCACTTTCCCCATGAGCACTGTCACCCTGGGCACTGTCATCATGGGCACGGTCACCGTGAGCACTATCTCCATGAGCACAGCCACTGTGAACACCATCACCATAATCACTGGCCTCATCGGTACTGTCACCATGAGCACTGCCACAATGAGCACTGTCAGCATGGGTACTTCCCCCATGAGCACTGTCACTATGAGAACTGCTAGCATGGGTATTTTCACCATGAGTACTGTCACCCTCTGTATTGTCACCATTTGCACTGTCACCATCAGGACTATTACCGTGAGTGCTATCACCGTGAGATCTCTCACCATGGTCACTGTCACCATGGCACCTTGCACAATGCGTGCTGTCAACATGAGTGCTGTCACCATTGGCACTATCACCGTGAGCATTCTCACTGTGGTCAGAGTCAACATGGGCTCTGTCACCATGAGCACTGTCACCATAGGCAATGTCACCATGGTCAGTGTCACCATGAGCAATGTCTCCATGGGCACTCCTACAGTGGGCACTGTCACTGTGCAAAATGTCACCATGGTTACTGCCACTATGAGCAGTGTCTCTGTGAGTACTGTCAGCATGGGTTTTTACCGTGAGCACTGTCACCATGAGCCCTGTCACCATTTTTCAGTGCCACCATGTGCACTACCACCATGTGCACTCTCACCATGGGCACTATCACCGATAACACTGTCACCATAAGTACTGTCTGCATGGGCACTGTCACCAAGGGCACGGCCAACATGTGACCTGTAACCATTGTCAGTGTCACTGTGAGAAGTGTCACCATGGGAATTAACAACATAGGCACTCTCATCATGAGCACTGTCACCATGAGCACTGACACCACGAGCACTGTCACCCAGGGCAGTGCCACCATGAGCACTGTCACCATAACTGTTGCTATGAGAATTGTAACCATGGGCAATTTCTCAATGAGTAATGTCACCATGTGTATTTTCACCTTGGGCACTCTCAAAGTAAACATTATTACCATGAGCACTTTCACTGTGAACACTGTCACCATGGGTACTGGCACAATGTGGTGTGTCACCATGAGCCATATCACCATGGGAAATGTCACCGTGAGAAGTGTCACCATAGGCAATGTCACCATGGGCAATGTCACCATGGGAAATGCCATTTTGAGCACTGTCACCATGGGTACTGCAACCATGAGTACTGTCACCATGAGTAATTTAACCATTGGCAGTATGACCATGTGCACTGTCACCATGGGCACTATCACCATGACAACTCTCAGCGTGAGCACTGTCACTGTTGGAAATGGCATTGTGTGCAATTCCACCATGGGCAATGTCACCATGGACATTATCGCTGTGAGCACTGTCAATATGAGCACGTCAACATGAGCCCTGTCACCATGGGCAATGTCACTGTGAGAAGTGTCACTATAGGCAATGTCACCGTGGGCACTGTCACCATGGTCACTGCCACCACTGTCACTGTCATTTTGAGCACTGTCACCATGGGTAATGCAACCATGAGCGCTGTCACCATGAGCACTGTCACCATTGCAAGTATCACCATGTGCACTGTCACCATGGGCACTATCACAATGAGAACTGTCAGCATGGGCACTGTCACTCTTGGCAATGTCACCATGGGCACTATCACTTTGAGCACTGTCAACATGAGCACGTCACCATGGGCACTGTCAACATGGGTACTATCTCGAAGGTCAATGTCACCATGAGCATTGTCAGGATGGGCAACTTCACCGTGAGCACTGTCACCAATGGCACTATCACCATGAGCAATGTCACTGTGGGCCGTGTCACCAGGGGCACTATCACCATGGTTAATGTTATCATTGGCACTTTCCCCGTGAGCACTGTCACCCTGGGCACTGTCATCATGGGCACGGTCACCGTGAGCACTATCTCCATGAGCACAGCCACTGTGAACACCATCACCATAATCACTGGCCTCATCGGTACTGTCACCATGAGCACTGCCACAATGAGCACTGTCAGCATGGGTACTTCCCCCATGAGCACTGTCACTATGAGAACTGCTAGCATGGGTATTTTCACCATGAGTACTGTCACCCTCTGTATTGTCACCATTTGCACTGTCACCATCAGGACTATTACCGTGAGTGCTATCACCGTGAGATCTCTCACCATGGTCACTGTCACCATGGCACCTTGCACAATGCGTGCTGTCAACATGAGTGCTGTCACCATTGGCACTATCACCGTGAGCATTCTCACTGTGGTCAGAGTCAACATGGGCTCTGTCACCATGAGCACTGTCACCATAGGCAATGTCACCATGGTCAGTGTCCCATGAGCAATGTCTCCATGGGCACTCCTACAGTGGGCACTGTCACTGTGCGAACTGTCACCATGGTTACTGCCACTATGAGCAGTGTCTCTGTGAGTACTGTCAGCATGGGTTTTTACCGTGAGCACTGTCACCATGAGCCCTGTCACCATTTTTCAGTGCCACCATGTGCACTACCACCATGTGCACTCTCACCATGGGCACTATCACCGATAACACTGTCACCATAAGTACTGTCTGCATGGGCACTGTCACCAAGGGCACGGCCAACATGTGACTTGTAACCATTGTCAGTGTCACTGTGAGAAGTGTCACCATGGGAATTAACAACATAGGCACTCTCATCTTGAGCACTGTCACCATGAGCACTGACACCACGAGCACTGTCACCCAGGGCAGTGCCACCATGAGCACTGTCACCATAACTGTTGCTATGAGAATTGTAACCATGGGCATTTTCTCAATGAGTAATGTCACCATGTGTATTTTCACCTTGGGCACTCTCAAAGTAAACAGTATTACCATGAGCACTTTCACTGTGAACACTGTCACCATGGGCACTGGCACAATGTGGTGTGTCACCATGAGCCATATCACCATGGGAAATGTCACCGTGAGAAGTGTCACCATAGGCAATGTCACCATGGGCAATGTCACCATGGGAACTGCCATTTTGAGCACTGTCACCATGGGTACTGCAACCATGAGTACTGTCACCATGAGTAATTTAACCATTGGCAGTATGACCATGTGCACTGTCACCATGGGCACTATCACCATGACAACTCTCAGCGTGAGCACTGTCACTGTTGGAAATGGCATTGTGTGCAATTCCACCATGGGCAATGTCACCATGGACATTATCGCTGTGAGCACTGTCAATATGAGCACGTCAACATGAGCCCTGTCACCATGGGCAATGTCACTGTGAGAAGTGTCACTATAGGCAATGTCACCGTGGGCACTGTCACCATGGTCACTGCCACCACTGTCACTGTCATTTTGAGCACTGTCACCATGGGTACTGCAACCATGAGCGCTGTCACCATGAGCACTGTCACCATTGCAAGTATCACCATGTGCACTGTCACCATGGGCACTATCACAATGAGAACTGTCAGCATGGGCACTGTCACTCTTGGCAATGTCACCATGGGCACTATCACTTTGAGCACTGTCAACATGAGCACGTCACCATGGGCACTGTCAACATGGGTACTATCTCGAAGGTCAATGTCACCATGAGCATTGTCAGGATGGGCAACTTCACCGTGAGCACTGTCACCAATGGCACTATCACCATGAGCAATGTCACTGTGGGCCGTGTCACCAGGGGCACTATCACCATGGTTAATGTTATCATTGGCAATTTCCCCGTGAGCACTGTCACCCTGGGCACTGTCATCATGGGCACGGTCACCGTGAGCACTATCCCCATGAGCACAGCCACTGTGAACACCATCACCATAATCACTGGCCTCATCGGTACTGTCACCATGAGCACTGCCACAATGAGCACTGTCAGCATGGGTACTTCCCCCATGAGCACTGTCACTATGAGAACTGCTACCATGGGTATTTTCACCATGTGTACTGTCACCCTGTGTATTGTCACCATTTGCACTGTCACCATGAGGACTATTACCGTGAGCGCTATCACCGTGAGATCTCTCACCATGGTCACTGTCACCATGGCACCTTGCACAATGGGGGCTGTCAACATGAGTGCTGGCACCATTGGCACTAT
The DNA here is from genome assembly GCF_964341445.2 of Mesoplodon mirus. NCBI lineage: Eukaryota > Metazoa > Chordata > Mammalia > Artiodactyla > Ziphiidae > Mesoplodon > Mesoplodon mirus. The sequence continues at coordinate 113,640,083 of NC_138976.1, read as the reverse complement.
CACTGTGAGCATTCTCACTGTGGTCAGTGTCACCATGGGCACTCTCACCATGAGCACTGTCACCATAGGCAATGTCACCATGGTCAGTGTCACCATGAGCACTGTCATCATGGGCACTCATACAGTGGGCACTGTCACTGTGAGCACTGTCACCTTGGGTACTGCCACCATGAGCGCTGTCACCATGAGCACTGTCACCATTGTGAGTATCACAATGTGCACTGTCACCATGGGCACTGGCACAATGTCGTGTGTCACCTTGAGCAATGTCACCATGGGAAATGTCACCGTGAGATGTGTCACCATAGGCAATGTCACCATGGGCTATGTCACCATGGGAAATGCCATTTTGCACACTGTCACCATGGGTACTGCAACCATGAGTACTGTCACCATTGGCAGTATGACCATGTGCACTGTCACCATGGGCAGTATCACCATGACAACTCTCAGCGTGAGCACTGTCACTGTGGGAACTGGCATTGTGTGCAATTCCACCATGGGCAATGTCACCATGGGCACTATCACTGTGAGCACTGTCAATATGAGCACGTCAACATGAGCCCTGTCACCATTGGCAATGTCACCGTGAGAAGTGTCACTATAGGCAATGTCACCATGGGCACTGTCACCATGGTCACTGCCACCACTGTCACTGTCATTTTGAGCAGTCACCATGGGTACTGCAACCATGAGCGCTGTCACCATGAGCACTGTCACCATTGCAAGTATCACCATGTGCACTGTCACCATGGGCACTATCACAATGAGAACTGTCAGCATGGGCACTGTCACTCTTGGCACTGTCACCATGGGCACTATCACTTTGAGCACTGTCAACATGAGCACGTCACCATGGGCACTGTCAACATGGGTACTATCTCGAAGGTCAATGTCACCATGAGCATTGTCAGGATGGGCAACTTCACCGTGAGCACTGTCACCAATGGCACTATCACCATGAGTAATGTCACTGTGGGCCGTGTCACCAGGGGCACTATCACCATGGTTAATGTTATCATTGGCACTTTCCCCATGAGCACTGTCACCCTGGGCACTGTCATCATGGGCACGGTCACCGTGAGCACTATCTCCATGAGCACAGCCACTGTGAACACCATCACCATAATCACTGGCCTCATCGGTACTGTCACCATGAGCACTGCCACAATGAGCACTGTCAGCATGGGTACTTCCCCCATGAGCACTGTCACTATGAGAACTGCTAGCATGGGTATTTTCACCATGAGTACTGTCACCCTCTGTATTGTCACCATTTGCACTGTCACCATCAGGACTATTACCGTGAGTGCTATCACCGTGAGATCTCTCACCATGGTCACTGTCACCATGGCACCTTGCACAATGCGTGCTGTCAACATGAGTGCTGTCACCATTGGCACTATCACCGTGAGCATTCTCACTGTGGTCAGAGTCAACATGGGCTCTGTCACCATGAGCACTGTCACCATAGGCAATGTCACCATGGTCAGTGTCACGATGAGCAATGTCTCCATGGGCACTCCTACAGTGGGCACTGTCACTGTGCGAAATGTCACCATGGTTACTGCCACTATGAGCAGTGTCTCTGTGAGTACTGTCAGCATGGGTTTTTACCGTGAGCACTGTCACCATGAGCCCTGTCACCATTTTTCAGTGCCACCATGTGCACTACCACCATGTGCACTCTCACCATGGGCACTATCACCGATAACACTGTCACCATAAGTACTGTCTGCATGGGCACTGTCACCAAGGGCACGGCCAACATGTGACCTGTAACCATTGTCAGTGTCACTGTGAGAAGTATCACCATGGGAATTAACAACATAGGCACTCTCATCATGAGCACTGTCACCATGAGCACTGACACCACGAGCACTGTCACCCAGGGCAGTGCCACCATGAGCACTGTCACCATAACTGTTGCTATGAGAATTGTAACCATGGGCAATTTCTCAATGAGTAATGTCACCATGTGTATTTTCACCTTGGGCACTCTCAAAGTAAACAGTATTACCATGAGCACTTTCACTGTGAACACTGTCACCATGGGCACTGGCACAATGTGGTGTGTCACCATGAGCCATGTCACCATGGGAAATGTCACCGTGAGAAGTGTCACCATAGGCAATGTCACCATGGGCAATGTCACCATGGGAACTGCCATTTTGAGCACTGTCACCATGGGTACTGCAACCATGAGTACTGTCACCATGAGTAATTTAACCATTGGCAGTATGACCATGTGCACTGTCACCATGGGCACTATCACCATGACAACTCTCAGCGT